>NC_054381.1:80031925-80364425 GCF_017654675.1 Xenopus laevis | reverse complement strand
TAGAGATGAAAGGTAGCAGAGAGATAGGTCGGAGGTTGTCAAGATTGGAGGGATCAAGAGAGTGTTTTTTCAGAATGGGGCTGACAAGAGCATGTTTTAGTTGATAAGGAAACAGTCCAGTTGAGAGCGAAAGATTAAATAGATGAGTTAAGGCTTTGATTAGACAAGGATTGGTATTGCGGAGAAGTTTTGAGGGAATTGGATCAAGCAGGCAGGTGGTAAGGTGAGAAGAGGCCAGAACCTTTGAGACTTCCTCATCAGTGACAGGGGTGAAGGAGCACAGGAGAGATTGGGTAGTGTGGAGGGAGGGTGGTGGAAGTCTAGGGGGGTTGAGTAGTGTAATGTCCCTTCTGATAGTGTCAATTTTGTTTTTGAAGTGCTCAGCAATATCTTGAGCAGAGACAGATGTGCATGGAGGGGTGGAGAAGGGGAAAGGAGAGTGTTAAAGGTGGAGAAAAGTTGTGCTGGTTTTTTTAGAAAGGGAGTTAATGAGTGAAGTAAAGTATGTTTGTTTGGCTTGGAAGAGGCGCAGGGCAGATTTGTAGCTCCAAAAGTCTGATTTTGTAAGCAAAGATTGCCAGCCAATATTGCTTTCTCCCTTATTACATCCAAGTTTTGATCACTCAAGGCAATGAGCTAGATGCTTTTAACCCCATAAAGTATTAAGAGACCAGCAAAAAAACAATGGATAACCTCAAAGTTAATCAGTTCTTTACATCCATCCACACACAATTAGTTTACAAAACAAAATTTTATATATATATATATATATATATATATATATATATATATATATATATATATATATATATATATATATATATTTTATATAGGGATGCACCGAATCAACTGTTTGGGATTCGGCCTAATCCCTGAATCCTAATTTGCATATGCAAATTAGGGTCAGGAAGTGGGGAAAAATGGCAAATACATATTACTCTCTTGTCATGTGATTTCCCTTCCCACCCCTAATTTATATATGCAAATTAGGATTGGGATTCGGATTGGCCAGACATAAGGAATTGGCCGAATCCGAATGCTGCCGAAAAAGCCCCAATCCTGACCAACAAATTCCGTACCAAATCCTGGATTCGGTGCATCCCTAATAATAATAAAACAGAATTGTAATCTATTTGATATTTAAATAAATAAGACTGAAAGTAAACTATTTAAAAATAAAATTTAGAAAGCTAAAAAACAGATAATATTCCATGTAATTTCTTGGGAATGGTAACAAAAACTGAGGGTGCAGTTTGTGAGACGCAGGCAAGTACATAAAAGTATATAAAGGGGTATATATATATAGTAAAACTGATGGCTGAGCTTGTCACAGTAAAAAAAACATGCTAATTAAAAGCCTCTGGTAATTATTTTGGCTAGGCTTATGGCATGCTTGGATTTTGTTTCACAGAATTAGAGAGCTTTAAAGACAGATAGTGGGGGACTGTATCCCATAAAAAGGATCACCACTTTAGGGGCCACCTCTTTAGTCTAGACTAGGAACAGAACTTTCATTTGAAGCAGCGTAGGTGGTTCTGCACAGTGAGGACTGGGAGGGTGATGATGTGATAGTTGATTCTGTTAATGCCTTTAAAGGAGAATTCAACCTGTGGGGAAAAAAACCTGTACACTCCACCCCAGGTAGACCCCCCTCCCTCCTGGCTAACTACCCCCCCCCCAGGGAAATGCCCCATACTCCATACTTACCCCTCACCGCAGATTCTTCCAGCAGAGTTGCACGCATCCATCTTCCGCGTCCTCTGTAAGCTGACTGGGAGATCGGTATTTCTGTGCATGCGCAGTTGGAGCAGTTTGCCGGTATGCGACAAATGCGCATGTACGGAATTACACGGAAATTGCCGATCTCTCAGTCAGCTTACAGAGGATGCGGAAGATGATATTACTAATCCTTATTGGATACAAAACAATCCTTTTGGGTTTAATGGAAATTTAAATGATTCCTTAGTAGACAAATGGGAAAATGTAATAAAAGTCGCAAAGAGCAAACCAATTTGCACAAATAAGAATAGAGTTCACCTTTCGTGATGTAATACTCTTACTTAAACTGTTATTCATTGCAAATTTTAATTTCGCATTGCAAATTTTAATTGCGCATTGCCCACTTTTAAGAAGAGCTTGAAGGTGTCGTAATCTTTTGGAGAAAACCTAACAACTTTTTCAGTAAGAAGAATTATAACATTCACTGCACACTGGCGCAAACAATAACATTTGCAAACCTTCTTCCCCTGTCGGAAGTGGTTTCTGGGTTTGCAAAAGCTATATTAAATTTGCGCAAAGGCAAATTTGTTTGCAAACGGCATACGTTTTTGCATTGTGAATATTTCTTCCGTTACCGACTTCTATTACATTACCCCCAAAAGCATCTAAATTACGGAAAGATCTCTTATCCGGAAACCCCCAGGTTCTGAGCATTCTGGATAACAGGTCCCACAGGACCTTTAAAGGGAAAGTAAAGGTAAAAATTTAAAATCCCATTTTTACTTTCTTTAATGAAAAAATAATCTATCTCCAATATACTTTAATAAAAAATGCGTACCGGTTTTATAATAAACCTGACTGTATGCAGTGAAATTCCCCCTCTGTTTTACTTGCTCTGACAGCTGCAGATAGGACTACCCTAACTGCACTGCAGGGAAACAATCATACTTTCAAAAGGCAGGGGGAGCCCCCCCACCTTACTTTCCAGAACTCAAACAGCTTTGTTTGTTTCCCTGTAAAGCAGCAGGTGACTGTGTAGAGATTTGTATCTGCAGACCCAGTGCAGTCTGCATATTCCGATTATCAATCAGTCTTGCTGTATAGACTTATGGCAGATATTATTTGACTTGTGCTGTTTTGAAAATTTCTGAAGATCCCTAAAGAGATACTGACACCTGAAATTAAACTTTTTTACATCTATTATAATATTGACTTTGCAAGCTACTTCTAACTTTGCCATAAAGTATTTGCATGATGCTTTTACATTACCTGTCTGATCCCCCATGTTCCTGTATGAGGGGGCTGCCATATTTGTGCAGCAGGAGTCCGTTAGCATTAGAAACTGTAACTAACAGGCTGAGATGGGACAGTCAGGTTGGCAAAGTCAGAGTGTCAGAGAGTCAGGCTTAGGAACTTCAACTAACAATTATATACAAAAACAAACCTCTCAGCAAAAAATCATCAACATGACCTATAGGTAACATTTAATGTACAATCATATGCTAAAATTCATTTTTTAGTGTCAGTATGACTTTAACCTCCCAACTGAAGCCCAGACCACACTGAGCATGTGCATAGTCTTGGTCTTGCAAAGATGTTTAACAAAGTTACAAGATGACAGCCCCCTGCGGCCCACTTTGAAAACATAAATCATTTGTTTAATTAGGCTTCTGCTGCAGTAAGTTCATGTTTATGTTTAGTACACCAAATACAGCATTTCTAGCATCATTCTATTTTAGAATTTAGTTCCCCTTTAATAGTTTAAAACTAGCCTGTTTGATGTTCCTTATGTCCAGATTGGACATGTGTAGCCACACCAGCTGCCCATGCTAAATGTCCGCCCCTGGCCAACATATACAGTACATACAAAATCATACAACTTAGTTTCATGCCATTTTATTTATGGCCAGGTTTAGAGTCCAATAACAGTGAGATAGTAATGTCAGTATCTGGAAGTAGTTCTGAACAGCTGGTAGGAAACATCCCTGGCAGTTCAAAGAGCAAATTTAAAGGAATTGTACATAAATATAAAAATAAAAACTGGGTAAATAGGCTGAGCAAAATAAAAAAATATTTTCAATATAGTTAGTTAGCCAAACATGTGATGTATAAAGGCTGGAGTGACTGGATGTCAAACATAATAACCAGAACACTACTTTCAGCTTTCTTGGTTTCAATTGATTGGTTACCAGGCAGTAACCAATCAATGACTTGAGGGGTGCGACAAGGGTCATAACTGTTGATTTTGAATCTGACCTGCATGCTAAGGATCAATTGCAAACTCAGTGAACAGTTATGTCCCATGTGGCCCCCCTTAAAGTTGCTGACTAACTCAGAGTTAGAGAGCTGAAAAGCAGGAAGTAGTGTTCTTTTCTGTTATGTTAGATTACATTTTTGGCTAACTAACTATATTAGAAACATTTTTTATTTTTCACAGCCTATCTCTCTAAAGTTTTTATTTTTACACTGAACTGTTTCTTTAAGAAACTGTTCTCATGGCAGCTCTAATGCAGGG
The DNA here is from genome assembly GCF_017654675.1 of Xenopus laevis. Taxonomy (NCBI): domain Eukaryota; kingdom Metazoa; phylum Chordata; class Amphibia; order Anura; family Pipidae; genus Xenopus; species Xenopus laevis. Next base: position 80,360,191 of record NC_054381.1, on the reverse strand, counting down.
AAAGGAGAGGGTTTTGTGACCTGGATTATTTCTTTCTCTTATTATTATTATGAATAATGATAATTATTATTTCTCTTATTACTTATTTATACATTCCTCTAATAAGATGCAGTGCTTTAAAGAGATTATACATCATTCACATCAGTCAGTGGCATAACTACAATACAGAAGACCCTACGAGTGCTGTATGGCTTTAGCTACACTAGCCTGCTGCCACCCCCCACAGCTGCCTGCCTGATGCCGACCACTGATAAAGCCCACCACTGGCATACCTCCCAACATTTGAAAAATAGAAAGAGGCACCCATTTTATGCCCCCCCATAAATACCACATCCATTTCCATTTCAGTAAGAAACCAGGGACTGTCCCCCAAAAACAGGACAGTTGGGAGGTATGCACTGGCAGCTGAGAGAGCAAACACTGACAAGAGGCTCAAAAACCTCTCTGCCTCGCTCCCGATTTTTGACATCAGTCCCTCTCGGTGGAGGTCCCTATCACATAAAAACATTCACTATTTTTTCTGGTCGGGCTTTTTGGGGCAAAAAACTCAAATTTAGATCAGATTTATTATACCCGATGCTTCAAAAAGCCAGAATCCACAATCCCTTATTCACAGACACGCACAAAGCATGGCAATCGACCAGGAAAAAACAAAATCTATCACCACATATCTCTCCATATCTAACATGGATAGGAAACAAAAAATTCCCAATAGGCATACAAAACCCAATACTTCTCCTATGGCGCAGCAACGAACTGCATAAACTTAAAGACATACTAGATGATAATTACTCAATAATCACCCGAACAAAACTCATGGAAAAATACCCATTTACAACACCACATATATTCCTGAGACTACAACTTTGCAACTCATACAACTACTCAGTTATCAGAAAAAGATCACCCATTTAATAAAATATGGAAAAACACTGAAACTAAACAAACAACATCACAATTACATCAGATGACTCAACACTAATACAATTAGAAGATGAAGGAATTTCCGCCTTGAAATGGGTGACATATATACCTGACACAACGAAATCAGATATCTTAAAACAACACATGAAAATAATGAAATTACCCCAGAAAGCAGATATCAAGAGATGGTTCTCCAAATATGTCATAATTCATATCTAACTCCAATCAGAAGATATAAAATGGGAAATCTCTGGTCAAGTTCAAAATTACAAACTTTTTGGCAAGAGGTAGCCACATATAGTGGACAGATGGCTGGGAAACCTATCCAAATGCAAATTGAATGGGCACTATTTAGTAACATCCCAAATTGTACCTAACTATCAAAACCAGAGAAAAATATGATTGGGAGACTAGCGGCAGCAGCTCGGAAAACGATACTACAACAATGGTTAACCTCTGACTCTCCACCTATATTGATAGTCAAACAAAAATTACATCACCTATTTTATATGGATTGGATGGAAGCAATAATCAGAAAAGAACAAAACACAATGAAATTCTTTAACACCTGGATAACATATATAACATCACTACCACAACATATTAGACACCTCACGGTTTACACCTTTAGACAAACAACATGGTATGATGAAGAAACCCTTAGAGAACACCCACTTGCAGGGCCACCATTAGTAATTTCTGGAGCCCCCTGGGCCACGCCCACACTATCGCCCAAGCCCCACCCCAGATCCCACCCACTCCACATCACAGTTAAAAGACCACACAGACATCAGCGGTAAAAAAAGTAACCCCCCCCCCCCCCGCACACAAGTTATAAAAAGCTATTGATGGTCAGGGCCCCCTTATAAGTTTAAAAAAAAAGGGGGAACATTGCAAGGGAACATTGTATATTGAAATTTGTAGCATTTTTTTCAGCATGAATTCAATCTATTCTATAACCATTTAGGCATGTTTTATAAAATGGGCTTCATTGCAGTCTAGTGTAACTGCTAAACTTTCATACTAGGAGCCAGAAATTGCCCCATGCAGCTGGGAGTACAAGCCCATATAATAACATTGTGTTTGATATATAAATATCGAGAGTACAATTTAGTGACGTAACTAGTGGGGGGCGGGCCATGGCGCGGGACGCGCTGCCGGGCCCCCCGCCCCCCTCCGTACACCCGTAATCGCCGGGAATCGTGGCGCATGAGCTGCCGGGGGGGCCCTGGCCCAATCGCACCCCCTGCTCCCCCGGTAGTTACGCCACTGGTACAATTCCATTCTGCATCCTTACTAGGACAATGTGCAGGATTAGGCAATTTATGGCAGGTTGGATTATTTAGCCGAACTCTGTTGCAGTAAGTTAAACATTGGAAAAAGTAAGTGATGACAGTGCAGATTACTGAACTAACACAGGTCTCTTTCTGATTGTTATTACAATTATAAGGCTGAATGACAGGAAAGTTTAAAACATTATGATGCAATGAGTGACAGAACTGCATCAAAATAGTTACACCTTTACATACCAGCCTTCCTGGGCATATTTTGTCTGTGAGACTGGATCCCTTTTTGCTGTGCAGTGTTTACAAGCAGCAAGCATTTTGACATCAACAGCACTACTATGGGATCCTTTATCCAGCATCCAATTATCTGTTTTCAGTTCTATTAATGTACTGTACATTTGCTTTTTAAAATCTTAATTTTTAAATTTTAAACTATCCAACAGCCTCCAAACAATATATGTGCATCAGTTTATCAGACTTGAGTATCTGTACTTACAAAGGATGCACACATTTCATTCTTTCTGAAAACCAAAGATGTTTCTATGGCCTTAAAGGACCAGTAACATAAAAAAAATTTTAAAAAAAATTCGTTAGTACACATCAAAACAAAAACACCAACACAAATTATACTTTAAAATCACAAAGCTTTTATTAAGAAATAACTTACAGAAGCTGCACTTCCTGTCCTTTACAGAAACGGCGAAAAGGCGACCATCCATCCTGCTGGGCTCGATTTCTCCTCCTGGCTACTCTGCTGACAGCGTGTGAACGAGCAACTATTCACGGACAGGCATCATCTCTCCTCGGCTCTCCTCTCCTTCACTGTGCATGGCTTCCCTCCTCCTCGCTGCTCCCCCCAGCCAGATCCCCTGAACTGAGTGATGAATGATCGGCCCGCTTGTCACTTCACAGCCGCACAGTACCTTTATTGCTGCGTATTAACGGTGCGCAGGGGGAAAGTCCTGAGGCGCCACATCCCTTTCTTTTCCTAATTGTGCTTCAACCACACTTTCCGTCCCTGCTGCAATGCACAGAGCCTGAGAGAGAGTATTTCCTAAACTTCAGCTCACCACAAGCCAGAGGCACAAGGGGTCAGGATAAAAATGTGAGGGCAATGGACTGAGCAGCTTTCTCTGTAATCCCTTTGGCCTCCTCTTCCCCCTGCGCACCGTTAATACGCAGCAATAAAGATACTGTGCGGCTGTGAAGTGACAAGCGGGCCGATCATTCATCATTCAGTTCAGGGGATCTGGCTGGGGGGAGCAGCGAGGAGGAGGGAAGCCATGCACAGTGAAGGAGAGGAGAGCCGAGGAGAGATGATGCCTGTCCGTGAATAGTTGCTCGTTCACACCCTGTCAGCAGAGTAGCCAGGAGGAGAAATCGAACCCAGCAGGATGGATGGTCGCCTTTTCGCCGTTTCTGTACAGGACAGGAAGTGCAGCTTCTGTAAGTTATTTCTTAATAAAAGCTTTGTGATTTTAAAGTATAATTTGTGTTGGTGTTTTTGTTTTGATGTGTACTAACGAATTTTTTTAAAAAAATTTTTTATGTTACTGGTCCTTTAAAGGGACAGTAACACTAAAAATATTTATGTGACAAATCCACTCTAAACTGCTTCAATAACAGCTATATTGTGCATAAAGTTTATTATATTCAATGCTTTGTCCAAAAAAACATATTAAATCTTTGCTTCCTGATTGGCGAAAGGGAGATTCTGCAAAATCCAAGGTGCGACGCTCCACATCTCTGCCTAGACTGCTCAACCGGAAACTAGTTCTTGATGTTGTACTGAGGATTTTGCAGGACTTACTTCTGTGCTGCAAGCAGGGAAGGAATGTCCGCAGCGTAATTTACTTCTGAGAGTGCTGGGAGTGGAGAAGAAATGTCCACAGCGGTAATTTACTGGGTCCTGTGTGTTAGAATTATGGCTGATATGTGTGCTACCTTTACCATTCGCAGCACTGAAGGAGCTAAAGCAACCTTAGGAATAACCACTGCGGACATTCCTTCTCCACTCACAGAAGTAAATTAAGCTGCGGACATTCCTTCCCTGCTTGCAGCACAGAAGTAAGTCCTGCAGAGGTCTGTAAAATCCTCAGTACAGCAGCAAGAACTAGCTTTCAGTTCAGCAGTCTAGGCAGAGATGTGGAGTGCCGCACCTCGGATTTTGCAGAATCGCCCTTTTGCCATTCTACAGTGTACATCCGGGAAGCAGAGATTTTATATGTTTTTTGGACAAAGCATTGAATATAATAAACTTTATGCACAATAGAGCTGTTATTGAAGCAGTTTAGAGTGGATTTGTCACATAAACATTTTTAGTGTTACTGTTCCTTTAAACTGTAGCTCCACATATGGCACTGTTCAATACCAGAGGTATGTCTAAGTCAGTCACAGAGAATGAGGTTATTTGTTAACTGTCTGAATGCTAAAAACTAGAAAAATTCAATATTTTTACTAAAAATCTGAATTTTTAGTGGAAAAAAACTAAAATTTTTCAAGAATAGGCTGCAAAAAGTCTGAATAAGAAAATACTCCATCTTCAACCTGTCGAGGTCCTGTAGAAGTCAATGGCAGAGGTCTTATTTACAATTTGAAGATATTATTGTCTGGGCTGGGCTTTGTTTAGTCAATATTTTAGGCTTTTCAGCCGATTGCACAAATCTGACTTTTCGGGCATCAATTCTGAAAAATTTTGATTTTTTTGTTGCGACAACAAAGCGTTTTTTCCTGATCCAATTATTTCACATTTTTATTAATAAATAATCACATATCGTGGATTCTAGTTTGGTCTGACTTTTTTTATTTAAGACATCAGAAAGATTCGGATTTTGATAAATAACCCCCTAACTGTCACTTTCATGGTATCACCACTTAAATTGAACAAAAAAACATGCAGCCCCCAAAAATCAGCATTATAACACTAATACTAAGATTTCTACACTTTTTGGAAACATATAGTTGTGGTTGGTATATTTATAGAACACCAATACATAGCTTACAGTTTTTATGCTTCCAGCATAGCATAATTCTGTTTTCCTTGGAAAGGGTCCAAGAGCCAGTTTAATGGCTTCTGCAAGATGCACTTTTCACACTGCTTAGAATGATCTGCACACACCACAAACAGAGAGGGCCATGTGTATATGTTGTTTAAGCATAAATCTGCTGTAAAAAATAAAAAAGAGGCATGTTGCCAAAGAACAAACACTGCTGATTTCTAAAAAAGGCTAAAGGACTGTTAGTGATTTGCTCTGGCTTAGGGACCGAGCAACACAAGTACCAACTAATGAATAATGGCTACTGAGTTTTAGAAGAACTGTTTAAGCTTTGTTATTTACATCATCCTGCAAATGTATGCAAATACAATTGTGTATAAGATAGTGTAATTTATTTCTGGAAGCTGAATTGCTTGATAAGTCTGGCATCTTGTGTTAAATATGAGTTAAAGTAATTGTGCCTGTTGAATCTGCTGATGCTGTTCTAGAGTCTTATGTATAAGGCTTCCTGTTGAATCTGCTGTTATGTTTTCCATGCTACTTTTATCTTACTGAGTTATGGAGTTTCCTTCCTGTTAAGCATTACACAATTACTCCAGCAGCTACTTGTCTGTGTGTTTCACTATATTCCATGGACACAACAGATTGGCGACAAGGATGAGATTTTAGGAAGATCTGCTAAATGTGAGACACCAAAAGCTGCAGCTGAAAGAAAAAAAAAAAAAAGACAGATAGAACAGTGGTAAGTCCCTGCAGAGAGTTGTATGCTATCTGGAAATATGGCTGGACATATTGGGAAAGTGGAAGCATTTGACAGCTCAATAGAGGTCTGGGCTACATATATAGAGAGACTGGAACAGTATTTGGAAGTCAATGACATACCCCTAGAGAAACATGTGGCAGCATTACTCAGTGTAATGGGGGCAAAACGTACAGCCTTGTGCGCAACAGCACCAGAAAAACCATCTTCTAAAAGCTTTAAAGAAATAGTGCAAATTGTTCAGGAACACGTCACCTAAGCCCCTGGTTATAGCAGAAAGATTCAGATTTCACAAAAGGAACCAGCAGGAGGGTGAGCCAGTTTGTGTGTTTGCAGCAGAGTTAAGGAAACTGGCAGAACACTGTGATTTTAAGGATGGACTGAATGATGCACTAAGGGACAGATTTGTATGTGGTTTATGCAGTGAAAACATACAGAAAAGGCTGCTAACAGAGGATAACATCAAATTTAAACGAGCAATAGAAATTGCAGTAGCAATGGAGACCGCTGCTAAGGACACATTAGAATTACAGAACAGAAGCAAAGCAGAAACACTAGAGAAAGCAGCAACTGATGTGCATAGAGTGGTGGCAGGTCAAAATAAAAGATATTCTAATCAGAATTCTGGATCTTGCTACAGGTGTGGGAAAGGATTCCATAATGCAGCAACCTGCAAATTCAAGAATGTTTACTGCAGAAAATGTAATAAAAAGGGCCATATCCAAGCAGTATGCCTACGTGACAAAATGAGCTTCCATGTTTCAAAACAGCCTTTTACAAATACATATGATGTTCATAATGCTTGTTTAGCTGATAGCACTGATTCTGAACTTGGAAGTATTGATGAGTATCATGCAGCTACCGGTGACCGATCTGTCATCTGGCTAACACCAAAAATAGCTGGTATTCCAGTTAAGATGGAATTAGACACAGGGTCTGCTGTTTCAATAATAACACACCCGGAATATAAAAAAATATTTAAAGACACACCTCTTCAGAAAACAAAACTGCTACTAAAAACATACACTGGACAGAAGATTGTGCCACTTGGAGTTTTAAATGCTGAGGTAGAGTACAACAATTTTAAATGCCAGCTGGACTTAGATGTGGTGGTGCATTATGGGGCCGGGAGTGGTTACACAAAATACCCATTGACTGGAAATCCATAAAAATGTTACATTCAGTGTCTGCTGATAACACCAAACCAGTGGAACAATTAAAGGCCATTTTAGCTCAAGCCTCAGAAGTATTTAAAGAAGGTATTGGTACTTTAAAACAAATCAAGGCTAATATATGCCTTGAGGAAAATGCACAGCCCAAATTTCACAAAGCTCGTCTAGTGCCTTATAGTATTCGTCCAAAAGTGGAAGCAGAATTGGATCGTCTAGAACAAGATGGAGTAATTTCAAAAGTCTCTTGGAATGACTGGGGCACACCTATTGTGCCTATTATAAAAAGGGATGGTTCAGTTAGAATATGTGGAGATTTTAAAGTTTCCATTAACCCAGTTCTACAGTCTGATAAGTATCCCTTACCTTTGATTGAGGATATATTTGCCTCTCTTACAGGTCGACTAAAATTCAGCAAAATTGATCTTGCTCAAGCCTACTTACAAATGGAGGTAGTGGAAAATGCCAAACACTAACTTACAATCAACACGCCAAATGGACTATACCGATACAACAGATTAGTATTTGGCGTGGCCTCGGCACCTGCCATATGGCAAAGAGCCATGGATCAAGTTCTACAAGGCATTCCACATACTAAATGTTATCTGGATGACATAATTGTGACAGGCACAGATGATACAGAACATTTGGAAAACCTAAAGAGGGTTCTAACACGGTTGGAAGAATATGGGCTAAGAGCCAACAAAGAAAAATGTGCCTTCTTTAAGGACTCTATACAATATTGTGGACATATTATAGATGCCAATGGCTTGCACAAGTCTCCTGAGAAAATCCAAGCAGTGTTACAAGCACCACTGCCCAACGATGTAACACAGCTCCGATCGTTTTTGGGGTTTATTAATTATTACAGCCGGTTTGTTCCAAATCTTGCAACTGTGCTATACCCATTAAATCAGTTGCTGCAGAAAGGTCAAAAATAGTAGTGGACTGTACAGTGTAATAAAGCCTTCAAGGAAGCAAAGACATTGGTCACGTCTGATGATGTCATTGTGCATTTCAATGCTTCCTTGCCATTAAAACTGGCATGTGAAGCTTCCCCATATGGCATTGGAGCTGTGATATCTCATGTTCTCCCAGACAAAAGTGAAAGGCCGATAGCATTTGCTTCAAGATCACTCACAAGTGCAGAACGCAACTATGCACAGATAGACAAGGAAGCACTTAGCCTTATCTGGGGAGTGAAAAGATTTAATCAATTCTTATATGGCCGGAAGTTTACACTCATAACAGACCATCAGCCACTGGTTGCAATACTTCACCCAAAGAAAGGAGTTTCTGCAACAGCTGCTGCGCGCATGCAGCGCTGGGCTTTGTTTCTTGCTGGTTATGACTATGATATTGAGTTCAAGAGGACAGCTTCACACGCAAATGCAGATGGACTGGCACGTCTGCCACTACCAGATCAAGACAGTTCTGAGGAAAATTCTAAATATGTTAATGTACATCAGATTGATTGTCTTCCTCTAACCTGCAAAATGATTGAGAATGAAACCAAAAGAGATCCCACTCTAGCATGTGTCTATGAGGCAACTCTTAAAGGCTGGAAGTATACAGACAAGGCCCCACTAATTCCTTACTACTCACGTATAAATGAACTGACCATACATGAAGGATGTGTAATGTGGGGAGTTCGTGTTGTTATTCCCACAAAGTTGCAATCAAGAGTACTAGATGAGCTGCATGAAGGCCATCTAGGCATAGTAAAAATGAAGTCACTTGCTAGGAGTTTTGTGTGGTGGCCAGGAATTGATCAACAAATAGAGCAACTAGCAAACAAGTGCATTGGATGTCAAGAGGTGCAGTCTATGCCACAACCAGCTCCAGTTCATCTGTAGGAATGGCCCTCTGCTCCTTGGCAACGTATACACATTGATTTTGCTGGACCATTTCTGGGACTGATGTTTTTCATTATTGTGGATGCTCATTCTAAATGGCCAGAGGTTTTCTGCATGAAGTCTACTTGTACCTCATATACTATTGATATATTGAGAACCTTGTTTGCAAGAACTGGAATACCTGAACAGATTGTTAGTGATAATGGTCCTCAATTCATTTCTGAAGAATTTCAATTGTTTATAAAACGCAATGGAATTAAACATTCTACTTCAAATCCATACCATCCTGCAACAAATGGTTTAGCTGAAAGATTTGTACGAACTATGAAACAGTCACTGCGGTCAATGGCCCATGACAGTGGATCCCTGCAGCATAAACTGGCAAGGTTTTTGTTATCCAATCGGAATTCAATTCATACAACTACAAGCTGTACGCCTGCAATGTTATTTATGGGCCGCAATCTTAAATCTCGGTTAGACTTGCTGAAACCAGATCTCAATCGTCATGTGAGAAACCACCAGTTTAAAATCAGGGAGAAGAACCTTGCGGCAGCTTAGTGTTGGCCAAACCGTCTTGGCAAGGAACTACAGAGGGCCTAATAAATGGCTACCAGCAAAGAGGTCCATGCAGTTACACGGTAAAAGTGGCAGGCAATCTATATTGGCGTCGTCATATTGACCAGCTACGTAATAATAAGTGCAGTTACCACTGAGCAAAACCAGACACAAAGCCTTGTTGGAATTCCCTATACTAATGGGGTACCCCTTGAGCCCCAGATTGTGACATCACCAGAGGTAACAACCCCTGCAAGTCAAACCGAAATGGAGAGTACATACTGTGAAGCATCGGTGGTACCTGATTGTTCTGAGCACCAGTTTCCTTCCATAGAAGAGGGCAACATTTCTAGGCTTTACCCACAAAGAGAGCATCGACCTACTGATAGACTTAACTTATAACTTGTGACTTTTATTAACCATTTATTTTACAGGTTGTGATATGGTAAAAGGAAAATGCATGTTAGTTCAGGGGTTAAGGGCCCTGGATGAAGGATATGGCAGTTAAGAAACTGCATTGTTATTCTTCTTTAGGGTATCCAGGGCTGGAATGGAGGGAAGGATCTGGGCGGGCCTTCCATACCACTCCAGACTGACCTGGGTGTGGTGTTAGCTACCTGCTCATAAATTAATCAGGTGTCTAATTTCAGTGTGTGTGAGGGGCTGAGGAGCCTGCTGTGAACTCAAGCTGAGAGTGACACAGAGAGATCATTACAGATTTGCCTGTTTAAAACTACAAGCCTGGAGCCATTGCTTTGCACACCAGACACTGAGGAAACTGAGCTGAATCAGTAAGTGCTGGACTGTGATACATTTTATTTGCTTTATTTCAACCTGCTGAAACCTTCTGTTTATGCTGTCTGTGTGAATGGCTTCAAATAAAGCAGCCCAGGCTGAATTGGACTGAACTAAGGCTCTGTGTGTTAATTCTGTGCTACAAAAGTGCCGTGGTCAAGATTCCTGCTACCTGAAATCTCACAATTGGTGGAGTTTGCGCTGGCACAAAAACAGTTAAGCACAGAATCTTAAAGGGCCAGTAATATTGGACTGTGTTTGGAAAGGTTTCTCGCTACAACATGGAGAAAGTTTTGGAGCAGCTAATTGTTGCTAATGCAGCACAGCAGCAAGCCAATGCTGCCCAGCGAGAAACAAATTCTTATTTGCAACAAGCTGTTGTGCAGATCAGTGAGGATCAGAAGCGTGCAAATAAATTGCTGGCTGAACAGCTACAAGCAGAGAGGGAGTCTACTGTTACACAGGTGTCGGCCTTGAGAGATTCCCTGATGGCCCAGCAGGAGTTGGTGCAACAGCTCACACTGAGGGCCCAAGCTGTTCCGGTAGTATCCCAGCATAATTTGAGTGGTACTATCAGAGCCAGTCATTTTCTACAAAAATTGACACCGCAAGATGATGTGGAAGCGTTCTTACACACATTTGAACGTACAGCTGCGAGAGAAGCTTGGCCCAAGGAGCAGTGGGCGGGGCTGTTGGCTCCATTCCTCTCAGGGGAACCCCAAAAAGCATATTTTGATCTGCCAGCCGAGGATGCCGAGGACTATGAGAAGTTGAAGCTGGAAATTGTTACAAGGCTGGCGGTTACCACGTCTGTACGGGCTCAGCGGGTACAGAGTTGGATTTACGTTGCTGACAAGTCGCCCAGGTCTCAAATGCATGACTTAATATACCTGGCGAAAAAGTGGCTGCAGCTGGACACCCTGACTAGTCCCCAAATCGTGGAAAGGGTTGTCATGGATCGTTTCCTGAGGTCCCTCCCGGTGAAAGTGCAAAAGTGGGTAAGTCATGCAGACCCCAGGTCAGCTGACCACCTAGTGGAAATGGTGGAGAGGTACCTGGCAGCTCAGGATTTGGCTGACCCTAAATCTTCGCAGCAACGTTCACCCATTAAACCGAGATCTCCCATGGCACTCGGTAGGAACATTCCAAGAGAGAAGGTCGGTACTGGGGTCAAAGATTGGCAGGCCAAGTCAGGAGGGCCTCTCCCTAATAAAAGACTTGGTCAAGAGGGAATTAAGTGCTTTCGCTGCCATAAAATGGGACATATGGTTGCAGACTGTCCTCTTATAGATGAACCAATGCAGGGTGATTTTTCTGTCATGAATAAGAACCAATCATTATTTGCTTATGTTGCATTTTCGGATAAGCCTGTGGTTTATAAGGAAAAGCAAATGTGTGTGGTAACTGTGGGAGGTAAACAAGTACATGCCTTGCTGGACTCTGGTAGTTCAGTTACTTTGATCAAGTCAGGTCTAATACCTCCGGTAATTTGTCAAGGGAAAAAGCTTGCTGTAGTCTGCATACATGGAGACATTAGGGAGTATCCCATAGCAACTATTCAGGTTGATACCTCATTTGGGTCTGTGGCCTGTTCAGCTGGAATAGTTCCACAACTCTTACATGATTTCATAATTGGGAGAGATTTTCCTTATTTCTGGGAACTTTGGGAAAACCAAACTCAGAATAAACCCCAGTCTGTAGATAGTGAGGTTAAATCCTCAGAGAACATTACTACCCAGGACCCCCTTGTTTTTCCCTTTTCTGTGTTAGCGGGAGATCAGGAGAGTGACTCTGAGGACAATTCTGCTCCTATGCAGGATAACCTGAGCCCCACAGACACAGAGGGTCCTCTAGGACTACCTAACCTAGAGGTTCATAAAGGAAATTTTGGTACTGAGCAGTTAAAAGATTCCACACTGGCCAAGGCTAGAGAGAATGTAAAAATGGTGGATGGAAAGCCTACAGAACCTGAGATGAGGCTGTCCTATCCTTATATGGCTATGAATGGAAGGTTGTTATACCAGATGTACAAAAAAGGGGAGGAGGTTATTGAACAGTTGGTAGTTCCCCAACCCTATAGGAGGATGGTAATGGACCTGGCACATGGGCATGTCATGGGTGGTCACTTGGGGGTGGAAAAAAACTATTGAGAGGGTTCTACAAAGATTTTTTTGGCCAGGAGTGTACAAGAATATTCGAGATTATTGTGCTTCCTGTCCTGAATGCCAAATTTCTTCACCCCTGCCCCACTTTCGTAGTCCCCTGGTGCCCTTACCCATAATTGAAACTCCCTTTGAAAGAATTGCTATGGATCTGGTGGGTCCCTTAGTAAAATCTGCTCGGGGACATCAACATATCCTAGTGATTATGGACTATGCTACCCGCTATCCTGAAGCAGTTCCATTGCGCAATACATGTGCTAAAACGATTGCAAAAGAGTTAGTTCAGGTATTTAGCCGGGTAGGTATTCCCAAGGAGATCCTGACAGACCAGGGGACGCCATTCATGTCTAGAGTGACTAAGGAGTTATGTAAATTGTTCCAAATCTCACACCTCAGGACCTCGGTATATCATCCACAGACAGATGGGCTTGTGGAACGGTTTAATAAAACCCTTAAAGGCATGTTAAGGTAATAGATAAGGATGGGAGAAACTGGGATCAACTCTTGCCTTATCTGATGTTTGCCATTAGGGAGGTTCCCCAGTCATCTACAGGATACTCGCCTTTTCACTTACTTTACGGGAGACATCCCAGAGGGCTTTTAGATATAGCCAAAGAGACATGGGAGGGAGAAGTGACACCTTATAAAAGTGTGATTGAACACATCTCCCAAATGCAGGATCGAATTGCAGCAGTAATGCCAATTGTTAAAGAACACATGGTGCGTGCTCAGGCCATGCAGCAACAGGTATATAACAGGGGTTCTCGGGTACGTACTTTTGCCCCTGGTGATAGGGTCCTGGTGTTAGTCCCCACAGCAGAAAGCAAATTCCTTGCGAAGTGGCAAGGCCCTTTTGAGGTAGTAGCAGAAGAAGTAAAAAAAATGCTAGATCTGGGTGTTATTGAAGAGTCATGTAGTGATTGGTCTTCTCCTATTGTACTGGTTCCAAAACCAGATGGAAGTTGGAGGTTCTGCAATGATTTTCGTAAGCTCAATGCAATATCCAAATTTGATACATACCCTATGCCATGTGTGGATGAGCTTATTGACAGGTTAGGTACTGCCCGTTACCTAACAACCCTAGATCTTACAAAAGGTTATTGGCAGATCCCTCTTTCCCAAACGGCTAAAGAGAAAACAGCTTTTGTAACACCAGAGGGAGCATTCCAGTATAGAATGATGCCTTTTGGATTACAAAATGCGCCTGCAACATTTCAAAGGGCAATGGACAAAATTTTAAAACCCCATAGACAGTGGGCGGCTGCATACCTAGATGATGTTATCATACACAGCCCTGATTGGGATTCACATTTGCCGAGGGTCCAGGCTGTGTTAGATGCTCTCCAGATGGCAGGTTTTACGGCCAACCCAAAAAAATGTGCTATTGGGTTAGAAGAGGCTCAGTATCTGGGGTACATCATTGGTAGGGGGGTTATAAAACCCCAAGTTAATAAAACTGAGGCCATTCAAGCCTGGCCACGCCCTCTAAATAAAAAGCAGGTCCGAGCTTTTTTGGGGATTACAGGATACTATAGGAGGTTTATCCCAAACTTTGCTACCCTTGCAGCGCCTTTAACAGATTTGACAAAAGGGAAAGAATCTGTAATGGTAAAGTGGACACCGGAGACAGAGAAGTCTTTTCAGGATTTAAAGGATGCATTATGTTCCAAGCCAGTATTGTTTTCACCGGACTTCTCTAAAACTTTTATTGTGCAAACAGATGCATCCGATGTAGGGCTAGGGGCAATTTTGTCTCAGGTTCATAATGGAGAGGAACATCCGGTAGTCTACATTAGCCGAAAATTAAATGACCACGAGAGGAAGTACGCAGTAGTTGAAAAAGAGTGTCTGGCCATAAAGTGAGCACTGGAGGCACTACGGTATTACCTCTTAGGAACGGAATTTGAGTTAGTGACAGATCACGCACCATTGAGATGGATGTGTGATAAGAAGGAGACTAATAGGAGAGTTACCCGCTGGTTCCTGGCTATGCAAGAGTTTAAGTTTACGGTAACACATAGGCCAGGAGTTCAGATGAGCAATGTTGATGGCCTCTCCAGAATCCATTCCCTCTTTGGTGCATCTATCCCAACAGTGGGGATGGTACAAGAAAGTAATGTACATAGTAAAGAGTTAAACAGGATATCTGGGAAAGTGCTTGATGGAATATATGTTTCTCCCAGGTTTTTGTCTGAAAAATGTTGGTCATTAGCATAAGGTGGCTTTAAAGTATGGGACTTCACCAGTGTCTCGTCCTCTTGTAGATCACTCTACTAGTGATCTAGGAGGGGGGGATATGTGATATGGTAAAAGGAAAATGCATGTTAGTTCAGGGGTTAAGGGCCCTGGATGAAGGATATGGCAGTTAAGAAACTGCATTGTTATTCTTCTTTAGGGTATCCAGGGCTGGAATGGAGGGAAGGATCTGGGCGGGCCTTCCATACCACTCCAGACTGACCTGGGTGTGGTGTTAGCTACCTGCTCATAAATTAATCAGGTGTCTAATTTCAGTGTGTGTGAGGGGCTGAGGAGCCTGCTGTGAACTCAAGCTGAGAGTGACACAGAGAGATCATTACAGATTTGCCTGTTTAAAACTACAAGCCTGGAGCCATTGCTTTGCACACCAGACACTGAGGAAACTGAGCTGAATCAGTAAGTGCTGGACTGTGATACATTTTATTTGCTTTATTTCAACCTGCTGAAACCTTCTGTTTATGCTGTCTGTGTGAATGGCTTCAAATAAAGCAGCCCAGGCTGAATTGGACTGAACTAAGGCTCTGTGTGTTGATTCTGTGCTACAAAAGTGCCGTGGTCAAGATTCCTGCTACCTGAAATCTCACAAGGTGTTACCACCATGAATCTTGATGGGGGAGAGAACTGTTAAATATGAGTTAAAGTAATTGTGCCTGTTGAATCTGCTGATGCTGTTCTAGTACTAGAGTCTTATGTATAAGGCTTCCTGTTGAATCTGCTGTTATGTTTTCTATGCTACTTTTATCATACTGAGTTATGGAGTTTCCTTCCTGTTAAGCATTACACAATTACTCCAGCAGCTACTTGTCTGTGTGTTTCACTATATTCCATGGACACAACATCTTGCACTGACAGCAGGAACAGAGAGAATGAGCATGGTTCTCTTGATTCTAAGGTAAGATGTTCTGTGTCACATTTGTCAAGCAACACTGTGATGAAAACCAGAAGTGACCATAAGATAGGGTGAATACAAGGAATAAGTGAGGTTGCTCTGATAAACGTCATCCAATATATAGTCATCATCCAGTTTTAAGTTTTCAAATTAAATTGCATATTGTCATAAATGTCTTCAGCGCTCAAGTAGATAATCTTACATAATCACCTGTAACTCATATAGAATGTATACATCAAATTAGAATAACTGCATACAGTGAAAATCATTACCTTACATTAAAGGCGATCTAAACCGAAAAAATGTATGTAAATTTGTGTTCAACTGAGAACCAGCAACCCTTCAGTAAACTTCAGGAAGTGCATAGAAATATAGGGTCAGTGCCAGTGTTGGCCTTTAAAGAGGGCAGCTGAGCCAAGTCCTGCCTAGCAATATAAAACTGTCTACAACTACTTGTATCTCAAAAAAACATTTAAAGACTGAAAATGAATGTAAACTGCAAAAGTGCTCAAAGAAGCAAGATGTCATCAATTAATTTTTTTGCGTTTAGATCACCTTCTGTGTAAAATCTGTGCCCCCCCCTCTCTGTACATGTCTAACTGGATCATTTACTTACATTAAAAACATGCAATACGAAACATTTTAACAAATATTAAACTGCAGCAATGGAACTTCTTACTGACTTTTAACATCTTTACATTTATTTGCTAAACAAATTGGTCAGAATTTAGCCCTGTAAAGTCATTGTCATATGGTACTTTGATCCAATTATTCTATTAAGATTAATGTTGCTAGATTTGTAATAAGATCACGTTAGTAACTAGAAACTATCAAACTGAATAACATTGCACAGCAAAGACACCTACCTGGGATCAGAATCCAGGAAGTTAGTAATGTGTTTTTTTTCATACAACACATCTGCCCCTTACCTGCAATACTATCCAAACAGACAGGGGCAAACCTCCCCGCTGCCTGAGGCAACAGCAGGTGCTGCCGCCCCCCCTCCCCCGGAAATTTGCTCTTAAAGTACCAGGAGCAGCATTTTTGCCGCCCTTGATACCTAGTGGGGTGCTGCCGCCTGAGGCGACAGCCTCAACTCGCCTCATTGGCAAAGCACCCCTGCAAACAGAGCAATAACAGCTGATCATGTCTCTGTATTTAGCGTGACTTTTGCTCAGCATTGCTTATGGTGCTGGCATATGTGCACGCTGTGAGAACATCACTGCACACAACTTTGAGCACCGTATGGCATACGACTCAGGAGCCCTGCACTTAATGTCTCCTCAGGGAGGGCTTTAAGTACAGGGAACCCTTAAATATACTGTATGAGATCATTAATGGCAGTCATTAAAGGAAACTATAACCCCCAAACAATGTAGGTCTCTATAAAAATATATTGAAAAAAATAGCTCATATGTAAAACCCTGCTTTATGTAAATAAACAATTTTCATAATAATATACTTTTTTAGTAGTACAGGTATGGTATCCGTTATCCGGAAACCCATTATCCAGAAAGATCCGAATTATGGAGAGGCCAGCTCCCTTAGACTCCATTATAATCAAATAATCCATATTTTTAAAATGTATTTCCTTTTTCTCTGTAATAATAAAACAGTACCTTGAACTTGATCCAAACTAAGATATAATTAATCCTTATTGGAAGAAAAACCAGCCTATTGGGTTTATTTAATGTTTACATGATTTTCTAGTAGACTTAAAGCAACAGTAACGTCAAAAAATAAAAGTGTTTTAAAGTAATGAAAATATAATGCAATGTTGCCCTGCACTTTTAAAACTGATGTGTTTGCTAAAGAAACACTACTATTGTTTATATAAATAAGCTGCTGTGTAGCAATGGGGGCAGCCATTCAAAGGAGAAAAAGCTCAAGTTACACAGCAGATAGCAGATAAGCTCTGTAGAACATAATGCTATCTGTTATCCATTAGTTAACCTGTGCCATATAGCCGTTTTTCAATTTCCACCATTGTTCCACAGCAGCTTGTTTATATGAACTATAGTAGTGTTTCTGAAGCAAACAGTAACAAACAAGGGAAAGTTGTGCTCACCACTATTTTTTAAAACCATTAGGCGGGGGTGCAATGAGGCTGTGACCACAAAATACATATAGTCAAATCCAAGAGTCCTCTGCACTCAACCCAATGGGTTGAGTGCAGAGGACTCTTGGATTTGACTATCTGAAGCAAACAGATCAGTTTTACCAGTGCAGGTCAACACTACATGATATTTTCATTACTTTAAAACACATTCATTTTTTGGTGTTACTGTTCCTTTAAGGTATGAAGATCCAAATTATGGAAAGATTGCTTATCCAGAATACAGCCGGTCCCAATCATTCTGGATAACAAGTCCCATACCTGTATGTGCCATTCGGTAATTATAAATAGAAAATAACCATTTTAAAAAATAAGGCCCACCCCTTGGCATACTAGGATTCACGGTGCACACAAACAAACCAAACAAACCATTCATGTTAGGTCCCATGAGCCAATTAACAGATCATCACAAAATTGTGCTTCTAGGCAGGAGATGTAAAAGGGCAATACTTACTCTAATATATACAGTATTTACCAGTTTGGTAAGATTCTTTAATATGCCACTTAATTTATCTGTTGCTTAAGTATTTGTTTTGGTGGTATAGTTTTCCTTTAATACTTGTATTGGGTTCCATTGTTGGTGTATTAGAACACAATATTTTCTCCTGGCTTTGCCCAGACAAAACAATAGACAATTGCAAGAAAAAACAAAAAAGAAAACGTGCTCATAATTTGAGAGGAAATAGCAAAAATGATTTAAAATGAATTTGAAAATGGCAGAACTATCAACAACACAGAAGATATCAACAACACGTCACATGTGTCAACAGCAATGCTGAGTTAAGAATCTGAAATATATTCCAAAATTTCCATTTTCATAATTTCAATAATTTTGCAGTTTCCATGGGAAATGAACAGACATGCACAGGGTCAGGAAATGAACGATAAAGGGTAGGGTAGATGCAGCCAAGATAAATGACATTAAGCAGCTATAATTTTTTCTCATGGACAGATTTCTACAACTGGGAACCCAACAAGATCGGAAATTCATTCCGGAAAACCTAGTAGCATCTTGTTGGCAAGAGTATTTTACTAAAAACCATACAAATGTGCATGTATTTTAAATTGTAATTTCAGCTGTAAAGGATTTAAAAGAAAAATCTCTTACATGTATGTGACAATTAGGATCACAGTAAGTCACAAGCAGCAAGCCATATTGATGAAATCTGTTCTTATCAGTAGAATCAGAAGTATGGCCTTTTTAAATACAAGAGTTGATGTTATAACCCCAATCTTATTATCTCTTAATATGTATTTTTCCAACCCCCATGTCTCAGTCTCCTCCCTTGATAAAATAGCCGTCTATCTGTCCATCACTCCCAAATATCAAAGCAGGATCCATCATATGTTCTGGCCAATCAATCGCAACAAAAATCTTTAGCCTTCTAACCATGTGGAATCAAATAATAACTTGAAAACTTTATATTTAATATTTACCACCACCATAATACAGATGAAAATAAACAAGTGAACACACCTGCTCTATCAGAGAGTAATTGCTTATTTTTAATTTACTTCAACAAGAACCAGTAAAAAAAAGATTTTATTTAGGATTTGTAATAGAGAAAAAAAAAGATTTTCTTTCAAGTCAGCTAATTGTCTTTATTTTACTGCCATTTTTGTAACACGCAATATGCTCTCATTTCCCTTATGTGTTTAAATAACCTTTCTTTTTCAGTCATAGCATAAGAGAAATGAGAACCCTGGCAGATGTAATTTTTAAACAAAATGGCTGGAGCCAAAGAGGTTTTCTGACAGGAGTTTCTTTTACAAGAAAACATTTTTTAATGCAGAACTGAGTTGCCGGGATTACGCTAACATACTGTTAAAAAACTTAAGCCACTTTATGTAGATCAGCTTGCGATGTGCTGTGTCCTTGTCAATAACAGGATGACAATAACAATATCAATACTTGAAAGTGGGACATATTAACTTTCCATGAAAGAGCATCCTCAGTATATAACAAAGTTCCTATGGAAACAGGAAGATCTTGGCGCATGTTCAGGGGAGTTGCCAAGAAGTAATGGGCATTGACAAGACTTACCCGAAATACAAAACTATTGGGTTGGCAGCTATTTAAACCAGAAAAGAGGAGACCGGGACCACTTATGTGGCATTCAGTGTGCAATATCAGATTCTCAAACCATTACAAACTTAGCATGGTATTGCATGTGATGATTTTAGCAGGTTAAATAAGTATTTTTCTCATCATTCCCACCTGCTGATCAGAAAACATTGGCTTAGGTCGAGAAATAAAAACATTCTTTCCTGGCTGAAATAAAAAGTAGAACAATTACACACTATTTACAGTCTTTGTAGTGAAAGTTCAGACTTGCATGTCAGTATGTTTGCTTACTCACTCCCTTTATTTATTGTATTTGCTTTGTAAATAATCCTTTATGTGCACTTTTCCAAAATGCTAAATGCATCATCTTATATTGTCATTCTGTTATGTCCATCATCACAGTCCAAAAAAGCAGGCACACAAGAGAATTGTTTTCATTGTGACTAGGTCAAAATCGTTGTGTAATCTTTATGGCAATGACACAAGGACAGTTTTATCGCTATTTAACTTGATCAAAAGTTACTTCATATTATTCTCTCTTGTAATCACTGCTCAATACAGGAGAGATTTTACACCAACAATGCAAATGTCTGAATTCATGACTGACAACTGCACCAACATTGCTGGACTGGTGCACCCATAGAGAACGTATTTGTAGAATATCCAGCAAAAATATTTTAGAAAGCTAATTTTTCAAAGAGGCAGTAAAGTTTGCCCAGCAACACCACTGAGTGGGGGGTAGGTGGGCCATGGCTGCCGGCCAGTGAGCTGGGAGAATAGTGTGTTTACATTCCCCCCTCCTTTCCCCTTCTACTCTTCCTGGGCAATCCAGGACCATTTTGTCACAGGAGCCACTCAGGGACACGGCATAACAGCTTTTCTCCTCACAGTTTCCCCAGTGCTACCTAGTATTTCCCCCTTTGGACAATATTTCCCAAATTTCCCTCAGGTAACACTCACCAGCATGGCAAGTCAGCGACCCTGGAGGTTTTGCTGGCACAGGTGAAGGAAGTGGTGATCAAGGATGGTGGAAACTGGCTGAGGCAGGCACTTCTAGCAGCCAACAGGCAAGCAAACGGAGGGTCACCTCTGCCTCTCCACATTGCGGCTCCCTTGTCTCACGACGGGTCCCCCAGAAGTACTGCTATACGCCAAGCGGCTGGTGCAGCCTCCACCTCCTTGTCGGGCGATTCCGGCCCAGATGACCTGCCGGAGCCCCCTGCTCCTACTCCCCATGGTGCTGAGGGGATTTCCAGCAGGGCCGGGCACTCCAGAACTGGTCCCTGCAGGCGTTCGGCCTCCACAGGCAGGAGCTGATCCGCTCCCCAAGACGCCGAGCGCTGTTCTGAGGTCGGAAGAGTTGTGCAGCGTGATGACATCACGGCGCAAGATGGCAGCCGCTACGTGCGTTCCAACGTGCATTCCAAGATCGCCTTGGAACCCAGAACCTGCTCATGCTACCCACGGTTGCGAGTATATGTCCCATGCATGGGGCTCTAATAGGGGGTGGGGAAGAGAGCAGCATAAGCATGAGGGAGAACTGCGCATGCGTGCTTTCGGACTGGGAAACAGAGGATATGATGCGCACTTCATCTAGATGGCGACCGCAAAGTCTGCTGCAGTGATTTAATTCAATGTGTGGATGCAAGTAAACCATAGCAAATTTAGTAATTAAAGTACGGCGTTTTAGGAGGGGGGCATGCAAGCAACAGTTTGCATTGTTAATTTAAAAATACCTTTCCTTCTCCTTTAAGTCCACATGGGACAACAAGCACACCGTCTGGGAGAAACTCACAAAAGAATTACAAATGGTTCGCATTACGGGCCCCTTCTCTGAGCCCTCCCTCTACAACCTCAGGGTCTCGCCATTGGGCCTGGTTCCGAAAAAGGAACCCGGCAAGTTCTGATTGATTCATCACTTGTCCTTCCCCGAAGGTTCTTCAGTAAACTATGGGATCAACAGTGATGAATCCAGGGTGCAATATACATCCTTTGACGGGGCTCTGGAGCTTGTCGGGGGGCTGGCAGAGGGGCACTCATGGCCAAGTTTGATATTGAATAAGCTTTTCCAACCTATTGCATGGTTTCTGAGAGCTCATGGCCTTTATTGGTGTCCCAGTTAGAGGAAAAAACAGGGGGGCCTGTAATGGTCATCACGTTCCTGGCCATACAAATTGACACTGAAAAGATGGTTTTCCAGTTTCCCAAAGATACGTTTAAACTTTAAAGCTTTGAGTTGCCTTGTTGACAGAGCCATCACAGCTAGGAAGCTTACATTGAAGCAAGTTCAGACACTACTTGGTCACATGGTATTCGCATGCAAGGTCATGCCCATGGGCAGAGTTTTCTGCAGGCGGCAATCTATGGCCACAGTAGGTATAAAAGCCCCCCACCATTGCATCCATATTTCAAAACAGCACTGGGAAGACCTGATATTGCAGCAGTCCTTCTTGGCCGAATATAATGGCATGACATGCTGGCAGACATTTGAAGTTTCCAGCCCAGAATTGGAATTTTTCATGGACGCAGCAGGCAGTGTAGGTCTAGGGGCTTATTTCCAGGGAAAGTGGTGCGCAGAAAAATGGCAGGACTCCTGGGGTGGCTCTGAATTTGACATTCTTAGAGCTATTTCCCATCCTGGTAGCGGTTTCCTATGGAGAGAAAGGTTCAAGGATAGACCGGTCATTTTTTGGTGTGACAATCAGAGTGTAGTTCATGTAATCAACCGGCAAAGTACTTCTTCCCCGCCAGTTTTAGAATTGCTGCGGGCTCTCGTACTTCAATGTCTTTGGAAACATATTTGGTTCTTGCGAAGCATGTACCGGGTATAAACAATTGTATCACTGACTCTCTGTCGCAATTTCAGTTTTTCAATTTGACATTCTTAGAGCTATTTCCCATCCTGGTAGCGGTTTTCCTATGGGGAGAAAAGTTCAAGGATAGACGGGTCATTTTTTGGTGTGACAATCAGAGTGTAGTTCATGTACAGTTGGCGGACATGCATGTCAATTATAGGTCCCTTTCCATAATTTTGCGAAGGTCCACGACGGACCAAAAAGGCAAGGGCCATATCATCACACTGGAGGCAACAGGAAAAAGGTTGTGCCCAGTCAAGTTAGCTCAACATTAGGGGGCACATTTACTAAGGGTCGAATATCGAGGGTTAATTAACCCTCGATATTCGACCTTCGAAGTAAAATCCTTCGACTTCGAATATCGAAGGATTTTAATCCATCGATCGAACGATTTTCCTTCGATCAGAAATTTGTTTCAGACTAGCCTTGAAGTCCATGGGTCTGAACACAGCTGCCTTCAGTTCCCACTCCATCTGGATAGGAGCGGCAACCAAAGACAACTGCCACGGGTTCACTGAGGAAGAAATAAAGCAGGTGGGAGTTGTATGTCCACCCGCATTTATTGTAAATATATTCAAATTCAGGTCCAACAAAGGCCACCGTGTGGATTTTTGGGCATTCATACGTCCGTTGGGCAGCAAAAAGGGCCTCCATTCGCACCTACACCAGACAGCTCAATTTACCCGTCAACTTGGCAAGTGTCCGTTGGTGGGGCATTACAGGGCTTTTACAGCCGCAAGTTTTTCCCAGAATTCCTGTGCATCCAGTGGGTTACACCGGGCCCCAAGGTGGTAGTCATACACGCCGGGGGCAAAGATTTGGGAATGGGTAGGAACGTCGATCTCATCCACACCATCAAGAAAGACCTGTTGCGTTGCACCACTTTTTCCCGGTATTGCGTGGTGGTGTGGTCTGAGATCATATATCGCCAGTCCTGGCGCTATGCGAGGAACCAAGTAGCCATAGACAGGTGCCGAAAAAAGTTAAATGTGTCAGTTTCATCTTTTGTTAAGAGGATGGAAGGAATGGTTGTAAGGCACAGCGAGATGGAGAGGGATGGCCCACTGCTCCTGAGGGAAGACGGGGTACATTTGAACCCGATAGGGCTCGACATATTCAATATGAATATGCAGACAGGCATTGAGACATCGCTGTCGGTGTTGGGGCACCAATCAGGCTAAAGGGTTTTTAGCCGAATTGGTGGTGGCGATTTGCAACACCTGACAGCGTATGGTTTTGATATATGGTGTGTTAAGCAGCATAGCCTGCTGCCGACGGCCGGGGCCAGCTGCAGGAGACTCCTGTGAGAAGTGTGTTTATTTTGTGCCTGCCGGGCTGCCCGGAACTTGTCACAATTTTGTTATGGCAGTTATGTTTTACAAATAAAGCTGTGGCTGCTAACTTTTACACTCAGCAGTTGCTATGTCTTTATTTCTGGTCTTCCAGTAGTGGCCACAGCTTCACTCCCATCTCATCTGGCCATTTGGCAGCCAAGCACTAAAGCAAAAACTGGCTATCACTTGACAGGACTCACCACTCAGCAGCAATCCCCATTGGGAGACAATTTCTAGCATTTTGTCCCCTCCCATTGAGTGAGAAATCTCTAGAAATTGGCCCATCTGTCAATACCTGTAAGATAATCAACCCTGCAAGTTATAATAGCTAAAAATATTTAAAAAAAAAAAACCATTGCTGTCATGGTAAAATATTCTTTTTCTTGCAAGAAATTAATTTTTTAACTACTCATTGTCACATTACAGAAAATATTAACTATACTTATTTATATGTAGAATGTAGCTTCATATTTGTCTTTTTCAACAAATTAATGAGCAAGGGCTGTGGGGCTCTCTGGGCTTCAGTGGATTCTCCTGAAGGTTTCCACTGAAGGACTGTGCCCCCGTCCCATTCCCTCTTCCCCTTTTAGTCACGCCACTAATATGTGTGTGTATACACAAGCATCTCCCCTCTGGCTACTAGAAATACATGTCTGGCTCCTACAATTGCTTGGCTGACTCCTAGCCTTTCCACAAATTTGTTCTCTGCTATTATACTAACTACTTAATAACAGATTTTTCTGCAGAGTATTAAAGCCATAAATCTTTGGAAGGAAAAGTGCTTCTTGGAAAATGTTCAGACTATCAGAGCTCACCTCATAATATTTCACACATGCTTTCATCAATAAATAAAAACATGACTAAATATGAAAGCCATGTATTTCCTGTGTATGCTAATGTAGTCAGGTACAGGCTTTTTAAAGTAGAAAACTAAAACAAAATCCCAAAGTGCTGACTATACAACCTAGTTCTGCCGATGTAGGATTTATATGGATATCTGGTCAAACTGGCAATCTGGATATATACTGTAGGTGGCGCTGAGAATGTCCAAAGAATGTCATCTACAGTTTTAATAGGAATGGAATGAAGCATGGTTGCACGAATAATAGATCAAACTCGTTATCAGTATTGCTAGTTACAGTAAAATACTGAATCAGATACTATATGGGTCAAATGCTACACTGGGTGAGGAAAGACTTTTTTCTGCTGATGTAGAAAAAGCCTTCATCCCAATCAACTGTAGGGTAGGTGAAAGTAAGGAATTATTTGAGCAAAGACTAAAAAAGATGAACGTCTTTTCAACATTTGGCTGCTTTCAACATTTTCCAATATGTGGACAAATCTCCACTGTTTTCTTTACTGTCAGGGCATTTTTGAAGTTAATAGAACAACATTTCTTAATGCTGTTATGTGCAGAAGCTTACTTTTAAAGGAACAAAAAACAACAAGCAGATGGGACTATTGTGTGCAGAGGATAATTTTTTTTCAAATTTTGTTGTTTCAAATTTTTTATTATATGCTGATTGCATCCCATTTTATAATACGTTGTTCTGGTGCATTGTGTATTTTCCCTTTTTGTAACTGAGGGTATGTAACAAAAGGTACAAAGTTTGCCACCCTATTCTAGTAATCTATAGCAACCAATAAGACTCTTGCTTTAAAACAGATGACCTAAAAATGTTACCTGCTGGTATGTTGCTCACCTTAGATGTTTACCTTACACATAATGAAAGCTACATTTTATTAATTTTTATTAGTTTTATTGGTTACAAAAGCCATTTGTAATATATCAGTTGAAAATGCAGCACAAAAATATTATTGTATAGTTACATAAACAGCCGTCAGATTGCTCACCGCTCATCCCTCAGCATGGCAGCGCTCAAAATGAACCAGGGACGGAGTTAATTTTAGAAGCTGCCTATCTGCTGATATCATCACAGGGTGCTTTGCCCTTCATCGCTTCTGTTAACAGCCAATTGGGCAATGATTCTTCTCATTCCATATGTAATAAAAGGCACTAAGTTTTCCCAGGAGCAGTAACCCTAGCAACCAATAAGATGTTTACTTTTAAACAGGTGATTGGTAATTTCTACCTCCTGGGCAAACTTATTGCCTTTTATTACATAACCCCCACAGAGCTAGATGGAAAAACAGAAGTCGGAGATGCATGTACAGTACAACCTGAAGCCTTCACTGCCTTCACTATGGATATACTCTTTTTTATGACATAACAGGCACATATGGAGTAAAATATGGGGTTGCCGACCCTCTCTGTAAAGCAGTGCAGAAAAAAAAGGATTAAGCTTTATAGAAATGTCAAAGGTGAATAATAGTGAACTACTAATTACTTTTCATACATGTATAATGTAAAAGTGTTGTGACTTAAAATAACTATTTTCCGAAAGGTGAACAAAGGTGAACATCCCCTTTAAGTGACACGACCTATAAGAAACTGAACTTAGATTATCCTGAGTTTTGTCATCTCTGCACAGATTTCTATCAAGACTGATTATATATTATATTCATAGAGTTTAATTTTATCAATCTAGTCTTGCATGTCTGCACAGTAGTTAAAATGGCTGCCTTTCAGCTCTGGGACACTAACTGTTCTTGCCATGCTTGCATGGGTTTCCCCTGGGTATTCTGGTCTCTTTTCACAATCCAAAAACATACAGACAGGTTAACTGGTTCCTGATAATAATGTGTAAGAATGTGATAGGGTCCTTAGATTAAAAGTTCTATTGGGCAGGGACTGATGTGAATGATCTACAATGCCTGTAAAGTGCAATGGAGCATGTGGACACTGTATAAATAAAGTATAATAAAATATTATTTCTCAGCTTTTTGGGGGAGCACAAACCTGCCCAACTCTGTATCTGGAACAGTTCTAGGAACATAGTCGTCTAGTTATCAATTTAAGCATTCCATGATTTTACCTCCCAAGACGAATTTCTAGACTATGTAAAGGCGCCACATCCCTGCCGACAGAAGAATTTGTACTGATTTATAGGTGGTGTTACTTTTATAGAAAATTTTGGTTTACCATTTTCATCCCACACTCATCTGCAAGTATTTGAAATAAAAAAAAGGTAATTAGGGATGGATCAGTGCCATATGACATGATTGCAAACTACCATAAAACAGCTTCACTTAATGTGAAAAACAATGCTGACATCCAAGAAAAGTACTACTTATGCCCTTTAAAAATATCTTGGAAAAAGCAACCTAGTTTTTACTTTTCTCAAATAATAAAACGAGAGTTGATTTATTATGCTCTATTTAAAACAGCATTGGCTTTTACAAACGTGCTACAAATCACGTCCTCTAGTGAAGAAAGAGAATTAAGAGAATGGTCCCCCATTAGTGCCCTTTCCATGGCTTCTTCAAATTCTTAAGAATAGAGGTATTTTACACCATGACCTGTTGGCTGGAATATAATGGAGTTAATTTATCTTTTCTTATCTGCTTGTAGTGCTTCACAAGATTTACATTAATCAATAATAGATATTGGCTGTAAAACATACTTGCTAGAGACAGTCTACTCAGCTTACAGGAATCTTAATGTGGAAGATCAATGTTTCATAGACATGGCTCATTTACAATATATCACCTTTCTGCATTACTCCCTTCTGCCGCTTCACTACACTCTCACTGGTGCTGCCACAGCCAAAGGCAATCAGGTGTATGCATTTATATATTAATATATAAACAAACATATACACAGTTATAAAATTGTGGAAATTCTTTATCCAGAAAGCTCAGAAATACAATTCAATATAAAGTATCTTTAAATCAAACAATTTTTTTTTTCATTTGAACATTTTATCGATTTTCAAAGAATAATAGGTTAAACAGTCATAATACTGAAAACATGGTACAAATAAACGTAGCACAGTGTCTCTTCATCTGCCACAATTATACATTGGTATGCATACAGTTATTGAGATAGATGTGATTCGGTAATGCGCACATTGACAACATAATGTGCTACAGTTTAGCTCTTTTGTCAAACCAGTAGGGGAGAAGGGTAGGTATAGGAAGAAAAAGAGATAAGGGTTAGGGTACGAGTTGTTGTACAGGTTCCATAATGACTACTATAAAGAAAAAAAGTTTGTACGTCATTTTGGGTTCTCTAGGGGAGGTTATTGGGTCTCTGTTGTGTATTTTCCAAATAATGGGTCCACGGAAGCCACTCCAGCTCTCCTTCATAGCTCCGCTCCAGTAGGTGGTCTCTGATTGACTCCATTGCTCTGATCCAGTTCACTTTTGTGATTAACATCTGTTGTCCTGGTATTTGTCGTTTTTTCCAGTGTGCAGCTAAGAGTGACCTCGCTGCCGTGAGAATGTGAGTGGCTAGTTTACGGGACTGCTTTGAATGAATGGCACTTATTTTCATGCCTAACAAAAATGAGTGAGGAGTTGCTTGTATAGTACATTGTAGGACCTCGGAGAGCAGGGTTGTTACTGTCTTCCAGAATGTTTGGGCTACTGTACAGGTCCACCACGTATGTATGAAGGAACCCCTTTCCCCACAGCCTGTAAAGCAGGATGAGAGATTTGGATCGCCACTCAGTTTACTGATACGAGAGGGAGTATAGTACCATGTGAAAATAATTTTTTATGCCCTTTCGCAAGAGACTGCACAAGTAGAAGTCCTTCTAGCCATATCCCAAATGTTTGCCCAGGCCGTTTCCGAAATGTTGATGTTAAGATCCTCTTCCCATCTGGACATGTAAGGCTGTTGTATGGTTGTGGTATTGGTCGCCAAATGGGAGTACAGTAGTGAAATTAGATGATTAGGATAGGATTGTCTGTAACATATAGTTTCAAAGTATGTAAGGGAGTGATTTGTCTGGGTCTTGGATTTGGATTCAACGAAATGTCTGATTTGTAAGTATCGAAAAAATTGTTTGTTTGGGATATCATGTTTGTCTTTGCATCGTTGAAATGAAACAATCTTTCCGTCTACTAAAAAGGCAGTTAGGGTAAGCATATTTGCCCTTATCCAGGGTATAAAATCTGCGGGGGTACATCCCGGCAGAAAATCTTTGTTGTCAAAGATTGTTATATGTCTAGAGGTAGAGGTACTTAGTTTCATTTTGAATGCTATTTTGTCCCATAAGTCTAGTGCCTGTCGCGATGTAGGCATAAGATCCGGGGGTGTTCCTGGTTTTCTTGGGTATCCAAAAAAGGTGAGCTAAATTTAAAGGGGCTACACAATAATTTTCTATTTCTTTCCATGGTTCTCCCGAATGTATATGCGTATTGACCATAGCTTCCAGTCTGCTTGCTATGTAATACTGATAGACATGGGGAACTCCTAAGCCTCCTTCTGATTTGGGTTTTGTCATAATAGTTGCGTTAATGCGTGGGTGTTTGCCCCCCCATACAAAGTTAGATATAGTTTTCTGTAAAGATGTGGCCATTTTCTCAGGGAAGTGAATTGGCAGTGTTCTAAATAAGTATAAAAGACGCAGTAATAGCGGCATTTTGACCGCTGCTATTCTGCCAAACCACGAGAGATGGTATGTATGCCAGGTGGCTAAATCTTTTTTGAGCTTATCTATTAGCGGTGGGTAGTTGGCTGTGTATAATCTATCATATGTAGGGGTGAGATAGATTCCCAGGTATGCTAGGGAGTTAGTTTCCCATTTATAATCAAAATTAAGTTGCATTAATTTTAGTTCCGAGTCAGACATTTTCAAAGGGAGGGCATGAGATTTTGTTGGATTAATCTTGTAGCCCGAGATGTTTTGAAATCGTTCTAGTAGTTGTAGGAGGTTAGGTAGTGTAGATTGGGGTGAAGTTAAGGTCAATAAGATATTATCAGCAAAGAGGTTGATTTTGTATTCCTTACCCCTAGTTGAAAGCCTTTAATGTTAGGATTGTGTCTGATAGCGTGGGCTAAAGGTTCTATCGATAAAGCGAATAATAATGGGGACATTGGGCACCCTTGGCGTGTACCCCCCTTAATTTCGATGAGGTCAGATTGGAGGCCCATGATAGATACTCTAGCCGAGGGTGCTGTATAGAGTTGTTTAATTCCCTGGAGGAATGGTTTAGGAAGATTAACCTTTTCTAGGACTGCAAACATGTATCTCCAATCTAATCTATCGAATGCTTTTTGTGCATCCAAGGAGACTAGAAAGGAGGGTGTGGTTGTTCTTGGCGCTAAGTAGACTAAGTTTATTGCTTTACGAATACTGTCTGCTGCTTGACGCCCTGGTACAAATCCAACTTGGTCGGGGTGGATTAGAGTGGGTAGTACTGTGTTTAATCTGTGTGCTAGTATTTTGGCAAACAATTTGATGTCTGTGTTGATCAGCGAAATGGGTCTATAACTGTCACAGTTGTAAGGATCCTTCCCTGATTTTAATATCATTACAATGGAGGCAGTTTGCATATGTTGAGTAGGGGGATGTCCCTCCAGGAATGATTGGAATAAGTCCTTTAAGTGGGGAATGAGATGTGTTTAGAATTTTTTATAGTATTTTGTCATGTATCCATCTGGGCCTGGAGCTTTTCCTGGTTTAGAGTCTTTAATGACCTCTTCTATTCCTGCTTTATCCTATGGGTTAAGCCAGCATCTCCCACGTTTCTCTGTGTAATGTGGGTGGGTTCCACTTAGTCAAAAAGTCGGATATGTGCGCTTGTGTTGCCTCAGGGGCCTTGTTTGCTGTGTAAAGGTCTGAGTAAAATTTGTTAAATGCATGGAGAATTTGTTTAGTGTCTCTGGTGATTGTTCCTGTTGGGGTTCGGATTGCATGAATTGTGCGATCATTTTGCAGAGATTTCAGTTTACGGGCTAACAGAGTGTGTGGCTTGTTAGCGTGTTCGTAATATATGTATTTTGTCTGAAAGTACTCGGATCATGTCTGATCTAGCTTCTTGTATTTCATTGTAGATGTTCGTTGTTGGAGAGCGTTTGTGTTGAACGGCTAGGTTGTGCAGTCTCTGGGTAAGGAGTTGTATTTTTCCCTCTCTTGTCTTTTTTAATCTTGTGGCATTTTTAATAAGTATTCCTCTGATGACTGCTTTGTGGGCATCCCATCTGACAGCTAGAGAAGTGTCAAGAGTAGTGTTTGTCTGGAAGTATTCTACTATCACCTTGGAAACCTCTGTATAGGTATCAACGTCTGTCAGAATCGAGTCGTTTAACTTTCACCACCCCTGCCCTCTCATTACGTCCCAATTGTCAAAGATAGTTTCAACCATGCCGTGGTCTGACCAGGATATGTCATGAATTTTAGCTAGTGTAACAGTCTCCAGGAGTGTGGATTTAGTAAAGATAAAGTCTATTCTGGAGTAGGAGTTGTGAACGCTTGAATAATAAGAGAAATCCCTGTCAAGGGGGTGTTTCTCCCTCCAAGTATCCACCAGCATTTCATCAGCAAGTAGCTTATTGAGGTATTTGGAGTCTCGGTTGTAAAGCATGGGGGACTGGGTAAATCAAACAATTTTTAATAAGCTTTTCCTCTGCAAAAATAAGACAGTATGTGCTACTTTGATGAACTATCCCTCCTCCAGTTGGCAGTTTAAATTTTTTCAGGCCCTTAAACAGTCCACCCATAAGCACTTCTTTATATAACCTTCCTCCCAAATACTGTATCATCTCAGAGGTAGAGGTGCATTGACTTCTACTGTGCATGCTCCTGCATAGTGAGGGAACAGGAAGAGATGCAGCCAAACCTGGAAACTGCCATTCATTTGCTGTGCTGTTTAAATTATCCCATATAGAGAAGCACAGTTGTCTAGGGAGTGATACGGTACGTGTGTGTGTGCATATGTATATGTTTATACATATACTGCATATGATCACAACATCAACTGACAGGGCATTCCACAACCTCAAACCCTGCAAATGAAAGTTTAGTTCTT
Source organism: Xenopus laevis (assembly GCF_017654675.1). Classification (NCBI taxonomy): domain Eukaryota; kingdom Metazoa; phylum Chordata; class Amphibia; order Anura; family Pipidae; genus Xenopus; species Xenopus laevis. The sequence goes on along the minus strand of NC_054381.1, from coordinate 80,328,295 downwards.
AAAGTCTAAAGGGGTGGCCTCTTGTTCTGATATTTTCTGTCTATAATGTAATATTATATTAGTCGCTTGCGCACACTTCTATATAATATATGATGTTTACATTACCTAATTTAAAAGGTGGTGCATGAGATCAATTCAAATTAACTAAAAAGTGGTGAAAAAGAATCTCCTTGTTTGCACACAGTAAATTCCTTCATCTGGATAATTTATTTGTTGTTTATTAATTAGAAAATATTATTTGAGGTTTTTTTTAATCTTTGTTCAAAAATATTAAAAAATTCATGTATTTAGTATTATCAAATTTCATGAATATACATCCATTACCAATATGTTATGCATTATTAAATTAAATATACACACATATCAACTGCCAAAATTATTTTTCCAGAATTAATTTGAATTATAATTGTTTTTAAATATTTGTTAAAAGTACGACTTGTGGAGGTGTTAGCAAATCGGCTCATTGCTCAATGTCTCTGAGTCGAACCAATAATTGTAAGTTCTTGCGTATCCGCAAATGTCTTTTACTGGCAGCTATTTATCTTGGGATTAATTTTTAATTATGTAACAAATCGTATCCACTCTATACTTTACCACCATAGCATATCTGCAATGCTTTCTCTTGTAGCGGCTGTATGTAGAAAGTCTCGTGCCGGTCTGTCCGTTGTTTTGCAGGATAACCAGCGGATCTCCTGATTTCAGACCTCTTATTTTCTCCTCTTTGCCAGATTTTTAGAGGATTGTCAATCATGAACGCTAACTTCTCCACATGGAGAAGTACCAGATTTTCAGAGAGTAAAAAAAAAATGTGTGTATAAATGTGAGAAAACTTGTCAGTATTACAGCTATTAGCTTTAGCAACATTATGGGGGTATTTACTAAGACTGCAAATGTTTTTAAATTTTTTATTAAAACAAACTCCCCTCCACGAATTTACCTACTTCATCAAAAATTAAAAACGTCAGCGTGGGGAAAAGTTTTGAATTGTTAGTTTTTTTCTAATTTGACGCTCAATTCAAAAACTTTTTCGAGTTGTCTCCCGATAACCTCAACTTTTTTGGCTTATCTTGACAAAAATGTCAAGAAACTTCTTCAAATTGTAAAAGGAAAATCTGCCATTGAATTCTACATGATTTCAACAGGTTTTAGCGGAAGTGTTTTCATATTTGAATTTTTAGCTGCTTCAGTGTATAATAAATTGCAAAATGTTTTTTTCCTATACATTTTTTCCCCCAGAAATATTCAAGGGTTAATAAATAGGCTTCTTAGGCTTTGTTGGGATCAACAAATTAAACAAATTAAGTCTTTTAGATGTCCTACTACTGAAAAAACATTTCATGCAGAGTAGGGACCATATAGTAAATAAATATCTTTAGAATAAATTGAGTTAAAAAAATGTAAAAGTCATATCCATTCTAATCATGGCAGTTTATAAAAGGTAAAATTTGAAGCGGGCTCTAGGTTTTCAAACAATGCATGTCTAAAGGGCAGCACTCTTCATTTGAAAATTAAACTTTTTGCCTTAAAAAAAGGGGAAAGTCTGGTCAAGGCAATAAATGGAAATTCTCTGAGGGAAAAAAACACCTGGTTTAAATATTCGTGATGAAGTCAGATGTGAAATTGGATGCCAGGGTGAGTGAGGCTGTCAGGGATAATTGCAGTGCTGTGCTGAGTCCAGCATGGTAATTGGTCTTTCCAGTCACCTCCAGCGTATAAAATGCCTGAAAACTATAAAAACTTTCACATAAAATGAACTCAACAATAAAACACGTGACTGATAAACAACGCTTATGAAATGCTGGCGGATAGAAACATAGCTGTAATAGGGTTAACTAAACTTTATTTAGTAGGAGAGAAAGACTAGGAGAGCAATATGTAAGACCATAAACTTGGGATTTGCCCAGGGCCAAATATTACACATATTTTTTATAAATTAAAGCAATTTAACATTCTGAAAACATCATATATATGTTATTTATAAGAGCCAAAGCCAGTTCCAGTAAGGATACAAGTTCATATTCAAAACAGAAAAAAGCGCAGCAGCTTGTTGCTTCTATAACCAGATTATACTGGAGATTATTTTCCACTGTAGACTAGCAAATAATTACACCATGTGCCAGATTTCACTCATTATAACAGTCTAGGGAACAGCAGATCCTTTCAGTTATCATTAAATAAACCACAAATTAAACCCATACATTAGAGAAGGAGCAGTAGTTAAATCCTGGTAATTATTTCAGTTGAGAAAATGAAATATTGCAAGGTTTTGTTTATTATTATAATCATTATCTGTAAACCTCTACACAATTATCCTCCACTATAATTTGCATATGTGTTTTGAGAAGTACTTGAGAAGTACTTTTTGGCTGATAAGGGAATTACTCACAACAAGTAAGCAGCTACACGGCCTGGCAGTTTTCTGGATCACTGACTATCAGTCTAGTTGTAACATTTCCTTAAAGTGTTGAATGCATGCTGGCATTAGAATTTGGAAGATCCCTAATTTCATGGAGAGAAGGGCATGAGTACATATATCACTAGCCTTTGCTACACACAAGACTAGGATGCCTTTAGGAAGACTTTCTCTTTATCAAATCTTTTTGAACCTCCTACAGTTTATTATTTGTTTTAAATTAAGCGTTCTTGAAGCAAATGAAACCAGACCCAGACAGGCAAACCTGCGGCCTTATTAGCACAATTTAAGAAGGCAGCATTCTATTTTCTATATACAAATGTTCCCATTTTTACAAGAGAAAATACATTGATGGTTGTATCTCGTTGTCAGGGGGCCTATCGGCTCCCAGAGGGAGTAGTCAGGACCAAGGAGGAAGCTTTTATGGGTTAAAGTCCAAGTTCATGGTACAAATGGGAACAGGCAAATTCGTGATCAAAGGCCCTATTGTAATGTCAGGGGGCCTATTGGCTCCTAGAGGGAGTAGTCATGACCAAGGAGGAAACTTTTAGGGGTTAAAGTTCGAGTTTGTGGTAGAAATGGAAACAGTCAAATTTGTGATCAAAGTCCAGGCAAAAGTCCAAAAGGCAGGCAGAAAATATCGAAGTCAAAGTTCAGGCAGGGACAAAATCCAGGAATCAATACAGGAAGAATTATCAAACACCCAGGAATGTTCCAAACAAATCCTACAATCGGGCATCAAACCCGTGACCTGGAAGTGCTTAAAGGGATACTGTCATGGGAAAAAAAAATATTTTTCAAAATTAATCAGTTAATAGTGCTGCTCCAGCAGAATTATTCACTGAAATCCATTTCTCAAAAGAGCAAACAGAGTTTTTTATATTAAATTTTGAAATCTGACATGGGGCTAGACATATTGTCAATTTCCCAGCTGCCCCAAGTCATGTGACTTGTGCTCTGATAAACTTCAATAACTCTTTACTGCTGTACTGCAAGTTGGAGTGATATCACCCCCCTTCCTCCCCCCCCCCAGCAGCCAAACAAAAGAACAATGGCAAGGTAACCAGATAACAGCTCCCTAACACAAGATAACAGCTCCCTAACACAAGATAACAGCTGCCTGGTAGATCTAAGAACAGCACTCAATAGTAAAAACCCATGTCCCACTGAGACACATTCAGTTACATTGAGAAGGAAAAACAGCAGCCTGCCAGAAAGCATTTCTCTCCTAAAGTGCAACCACAAGTCACATGACCAGGGGCAGCTGGGAAATTGACAAAATGTCTAGCCCCGTGTCAGATTTCAAAATTGAATATAAAAAAATCTGTTTGCTCTTTTGATTTCAGTGCAGAATTCTGCTGGAGCAGCACTATTCATTTACAGAAAATATTTTTTTCCCATGACAGTATCCCTTTAAGTATTCAAATTCCACACCGGGAGCGTGACGTCATTGCACCGGCGTCGTGACTCCGGCGTCGGCCCACATGGCTCATGGGCACCGTCATCTTGGATGCGGTGCTGAAGAGGAGCGGAGCACCATTGGGCTCTCCTGACAGTATGCCCTCCCACAGGGGTGGCCACTGAACCACCATTTTGTGGTTTCCTTGGGAATTGCTTGTAAAATTCTTTCACCAGACAAAGAGCATGGACATCGGTATGTTTCATCCAGGAACACTCTTCGGGACCAAAACCCTTCCAGTGAATCAGGAATTGTAGCAACCCTCTGGAAATTCTGGTGTTCAAGATCTTCTCTACCTCGTATTCCTGTTGGCCGTCTACAGAGATAGTAGAAGGAGGAGATTATTCAGAAGAGAAGCGATTAGAGATGGCTGGTTTTACCAAAGAAACATGGAACACATTAGGGATTCGCATATCAGGGGAAAGCTGAAGTCTGACACGGGATTGACAATCTCTGCAATGGAGTATGAACCAACAAATTTTGGACCCAACTTGAGGTAAGGAATCTTGAGACGAATGTTCCTCGAAGAGAGCCATGCTTTGTCCCCTACTTTATATAAGGGAGAAGACTTTTGTCCTTGATCAGCATACTTCTTGTGGGACAAGGAACTTTTCTCTAAGTTGGTTTTGGTTGCCGACCAAATGGCCGACATGTGGGCTGCATGATCATCGGCCACTGGAACATCGGTTAAGAGGAAGTCCTGAGGGAAAGCTTGAGGATGTTGTCCATACACGGTCAAGAAGGGCGATCTACCCATGGATACCTACCTGGATGCCCAGCTTGCTTGGAACAGTGGCTTTGCTGAAGGATGGGTATGCGGAGTTCGGGTGGCATGTGAACCATACCAATGGGGGTATCAGCAGGAGCAGATGACTGGACAGATAGGATCTGGCTGGCCAGTTGTGGGAATAGGGAAGCGATGATCTTTGTGGGAGAAACAATTGGCTCATGGTCTTCACTGATGCGCCCCTCAGGGAGAATACTTCTAGATAGGGCATCCGCCTTACGGTTTCTGGAGCCAGGATGATACGTAAGGACAAAATTAAATCGAGTGAAGAATAGTGCCCAACGAGCTTGACGGGGATTCAGTCTCTTGAGAGTCTGGATGAACTCTAGGTTTTTGTGATCGGTGTAAATGGTCACAGGGTGAGGGGCTCCCTCCAGGAAATGTCGCCACTCCTCAAGTGCAAGTTTCACTGCCAGAAGCTCACGATTCCCCATGTCATAATTTTGCTCTGCTGGAGAGAACATTTTAGAGAAATAAGCACAAGGGTGCAGTTTCCCATCTGCGACTTGCCTCTGAGAAAGGATGGCACCCCACGTCGGACGTGTCTACTTCGTCGTCATTAGGAGGCCAGACATTAGGTTTTCCTCCCTTCCAGATGATAGCCACGACAGGCTTGATAGTAGTTAGCTAAACCGACAGATCTTTGGATAGCCTTGGTACTTGTGGGGAGAGGCCAATCTTGGATTGCTGTGACCTTGGAAGGTTCCATCTCGAACCCCTCATGAGAGATCATGTACCCCAGGAACGGAATCTTGGGAACCTCGAAAACACACTTCTCCAACTTGGCAAAAAGGGAGTTCCATCTCAGACGAGAGAGAACCTCTTTCACCCGGGTTCGGTGAGTTTCCAAGTCTTTGGAGAAGATTAGAATGTCGTCCAGGTACACGACTACAGATTGCCCCAAACAATCTCTGAAGATGTAATTCATGAATTCTTAGAAGATGGCGGGGGTGTTGCAAAGGCCGAATGGCATTACCAGGTACTCATAATGCCCATCTCTGGTGTAGAATGGCGTCTTCCATTCGTCCCCTTCTCAGATGCGGATTAAGTTGTACACTCCACGAAGATCCAACTTAGTGAAAATTTTCGTACCTCTGAATTGGTCGAAGAGCTCAGAGATGAGAGGTAGCGGATATTGGTTCTTTACTGTGATCTTATTGAGACCCCTGGGTCGCAGACTGCCATCCTTCTTTTCCACGAAGAAGAATCCCGCCCCGGCAGGGAATCCTCGCTGGAGGTTATCTCGGATATACGTCTTCATTGCAGAAGTCTCGGCAGGAGACAAGGGATAGGTGCGTCCCCTGGGGGGCATGGTACCAGGGAGAAGTTCAATGGGACAATCGTAGGAGTGATGAGGAGGGAGAGTCTCAGCAGATTTCTTACAGAAAACATCCGCAAAATCTTTGTATATGGTGGGCAAGATTTGCAGTTCTGCAGCAGCGAGGGACACCCGGTGGACGGATTTAACTGGCAAGCAGTTCTTTTGACAAAAAGGGCTCCAACGAGATATCTGGTTAGCAGGCCAGTCAATGGAGGGATTGTGCAGATGTAGTCAGGGTAACCCCAACACCACTGGAGCAGATCGGCAGGTAATAATCAGGAACAAAAGTTTCTCTTAATGCATAGTCCCAACCTGCACAGGTAGTTCTCCCATCGTCTTCATGATAAATGCAGAGGATAGAGGTCTGTCATCAATGGCAGTAACCCTCAAAGGATTAGATAAGGTGTAGAGGGGTACACCCATGTATTGGGCAAAGGAAGCGTCCATGAAATTCCCTCCAGCTCCGGAATCAAGGAAGGCAGTACCGTCAATAGTCTTAGTAGCCAGATGGATCTGCAGAGGTAGGAGAAACCTGTGAGAATCTTTATGGGGAACAGGTGCGCTGCGACCCACTGTCAGGGAGCCGGGAGCTCCCTCCAGGGAGGTTGTCAGGATCAAGGAGGAAGCCCTCTTGAGGGAACAAGGTCGCGGTGTCCAAAGGGTTAAACGAAGAATAGTCAGGATCAGGCAAGAGTTCACAGGCAGGCAGAATACAAACAAAGTCCAAAGTCCAGGCAAAGGGTCAGGAAACAGATCAGGAACAAGATTTGGCAATAAGGCACACAGGAAACCCAGGATACACTTTAGGGAAAGTATTCCTATTCTTGGGCGCCATTCTGGCGTCTAGTTGGCGCTTTTATTTTCAAATTTGGCGCCATTCTGACGTCATTGACGCTCTTGCGCCGACGCGCTGACGTCATCGCGCCGGCGCCGCTACCCACGTGGCGGCCATGGGCGCCGCCATTTTGGGAGCGACGCCGGCAAGGAGGGACGTGCCGCCCGGAGCTCCGGGCGGCGATCGTGACACCCACATAAAACATGGATCCCCATTAAAGCTAGGCGGAGGAGGGATGCGCCAGCCGATCAGACTGCTGCAGGAGGAACAACGGCCGCGGGAGGATTACCAGCAACCAGAGACACTGGAGGCACACGGGAGAGGAGTGTATCGAGTACTTGCCCAATACGGAACTGCTGAGCTTCATAATCTTCCATACGGGACGCCAATCCCTGTAGCGCTCGTCCAACATCAGGTGTAGCTTCCTCAGTGGGGTCCATGGCCCGATTGTAATGTCAGGGGGCCTATTGGCTCCCAGAGGGAGTAGTCAGGACCAAGGAGGAAGCTTTTAGGGGTTAAAGTCCGAGTTTGTGGTAGAAATGGGAACATATAAAAAATATCAAAAGTTCAGGCAGGGTCAAAATCCAGGAATCAATACAGGAAGAATTATCAAACACCCAGGAATGTTCCAAACAAATCCTACAATCGGGAATTGAACTCATGACCTGGAAGTGCTTAAGTATTCAAATTTCACGCCGGGCACGTGACGTCATTGCGCCGGCCTACGTGGGTCATGGGCGCCGCCATCTTGGATACGGCGCCGAAGAGGAGCGCGGCGTCATCGGGTGCTCCTGACACTGGTACAGAATAACATTATTTGACACATCTAAAAGTATTGCTTACTGATTTTGTATCAAGTCCTCTATATAACATGTGGTTTTGCACTTGCATCTGAAGTCAAAGTAAACAACCCTAAAGAGCATGTTACATAATTTCCAGCATTCCTGATTTAAAAATTGAAGCATCCCAGTACTTGGAGAGTCGTCAAACCTGGATTAATGCCTCTACATAAGGCCTATACAGAAATACAAAACATTCTTTGCCCTCGGACATTCATTTGATAACCCTCTTCCTCTACACTTGTCTTCTCTTACTTTCATAACTGTCTCCACCTTCTTCTTTCCCCCAACTACTGCCTACTCCACTTATTAACTACTACAGCTATATGATATCAAAACGCATATAGGATAATTCAAGAAGCCTTAGGTAAAGATTACATGACGATTTAATGAAACAATTGTATTAAGCTATATGTCAATTAATATAAGCCGTTGTTTATATGTTTTACTCTATCTAAAGTTTTTTGGATCTTTCTTCTGTAAACATCACTGAAAAACAATAAAACAATATATAATAAAATAAAATAAAAATTGAAGCATGAGAGGTCATGGCCTGTTACACCTATTCAAATCACTGATCTACCCAAACCCAGTCTGCTTTAAAGTGGACCCGTCACCCAGACACAAAAAGCTGTATAATAAAAGTTATTTTCAAATTAAACATGAAATCCAGTTTCTATTTTTTATTAAAGCATTTATAGCTGTTATAAGCTCATTTAAAAACCTCAGCTGTCAATCAAATATTGTCTGCCCTTCCTCTATGCCTTAGGCATAGAGGCAGTGCAGACAATTACTTTCACTTTCCATTCAGCACTTCCTAGATTTCTCTGCTCTCCACACATTCCCCCGTTCTCTTCACCATTTAATTGTGGAGTCAGTGCATGGGGATGGACATCAGGTCCCCCATTCTGGTGCAAAAACAAGATTGTGAGATGATGCAAGGCTTGCCTTAATAACAGTGTCCACAAAATGGCTCCTGCCTGCTTCTTAGAATTATGAATTCCCAGACTGAAGGAAACAAGATTCAAATAATTTATATAGTATAATTAAAGTTCATTTTGCTTGACTATTGTGATAAAATAGGATTTTGAATAATTCTTTTGGGTGACGGGTCCCCTTCAAGGAAAGGCACATTAAGCGTTTCACATGTTTTTTCGAGGCTACTATTAGAAGAGGCATCTGAAGGCTGTCAAGGCGCTGAAGTGTTAGTGCAAATGATGGTGGCCACTTTAGACAATCACTGCTTTAGAGACCATGTAGCAATCACTGATGCAGACCAGTTGGAATAAAGCATAACAATAATAAGCCTATAAAGCAAATAATATCCTGGATGCATTCCTATGGGTATGGCACTCATTAACAGCAATTTTCTGAAAACACAGTTTCAAGCTCGAATCACATATATGTATTGCATTCACAATGATTAAAGGGAAACTATTGTGGAAATTAAAATTTAACATAAGCTTTCTTATGTTCCTGAAGTAAGAAACCTTCTAAATGCAATCAATTAAATATTCTGCATTGTTTCTGAAATAATCAAGTTTATATTCACTATCCCTCTCTCGGCATTCTGTCGTCGTGAAGCAGCTGGGTGTCAGATGAATGATCCAATATATCTTATTAGAGGGCTCCTTTTGCCTAAAAGATGTATTAGAGCTTACAGAAAATCAACAGAAATCCTATCTCTCTACATGCAGAATTTCATGTGCATTAATCCCATTTTAATTAGGAACACACTACACCCCCAGTGATGGTAAAATGTGTGTGGAATTCATGATTTTGTTTCTACAAACCAGGAATGCTTAAAGTAATTGTGGCTGTATATCTCTTATTTAACAGTGAAATCCTCATTTAAGACTGTGGCAAAGAAAAATAACTGTTGATTCAAGGGTGCTTGTAAAAAACTTGGACAATGGACAGGCAAAATCTGTGGATTGTGAACTATAGGCAACTTGGAGGATAAAGAGTACAGTTTTAAAGTACAATTTATATTGATGCAACACTAAAGCAGAGAAACAACGAGAGCAAGGACTATGGACTAAAATAACTTGTTTGATGGTGGTAAAGGCTTTTCACTGAAAAACGTACTATGGGTCAGGGAGTGCAGCGAGCAAAGTGCAATTTCAAGTTAAATTGCTATGTACTTCCCTGTGTTTCCCTGACTTGTTGCGGTCACAAGGGAACTTTGTGCCTGATGTAATTGCAGTTGATGTTTCAATATTAACACAATTGCACTAATACATAAATTGGATGCAATTGCGCTGAAAGTTCCAGTTGATGTAATTTCGGGTGTTTGGCATGAGAGGAACACATGGTCCACATTCTTTGGATGCAACTGTGCTGCACTTATGGCAACCAATTAAATTATTGCATTCATTGTTTACTGCAGCTGACTGAAACAAAATGTTTCTTCACTCATATTACTTGCAGAACTGAGTATATGTTATACTGTAAAACATACCTGAGAATACCAATATTTGTAAAGGTTTTCATTTACTTGAAAAAGTATAAAAGGCCACATATAGGCCTGAAACGTTGCTGAACGGGTCTGCCATGAGAATTTGAATAAAGGCATTTTTTAACCACAAGGTGCTGTGCTGAAATAATTCTACTACATGGACCACTGATGGTACGTGCACCTCTTTATCTGTGAAATTGGGGCATTTGAGCTGACTCGAAATTTCTACAAGGTTTTCATTTACAGCATGATAGTAAAAATATTGTTGTTCAGGGTATGATAGTCCAGTATTTTTCAGTAAAACATTTTAGTGGTAAAACACAGATAGTGTGCATATAGTTAGTTATAGAGTGTCCAGGGGGTGCAAGTGTGCCTCCTATAGTGCTCGCTGACTAGTGCATTCAGTGCTGTATTAGTTCAGAGTCCTGCGGATATTTGTGCACATGTGTACACAGCGTACAAAGTGCAAAACAATTGCAGCATGAGTGTTTTTTTTTGCACACTGCATTAAGGTTCCCAAACGAGCCCAATAGTATTGAAACAGGTATCTATGAACTTAATCTTCTCTTCACTCATATACATCGGAAATGTATATTCCGTTCCCACAATGGCCAGCTGTTATCTTGTGTTAGGGAGCTGTTATCTGGTTACCTTCCCATTTTTCTTTTGTTTGGCTGCTGGGGGGGGGGGAAAGGGAGGGGGGCGATATCAGTCCAACTTGCAGTACAGCAGTAAAGAGTGATTGAAGTTTATCAGAGCACAAGTCACATGACTTGGGGCAGCTGGGAAATTGACAAAATGTCTAGCCCCATGTCAGATTTCAAAATTGAACATAAAAAAATCTGTTTGCTCTTTTGAGAAATGGATTTCAGTGCAGAATTCTGCTGGAGCAGCACTATTAACCGATTCATTTTTTTTTTTTTTGAAAGTATCCCTTCAAGTTAAAGAACATATGCAGTTGGACAGCTCTGATCTACAGCAATGTTGTTTCATAATATTAGGTATAGCTACAACAATTTTAGTAATTACATACTTACAAAGTTAAATCGGGTTGAAAAAAGACCAGGTCCATCAAGTTCAACCCAGAATCCATACACACACCCCTCCATACCTTCACATAAATTATATATACCCATATCTATACTATAGAGTTTAGTATCACATTTGGTGGGCAAATTATTTGAAGGCTTGTTACATTCAAAATTCAAAATTTTGTCCTAGGGAATTGCATTATGAGCAGCAATCAGCATGGCTTTATGAAGTATAGGTCATGTCAGACAAATTTGATTGCTTTTTATGATGAGTTAAGTAAGATGCTGGACAGTGGGAGGGCAGTAGATGTGATCTATTTGGATTTTGCCAAAGCGTTTGATACTGTGCCCCACAAATGACTGCTTTCTAAACTAAGGTCTGTTGGGCTTAATGAAGTCGTTTGCACATGGATAGGAAACTGGCTACAGGATCGGGTACAGAGGGTGGTTGTTAATGGTACATTCTCTACTTGGAGTAAGGTTCTTAATGGGGTCCCCCAGGGCTCGGTATTAGGTCCAATTTTATTTAACTTGTCCATTAATGACTATGGGGAGGGTGTTGTAAGTAATGTATCAGTGTTTGCAGATGACACAAAACTATCCAGCCCAATTAATTCAATCCAGGACGTGGCATCCTTGCAACACGATTTTGACAAACTGGCAATGTGGGCAGCTAAGTGGCAAATGAGATTCAATGTTGATAAATGTAAAGTCATGCACCTGGGATGTAAAAATATCCAAGCCACTTATACCCTTAATGGGACTGCACTAGGCAAATCCATTATGGAAAAGGACCTTGGAGTCCTTGTAGATGATAAACTTGGCTGTAGCAAGCAATGCCAGTCAGTAGCATCAACGGCAAATAAGGTCTTGAGCTGTATTAAAAGGGGCATAGAGTCACGGGAGGAGGGGGTCATTCTTCCACTGTATAGAGCACTTGTAAGACCCCATCTAGAATATGCCGTTCAGTTTTGGTCTCCATCACTCAAACAGGGCATTATTGAATTAGAGAGGGTACAGAGAAGGGCAACTAAGCTGGTAAAAGGTATGGAAAATCTTAGCTATGAGGAAAGACACAAGGTCACCCATTCTGATTAGAAGAAAAGAGGTTCCACCTAAATATTCAGAAGGGGTTTTTTTACAGTGAGAGCTGTGAAGATGTGGAATTCTCTCCCTGAATCAGTTGTGCAGGTTGATAGATTAGATATCTTAAAGAAGGGGTTGGATAGCTTTTTAGCAAGTGAGGGAATACAGGGTTATGGGAGATAGCTCATAGTACAAGTTGATCCAGGGACTAGTCTGATTGCCATTTTGGAGTCAGGAAGGATTTTTTTCCCCCTCTGAGGCAAATTGGTGAGGCTTCAAAGCCAATCTTAAAAGCATAAACAAAATTAGCCTTAACAACATCACCTGGCAGTGCATTTCACAACCTCACTGTCCTCACTGTGAATAACCACCATTGTTGCTTCTGGTCTGAAGGGGTGGCCTCTGGTGCAGTGATCCTCGTTATGGGTAAATAGGTCCCCTGCTATTTGTCTATAATGTCCTCTAATGCAGGGGTCCCCAACCAGCGGGCCGCAGCCCAAAAACGGGCCGCGGACACTCCCGCACTGGACCGCCGAGACCAGTGCGCAAAAATGGATTGGACGCCAGCACAACAAATTTGGACGCCAGCGACCCCCGTCTACCACAAACCCCATTTTCTCCAACTGGTGAATGAATTTGGTAACTTATTTGGCCTTCAAATTAACTGGGACAAATCAGTACTATTTCCTATTGACACTGACCAATCACAAACTTTACCATAAGAGATTCCTCTTCAACGGACCCAACAGGTATTTAGGTATTATGATACATGTGGATCCCGGTAAATACATCAGACTGAACTTAGACCTAATCATCATATCCTTTAAGGCCAAACTGACCCAATGGGCAAAACTACCACTCTCGCTATAGGACAGTGTTAATCTCATTAAAATGGTATACCGCCTAAATTTCAATATGTAGTACATCATGCTCCTTGCTATAGCTCCAAATCCCTATTTCAACAGATCAACCAAATACTAATTCCTTTTATATGAAACAATAAACCTCCAAGAGTAGCCTGGACCAAACTGATGGCTCCACTAACAAAACTGGGGCTTGGCACTCCCCCACTTTCGATTCTACTACTTAGCATCGCAAATCCACTATCTACACTGGTGCTTTACTCCTGATCCTTACAACCCCAACACATCCTCTCAGGCAGCAATCGTGGCATCCCTGGAGGGCTTACATAATTATCACCACTCCAAAAATGTCTCACCGCTCCCAACTACACTGAGTACCCCACACAAGACTAGGACACTGGTACTTAAGCTGCTAGGTCACTCTCCACCACTAAAGTCTGGCTACTTACCTCTCTGGGGCAATTCGCATCTCACACACTTCAGATTCTTGCAGGACTTTATTATCTGGCCCAAAAATGACATCAAGTATTTAGGGGATCTCCCTGATCATACTCACAAATCAAAGAGAAAACTCGGAAACCACAACTTCCCTTTTACAAATATCTCCAGTTGAGACATGCATTCCAGGCCCAATTTGGCTCTCTTTCTCCACAGCTGACCCACCTAGCGATAGAGGAATACTCCACTCTCCCACCTCAGTCAAATTGACATCTAAGATTTATCAAAACCTCATGCTTACAGGTCCTACACCATTCTGATCAGCAGAAGAATGGTGGTCGACCCAAATCCCCAAACTCACTTCAAAACTGGGAAGAGGCAACTGAGAACTGTTATACTGTCCTCATTTTGATAAAGGACAGGCTTGTCCACCACCTATACATAACTCCTATGAAACTACGCCAAATGGCTCGAGTCCCTACTGACTCCTGCCCAAGAGTACACCCTCGGTGGTACACCCTCGGCGGGCTTCTTCCACATGATCTGGTCCTGTCCTCAAACACTCTGTTATTGCTCAGCAGTAATAGAATTCCTCGCAACCAATCTGGCCTTCCCTAGAGTAGTAGCACCAGCAACATCATTCCACAGAGACACCTTAAAACGCTTTTTAGAATACTGATTTTCTACGCAAAAAAAATTATGCACTGGATGGGTACATAATTTCCCACAGTAAAGGCCTGGAGGGAGTTGGTTAACAAAATGATCCCTCTACATTAGGGATGTAGCGAACGTCGGAAAAAAAGTTCGCGAACATATTCGCGAACTTGCGCAAAAACGCGAGCGGTTCGCGAACGGTTCGCGAACCCCATAGACTTCAATGGGAAGGCGAACTTTAACATCTAGAAAAGACATTTCTGGCCAGAAAAATGATTTTAAAGTTGTTTAAAGGGTGCAACGACCTGGACAGTGGCATGCCAGAGGGGGATCAAGGGCAAAAATGTATCTGAAAAATCTGCCTGTGTGTGCTTGGAAGAGATAGTGTAGGGGGAGAGCTGTTAGTGATTTCAGGGACAGATGATAGTAAGTTTGCTGGCTAGTAATCTGCTTGATACTGCTCTGTATTGGAGGGACAGAAGTCTGCAGGGATTTGAGGGACATTTTAGCTTAGGTAGCTTTGCTGGCTAGTAATCTACTGTTCTCTTTAAACAACTGCCATACGTTGACCTTGTAGGCATTGTTTGCCCAGTTTTTTTGGACGCAGCCACTGAAGCACAGTTGCCATAAAAAATATGCCATATAAATGCTGAAAATAGTCATTTTTCGCCATACGTTGACCTTGTAGACATTGTTTGCCCAGTTTTTTTGGTTGCAGCCACTGAAGCACAGTTGCCAGAAAAAATATGCCATATAAATGCTGAAAATAGTCATTTTTCGCCATACGTTGACCTTGTAGACATTGTTTGCCCAGTTTTTTTGGTTGCAGCCACTGAAGCACAGTTGCCAGAAAAAATATGCCATATAAATGCTGAAAATAGTCATTTTTTGCCATACGTTGACCTTGTAGGCATTGTTTGCCCAGTTTTTTTGGTCGCAGCCACTGAAGCACAGTTGCCAGAAAAAATATGCCATATAAATGCTGAAAATAGTCATTTTTTGCCATATACGTTGAGTCAACGTATGGCAAAAAATGACTATTTTCAGCATTTATATGGCATATTTTTTCTGGCCTCTGTGCTTCAGTGGCTGCGGCCAAAAAAACTGGGCAAACAATGCCTACAAGGTCAACGTCGTTGACCTTGTAGGCATTGTTTGCCCAGTTTTTTTGGCCGCAGCCACTGAAGCACAGAGGCCAGAAAAAATATGCCATATAAATGCTGAAAATAGTCATTTTTTTGGTCGCAGCCACTGAAGCACAGTTGCCAGAAAAATTATGCCATATAAATGCTGAAAATATGCATTTTTTTGGTTGCAGCCACTGAAGCACAGAGGCCAGAAAAATTATGCCATATAAATGCTGAAAATATAAATTTTTTTGGTTGCAGCCACTGAAGCACAGAGGCCAGAAAAATTATGCCATATAAATGCTGAAAATATGCATTTTTTTGGTCGCAGCCACTGAAGCACAGTTGCCAGAAAAATTATGCCATATAAATGCTGAAAATATAAATTTTTTTGGTTGCAGCCACTGAAGCACAGAGGCCAGAAAAATTATGCCATATAAATGCTGAAAATATGCATTTTTTTGGTTGCAGCCACTGAAGCACAGAGGCCAGAAAAATTATGCCATATAAATGCAGAAAATATGCATTTTTTTGGACGCAGCCACTGAAGCACAGTTGCCAGAAAAAATATGCCATATAAATGCTGAAAATAGTCATTTTTTGCCATATGTTGACCTTGTAGACATTGTTTGCCCAGTTTTTTTGGTTGCAGCCACTGAAGCACAGAGGCCAGAAAAAATTAAACCAGTAGGGTTTGCACCCTAGTTTGTAACGGTGGCGGAGGGAGGAGGAGGACGCTAAAGGACAGCTGTGTGTGGAGTCATGAGGCTTGAAGAGAAGGACAGCTGCATAGAAGTCAGAACAAGTCTTCCGGCGTGCAGTAACCCTCCGAGATCCACCCCTCATTCATTTTAATAAAGGTCAGGTAATCGACACTTTTGTGACCTAGGCGAGTTCTCTTCTCAGTTACAATCCCTCCTGCTGCACTGAAGGTCCTTTCTGAGAGCACACTTGAGGCTGGGCAAGACAAGAGGTTCATGGCAAATTGTGACAGCTCTGGCCACAGATCAAGCCTGCACACCCAGTAGTCCAGGGGTTCATCGCTCCTCAGAGTGTCGATATCTGCAGTTAATGCCAGGTAGTCCGCTACCTGCCGGTCGAGGCGTTCTTTGAGGGTGGATCCAGAAGGGTTGTGGCGCTGCCTTGGACAGAAAAACATTTGCATGTCTGACGTTACAGACTGGCCAAAGGGCTTTGTCCTTGCAGGTGTGCTCGTGGCAGGATTACTGGCACCTCTGCCCCTGGAATGTTGATGAGTTCCTGAAGTGACATCACCCTTAAAAGCATTGTACAACATGTTTTGCAGGCTGGTTTGTAAATGCCGCATCTTTTCGGACTTGTGGTATGTTGGTAACATTTCTGACACTTTATGCTTGTACCGAGGGTCTAGTAGCGTTGCGACCCAGTACAGGTCCTTCTCCTTAAGCCTCTTGATACGGGGGTCCTTCAACAGGCATGACAGCATGAAAGACCCCATTCTCACAAGGTTGGATGCAGAGCTATCCATCTCCGCTTCCTCATTATCAAGGACTGCATCATCCACGGTCTCCTCCCCCCAGCCACGTACAAGACCAGGGGTCCCCAAAAGGTCACCACTAGCCCCCTGGGAAGCCTGCTCCTGTTGGTCCTCCTCCTCCTCCTCCACAAAGCCACCTTCCTCCTCTGACTCCACTTCTGGCACCTCTCCCTGCGTTGCAGCAGGTGCCTGGGTTCGTTCTGGTGATTCCGACCAGAAATCGTGCGCTTCCAGCTCCTCGTCACGCTGGTCTACAGCCTCATCTGTCACTCGTCGCACGGCACGCTCCAGGAAGAAAGCGAAGGGTATTAGGTCGCTGATGGTGCCTTCGGTGCGACTGACCATATTTGTCACCTCTTCAAAAGGTCGCATGAGCCTGCAGGCATCGCGCATAAGCACCCAGTAACGGGGGAAAAAAATCCCCAGCTGTGCAGATCCAGTCCTACCACCCAGTTCAAAAAGGTACTCGTTGACGGCCCTTTGTTGTTGCAGCAGACGTTCCAACATAAGGAGCGTTGAATTCCAGCGAGTCTGGCTGTCAGAAATCAAACGCCTGACTGGCATGTTGTAGCGCTGCTGAATGTCAGCAAGGCGTGCCATGGCTGTGTAGGAACGTCTGAAATGGGCCGACACCTTTCTGGACTGGGTGAGAATCCTGGGTACTTGGAGACAAAACGTTGGACTATTAAATTTAACACATGTGCCATGCAGGGCACATGTGTTAAATTGCCTAGTCTCAACGCTGCCAACAGATTGCTTCCATTGTCACACACCACTTTTCCGATCTGCAGTTGGTGTGGGGTCAGCCACCGATCGGCCTGTGACTGCAGAGATGACAGGAGTACAGATCCGGTATGGTTTTTGCTTTCCAGGCACGTCATCCCCAAGACAGCGTGACAACGGCGTACCTGGCACGTCGAATAGCCTAGGGGGAGCTGGGGGTGCACAGGTGTGGAGGAGGAGAAGGAGGACCCAGCAGCAGAGTAAGAAGAAGAAGAAGACGAGGTAGAGAGCGATGGAGGAGTAGAGGTGGTGGCAGAACCGCGTGCAATCCGTGGCGGTGACACCAACTCCACTGTTGTTGTTGAGCTACCCATTCCCTGCTTCCCAGCCATTACCAAGTTCACCCAGTGGGCAGTGTAGGTGACATACCTGCCCTGACCATGCTTGGAGGACCATGCGTCAGTAGTCATATGGACCTTTGGCCCAACACTAAGTGACAGAGATGCGGTAACTTGGCTCTGCACATGTTGGTACAGGTGTGGTATTCCCTTTTTAGAAAAAAAAATTGCGGCTGGGTACCTTCCACTGCGGTGTCCCAATTGCTACAAATTTGCGGAAGGCCTCAGAGTCCACCAGCTGGTATGGTAAAAGCTGGCGGGCTAAGAGTGCAGACAAGCCAGCTGTCAGACGCCGGGCAAGGGGGTGACAGTCAGACATTGGCTTCTTACGCTCAAACATGGCCTTCACAGAAACTTGGCTGGTGGCAGATGACTGGGAATGGGAACAGGTGGTCAAGGTGGAAGGCGGAGTGGAGGGTGGTTCAGACGGGTCAAGGAGAGCAGAGGTAGAGCAGTAAGATGCTGGACCAGAAGGAGTGTGGCTTTTAGTTTGCCTGTTGCCTTTGAGGTGTTGCTCCCAAAGTGCTTTGTGCTTGCCGCTCATGTGCCTTCGCATAGAAGTTGTACCTATGTGGCTGTTGGGCTTACCAAGGCTCAGTTTCTGACTGCACTCATTGCAAATTACAATGCTTTTGTCAGAGGCACACACATTAAAAAAATCCCACACTGCTGACTTTTTGGAAGTGTGCGATCTGGCGGTAACAGTAGAAGTTGGCGGCATTGGCGGCAATGGCGGGTGCGTTGGCCGGCTGAACACAGGTGCCGATACATGTTGTTGCCCTACTGATCCCTGCGGGCTGTCCTCCCTGCTTCTTCTAAGTCTTATTCTCCTACTGCCTCTCTGACTCTCCGTCTCTCCATCTGAACTACCCTCCTCTTGCTCTCTTCTACTAGGCACCCACAAAACATCAATCTCCTCATCATCATTCTCCTCAGATGCATCAATTTCTTCTGACACATCACAGAAGGAAGCAGCAGCGGGGACCTCCTCCTCATCACTCATTATGTCCATCTCTATCGTGTTCTCTGCCAGAATTAAATCTGGTGTAAGGTCCTCATCTCCTTCATCTTCTTCTGGCAATAATGGTTGCGCATTACTCAGTTCAAGAAACTCATGGGAAAATAACTCCTCTGACCCCAGTGAAGAAGGGGCACCGGTGGTGGAGGAAGTGTTACGTGGGGTGGCCATAGCAGTGGAGGATGAGGAGGATGTTGTGGTAAAGTTAGAAACGGTAGAGGATGGGGTGTGCTGTGTAAGCCAGTCAACTACCTCTTCAGCATTTTGGGAGTTCAGGGTCATTGGCTTTTTAAAACTGGGCAATTTGCTAGGGCCACAGGATTGCATAGCAGCACGGCCCCTAGCACGGCCTCTGCGTGGCGGCCTGCCTTTGCCTGGCATTATTTTTAAAAAAACAACAACAACAACAAAAACTCAGTTGGTTTTTCTGGAAACGATAATACACACAGCTAGATGGCGGGTTGAAGAAAACAGTGTGCAAATAATGCCTACAAGGTCAACGTATACACTACTACAGCGGTGGATACGGATTACGTAAAATATATGAATGCTGCTTGAAAAAAAGTAACTCAAGTGGTTTTTCTAGAGACGATAATATTATCAATATTTAGACAAAATGTGAACAAGGTCACACAGCTAGATGGCGGGTTGAAGAAAACAGTGTGCAAATAATGCCTACAAGGTCAACGTATACACTACTACAGCGGTGGATACGGATTACGTAAAATATATGAATGCTGCTTGAAAAAAAGTAACTCAAGTGGTTTTTCTAGAGACGATAATATTATCAATATTTAGACAAAATGTGAACAAGCTCACACAGCTAGATGGCGGGTTGAAGAAAACAGTGTGCAAATAATGCCTACAAGGTCAACGTATACACTACTACAGCGGTGGATACGGATTACGTAAAATATATGAATGCTGCTTGAAAAAAAGTAACTCAAGTGGTTTTTCTAGAGACGATAATATTATCAATATTTAGACAAAATGTGAACAAGGTCACACAGCTAGATGGCGGGTTGAAGAAAACAGTGTGCAAATAATGCCTACAAGGTCAACGTATACACTACTACAGCGGTGGATACGGATTACGTAAAATATATGAATGCTGCTTGAAAAAAAGTAACTCAAGTGGTTTTTCTAGAGACGATAATATTATCAATATTTAGACAAAATGTGAACAAGCTCACACAGCTAGATGGCGGGTTGAAGAAAACAGTGTGCAAATAATGCCTACAAGGTCAACGTATACACTACTACAGCGGTGGATACGGATTACGTAAAATATATGAATGCTGCTTGAAAAAAAGTAACTCAAGTGGTTTTTCTAGAGACGATAATATTATCAATATTTAGACAAAATGTGAACAAGCTCACACAGCTAGATGGCGGGTTGAAGAAAAAAGTGTGCAAATAATGCCTACAAGGTCAACGTATACACTACTACAGCGGTGGATACGGATTACGTAAAATATATTATGGCTGCTTGAAAAAAGTCACTCCGGTGTTTTTTCTGGAGACGGTAATATTATGGATATTTAGACAGAATGTGAACAAGGTCACACAGCTAGATGGCGGGTTGAAGAAAACAGTGTGCAAATAATGCCTACAAGGTCAACGTATACACTACTACAGCGGTGGATACGGATTACGTAAAATATATTATGGCTGCTTGAAAAAGTCACTCCGGTGTTTTTTCTGGAGACGGTAATATTATGGATATTTAGACAGAATGTGAACAAGGTCACACAGCTAGATGGCGGGTTGAAGAAAACAGTGTGCAAATAATGCCTACAAGGTCAACGTATACACTACT
This sequence comes from Xenopus laevis, assembly GCF_017654675.1. Taxonomy (NCBI): domain Eukaryota; kingdom Metazoa; phylum Chordata; class Amphibia; order Anura; family Pipidae; genus Xenopus; species Xenopus laevis. Next base: position 80,307,510 of record NC_054381.1, on the reverse strand, counting down.
ACAGCGGTGGATACGGATTACGTAAAATATATTATGGCTGCTTGAAAAAAGTCACTCCGGTGTTTTTTCTGGAGACGGTAATATTATGGATATTTAGACAGAATGTGAACAAGGTCACACAGCTAGATGGCGGGTTGAAGAAAACAGTGTGCAAATAATGCCTACAGGGCAAATAATGCCTAAAAGGTCAACTTATACACTACTACAGCGGTAGTAAAATAAAAAAAGTAAAATAAAAAAAAAATGAATATTAAAAAAAAAAAATTAAAGTTGGTGCTGCTGAACTACTAGGAGCAGCAGATTAGCACACCAGTCCCACTCCCCAACACTGCTAGACTAATAGCACTGGGCTCTTATAGTAGTAGTAGTACTAGTAGTAAAACAACAAAAAAATAAATAAAAGCAGTCCTTACAAGGACTACTGTTATTGCAGCAGTCAGCAGATGAGATCAGAAGCAGGACAGCTGCCCACTGCAGCTACATACAGAGCACTGCAGTAGAAGGTAGATTACTAGCCAGCAAAGCTACCTAAGCTTAAATGTCCCTCAAACCCCTGCAGACTTCTGTCCCTCCAATAACAGAGCAGTATCAAAACGATTACTAGCCAGCAAACTTTCAACTGTCCCTGAAATCACTAACAGGCAGCAGCTCTCTCCCTACACTATCTCTTCAGCACACACAGGCAGAGTGAAAAAACGCTGCAGGGCTTCGGTTTTTATAGGGAAGGGGAGTGGTCCAGGGGAGAGCTTCCCGATTGGCTGCCATGTACCTGCTGGTCTGGGGTGAGAGGGCAAAAAAAAGCGCCAACAATGGCGAACCCAAAATGGCGAACGTCGCGCGACGTTCGCGAACTTCCGGCGAGCGCGAACACCCGATGTTCGCGCGAACAAGTTCGCCGGCGAACAGTTCGCGACATCTCTACTCTACATAAGTTGACCTACCAAAACAGAAGGTCGAACACCAAATCCGTCAAGGTCTGGTATCCCTGGTGTGACCTGGATGACCAAGGCATTCACATAGAACAATAACTCCTGAGTCATCCTGCTATGCCAAATTTTCTAGCGTAAATTACCAGTCGAATCTAGTCAGTACCCCTCAACAAAAAGTCCCCAAAAGAAAAAGACTGATATAACTGTGAATATCACCATTAAGTGAACAGAATATGAGACAGTACTAACCTTCCTATACAAATACATGTGTGACCAGAAAAATATGTTTTAAAAAAATCTTTTTTTATATATTTTATTGTTATTGTAATTTCTATCTACTCTGTACGATGTCCTATGTTAAAACAATAAATTTTACCTTTAAAAAATAAACGACATGGTTTGTCTTATACCTTGGATGAAACAAACCAAATTTGTGAACTTAAAATAAATTAACATTCATCAATACAAATTACCAGTCCACGGAGAAGCCCTCTGTATAAGCAAACCAAACCCTTCCCCTCTACAGCTTATCATACAGTGGCTTCTCAGTGGACTGTTAATTTTATTTTGTTTGTGCTCGTATGAACAGTACGTAATATGTAACTTTACTTTCAGTTATGGATTTTGCTCTGTTTAGCCAAATAACAAAAACCATTTCTTCATATACACAGCCCCTTTAAGCTGGTCCACACATATAGTCGTGTCAATCAGTGCACTCCTTTTAAAATGAATTGTTTAGCAAATGAACCTCATAACATTTTTTATGCAACCCACTCAAAATAAAGACTGCTCAAACTATTACATTTTCACATGTAGGGTAGTCTTTAAAGGGATCCTGTCATCGGAAAACATGTTTTTTTCAAAACGCATCAGTTAATAGTGCTGCTCCAGCAGAATTCTGCACTGAAATCCATTTCTCAAAAGAGCGAACCGATTTTTTTATATTCAATTTTGAAATCTGACATGGGACTAGACATTTTGTCAATTTCCCAGCTCAGTGGGACATGGGTTTTTACTATTGAGTGTTGTTCTTAGATCTACCAGGCAGCTGTTATCTTGTGTTAGGGAGCTGCTATCTAGTTACCTTCCCATTGTTATTTTGTTTGGCTGCTGGGGGGAAAAGGGAGGGGGTGATAGCACTCTAACTTGCAGTACAGCAGTAAAGAGTGACTTTATCAGAGCACAAATCACATGACTTGGGGCAGCTGGGAAATTGACAATATGTCTAGCCCCATGTCAGATTTCAAAATTGAATATAAAAAAATCTGTTTGCTCTTTTGACAAATTCTGCTGGATAAGAACTATTAACTGATTCATTTTGAAAAAAATTTTTTTTTCCCATGACAGTATCCCTTTAACTTATTAGAGTGTAGGCTGCAACTTTCTTGGTAGGCTTACCCACAGCTCAATAACTGTGTGCTCAAACATGGCTGCTGGACCACTGTGAAGCTAATATTTACATAAAACAAGTTATCTGTTTGCTCCATTGGTTCACAGTGGTTCCCAAGGGCTGGTGTCCACTGGAATCCCAACTGGGCAGGTGTCCACTTCTGGCTAGTAGCTAACCCAGAGCCACTATTGGGTTGCAGTTTCCAATGCACCCTCCCTTTAGTTTATCTATTCAATTGTTGTTGCATTGCTGGATTTATGCAATTTAAAAGCTTGAGTTCTCTTATTGCAATAAAAACACAAGTCTAGGGTTTAAAACAAACAAATGTTTCGAAATCCTTTTATATATTTACGTCATGAAATGAAATAAACCAGTCTTCCGTTACAATAAACTCCTTATAGTTACAAAAGATATTAACATTTTGGCTTGCATGTTTGTATCATCAAACTGTTTAATGACTAATGCCATACAAGATGAAACCCAATTACTGGCTCTGCATTTAATGTCTTTCTCGAGTTCTAAATAAAATGTGTTTTTTTTTCCTGAGGCTACAAATCAGAGATGGCACATGTCAAGCGTGTAAAGCTAGCTATCGTCAAGTAACCTGCCAAGGCTGCTGGAAAATCAATCATTTGCTTTATAGGAAAGAAAAAGATGTATAATTATTGTTTTAGCAATATTAACTTTCAAGTTAATACAAAGCCAACGATTAACATATGGAAGGTTATTTTATGTCATCATAAAAAGATTGATGGATTATAAAGTCGCTTTCTAAAGCTCTGCGAGAAGTATGGACAGTGCTGAAGGCCAGAGATGGCAAGAGATCACATATGATATTTGTACTGTGTATATATGTAAGCACTGTTATTGCAGCGGTTGAGCATATTAATGTTATATGCTTTATGCACTAAAATTCACAATCCATTTGGCTCTCCTGATATACAGTATAACACTGGGTCCAATTTACTTCTAGACATTGTAAGCAGTCTATTGTTGAAGAAACATAGAGTTGGGGACTAATAGATCTTGTGATCTATTAGTCCCCAACTCTATGTTTCTTCATTCATATTACTTGCAGAACAGAGTGCATGTTATACTGTATCTGAAAATAACACTACATGGAAAGGTTTTCATTTACCGCAGTATAGTACAAATATTGCTGTAGGTATGGTAGTAGGTTAAAGCATAGACTGCAGTAAAACATTGTAGGGGTTAAGAACAGACAAGGGGTCATTTACAAACCCAGGGGGTGCAAGTGTACATCGCTTAGTGCTTATTTACCAGCACTTTTGCCCCAGGGGGTTATTGCTTTGTGCGCGAAGTGGCGGATCAAAAGTCTAGTGCCCTGGAGATACAGCTCAATCCTGTCCCTGATGCAGACCTCCTCTCTGCACTCTTGGCTATTTGCACACATGTGTACACAGTGTACAAAGTGCAAAACATTTCTGCTTGAGCCCTTTTTTACACACTGCGTTTGGGTTTCCAAATGAGCCCTATAGCATTGCCACAGGAATCTATGAAATTAATCTCCTCTTCACTCATATTTATAAAAGTGATTATGTAGTAAATGTATATTCTGTGCACAGCATTATGCTGATACATTAATATCTAAGAGAAAATAAATAGAACTTTAGGTGTGTCGTCATGCTGCCCAATAAATAGCATAATTAATTACACAGGTCCAAAACCTAAAAATGTCATCAAAAGCATTTTATTCACCCTTGAGTCTTGATAACCGGTTTAAGCATTTCATACCTTCCCACTATTCTGCTTTTCAGGTATAATCCTGAGTTCTAAAAAAAAAACTGGGCTAGGGTGGATCTGGGTGCTATGGGTAACCTTAGGAACTGTTGGCTGGTATGCTTGTTCAGGAATGAAAATATTCTGCAAGGAAAAACTGAAAGCAATCTTCATTTACTGGTCTGCTGATTAAAATCAAAGATCTGGTTGGTTGCCTCGGGTCACAATACTTGAAGTGGACATTGAACCTGTCATTATATTACTCCCAATAATGTATACAACAAATATTAAATTATGATGCACAACCATTACTAAACAATTAACACTTAAGTTTATTAGATTAGCTAGATCAGACTTAATCAATTCTAAAGGTTGATAGGTTGATAAACAAAAACAATGGGGCAAATTCACTAAGATGCGAAGTTGCGCCAGGCGCAACTTCGCTGCACTTCGCCAGGCGTAGTTTCGCCAGCGCTCCGCAAATTCACTAAAATCCGAAGTTGTGCACAGGGGTAGCGTAAGGTTGCGAAGTTGCGCTAGCGTTGATTCGCTATGTAAAGCGAAGTTACGCTAGCGAAGGCTAATTTGCATACGGCGCGAAATTCAAATTTCAATAGAGGAATACGTATCAGCACTACAAATGCCTAGAAAACCTTCAAATCATCAAATATAAATTTTATTTTGCCCTACACATGTGCCCACTGTCTAGGTAAGTTGCCATGAGTCAGGAAATGTAGGGGGGAAGGAGGGGAGCCCCAAAAAATTTTTCGATCTTTTTCAGCCTATCACCCATAATGTAGAAAACACGCCAGCGTTTTTTGGGACTTAGAAAAAATTTTGACTTTTTTTGAAACAATCCCTATCTACTCTATTGCGCTTCGCCAGGTCTGAGGTGGCGAAGGAAGTCTAGCGTAAAAGGTAGCGTTCAGTACACTGCGCAAGTTAGTGAATTTGCGTAGTTACGTCGCTAGCGAAAATTCGCCTGGCGTAAGGGTGCGAAGTAACACTAGAGAAACTACGTCAGCGTTCGTTAGTGAATTTGCGCAGTAACGAAAATGCCAAACGCTAGCGAATTAATGTTAGCGTTCGGCGCTTCGGCACTTAGTGAATTTGCCCAATGTGTCTACTATTTCCTCATATATTTTACTAGGTTTTAATAAACACAGACATCTTTTCAATTTCAGTCAAAATAAGCATTCGAACAACTTAACACCAGCATTTTTACTACTAAAATTAAGGAATGCCATGTTTAGTCTTTAAAACAAAAGGCTTTATCTCATTGCTTGGGCTCATGTCAATTCCGTTCCAATGCAGCAAAGTCTTTATATGAGTACTATGCCCCAAACATGTTTTTTTTTTTTTACAATGCAAGGTCTCTAGAGCTGAACAAACAATAATGTGAGCCTTGCTGTAGCCTGTGTCCCATTATTAAATTTCAAACAATCGTTGCAGCCTAAAAAGAACAACTGTGGCAAGAAATAACTGTTACAACAAGAAATAAAGGAAGAATCCTATCATACTTACCGTGATTCTCCTTTGCTGGCCATCCCCCTGGTCAGCATTAACTAATCGGGTATTCCCTCCCTCTACAGATGTGTCTCCCAGCAGACTTAAAACCCCACCCCTCAACTCCTCCCCTGTCTATGTATAAAGCTCTATTTGGGATGGGATGCTGACCAGGGGGATGGCCAGGAAAGGAGAATCACGGTAAGTATGATAGGATTCTTCCTTTCCCTGGCCATCCCCCGTCAGCATTAACTAATCGGGTGAATACCCAAGCAATAACAAGGGAGGGACACAAATTGATGCTGAATATTTAATTAGAACTGAATGCAGCCTGGATAACTCTACGACCAAAATTTGCTGTTTTGCCCGCCCTAATATCTAAACGATAATGTTTAACAAATGTGATTGGATTGGCCCAAGTAGCTGCCCTGCAAATAGCATCTGCGGCTACTCCTGCTTCTGCTGCCCAAGATGTCGCCACTCCTCTGGTTGAATGAGGCCTGACCCCCTCAGGTGCCTTCTGCCCCTGTAGTGAATAGGTTCTCTTGATCACAGTTATTATCCATCTGCGAAGCGTAGAAATAGAAGCTGCTTGCCCCTTTCTAGCACCAACAGGGACAATAAAGAGTCTTTCTGACTTCCGAAACTCCTTGGTCATATTCAAATATAATTCCAAGCACCTTCTCACATCCAATGCCACTGGGATTTCATCCAACCTTTCTACACCAACAGTTGGAAGGAATATAGGTTTATTAAGATGAAATCCAGAAACTATTTTTGGCAAGAAAGCCAAGCTTGGTCTGAGGGTCACCCCTTGATCATTGAAAACTGTATAAGGTGGATCAGCCATCAGTGCCTGTAATTCAGAGACTCTTCGACCAGAAGCCACTGCAACTAAAAACACCGCTTTGAGGGTTAGATCCCATAAGGTAGCCTCCTCCTCAGGAAAGAAAGGAAGTCCAGCTAATGTTTTCAGCACAAGAGGCAAATCCCAGGGAGGTGCTAACTCCTTGATTGGTGGCCTTATCCTTACTGCAGCCTTAAGAAAACGGACTACCAAGGGGTCACTAGACAATTGATTTTCCAACACCGCTGAAAGAGCAGACACTTGAACTTTGAGGGTACTTGCACTAAGACCCTTATCTAATCCAATCTGTAAAAACTCTAGAATCTGGACAATCTCTGGGTTAGTAGGGTCAACCCCTTCCTTCATAGCCCAGGAACAGAAGGTGTTCCAGATCTTGTCATATCTCAAGGTAGTGTTCCTACGCCTGGATTTAGACAAAGTATTAACAACTGCCTCAGAACACCCTCTTCTTTTCATCCTGGTGAGCTGAGTCTCCATGCTGTCAAATTCAACTGCTGTGGCTTCGCATGAAGAAGAGGGCCCTGGCTTAACAGATCTTGTCTGTCGGGAAGTCTCATTGGTCTGTCTACAGACAGCCTCCTCAGTAAGGGATACTAAGGCCTCCTTGGCCAATCCGGCAGAATTGCAATTATCTCGACCTTGGATATCTGAATTTTCTTCAACACCTTGAAGATCATGGCAAACGGAGGGAACACGTAGGCCCACAGGTTGTCCCAACTGTGAGCAAAAGCATCTATCGCCCAAGCTTCCCTGCATGGAACCCTGGCAAGAAAAACTGGTAGTTTGTGATTCTCTGGGGATGCCATCAGATCCAGGTCTGGCCACCCCCATCTTCCCATTACCTTCCGGAAGACCTGATAATTCAGGCTCCATTCTCCTGGGTCCAAAGATCTGCGACTCAACAAGTCCGCCTTCCAATTCAGACTCCCCGGAATGTGGATTGCTGTTATCCCCATCAGATATGTCTGAGCAAACTCCATGAGGGGATTCAATTCTCTCATCATCGCTTTGCTCCTGGTGCCTCCTTGACACCTGATATAAGCAACTGCTGCAACGTTGTCTGATCTTATACAGACGTCCTCGGCCAGAATTAGTGGTTTGAAGGCTTCCAAAGCCCTCATAATGGCTCTAGAATATTGGATTGTAGATGAGATAGATCTTCGTTCCAGCGACCCTGAACGGACCAATTTTGCTGATGTGCACCCCAACCAGACCTGAAGCATCTGTGTAGATACTTAGCCACCTCTGCTCCTGAAGAGGAAAACCTCTCCGAAGATTTGTGGTATTCTCCCACCATTTCATTTGATGTCTTGCTTCTGTTGTCAGAAATATGATTTGTTCCCAATCCTTTTTCTACCGATTCCACTGTTTCAAAAATACATTTTGAATTTCTCTCATGTTCCATTTGGCCCACTGAACAATTCCAATTGTGGAGGTTAGAGTGCTTAGGACCCGCATAAATTCTCTTGCGGAAATACCCCATACTTGAGAAACTGCAGCCACCATATCTCTTATCTTGTAGATTCTCTCGTGAGACAGGGAAACCATACCCACTCTGGTATCTAAAAGTGCTCCTAAATAGACAAGCCTTTGAGATGGTTCCAACTGGCTTTTCTCCAGATTTAACAGCCATCCGAATCTTTGCAGCTCTGACATTACTATTGTTTGATGTCTCAACAAGGCATTCGGATCCCTGGCAACTACCAACAGATCGTCCAGGTAGTGATAGACCTCTATACCTTGTCTTCTTAGTTTTGCTATCACCACCACAAGCACCTTTGAAAAAGTTCTGGGCGAAGTGGACAGGCCAAATGGTAGGCAAGTGAACTGCAGATGTTGTTCTAGGAAGCAAAACCTGAGGAACTGTTGATGTTCCCTGGCAACAGGCACGTGTAGATAAGCGTCCCTCAAATCTATTGAAATGAGCCAATCTCCAGGACTGACAGCTCTTCTGATCATCTGAATTGACTCCATCTTAAAGCAACATGTTCTTATATATTTGGTCTCATTTCGCCTGATTTGTTTCGGACTAAAAATAGAGGGGAGTAGAACCCTCTCCTTTGTTGGGACTTGGGCACCGCCACAACAGCTTGTTTCCGCTGTAACTGCTGGATATACTCCAGTAAAACAGACATCCCGTCCTTCTCTCGAGGAATCTGAGTCTGGACAAAATGATTGTGAATAGGTTTTGAGATAAATTCTATCCTGTATCCTCGTGCCGTGAACGATTTCACCCAGGCATCCTCCGTCTCCTTTGCCCAGACCTCTGCAAATTTCAGTAATCTTGCCCCGACAGAGAACTGGGCCGGCCTCATATCATTGTTGTTTGGGCTGCCTCTTCAGAGATCTGGACTCCTTGTACTTGAATCTTCTGAAGACATTTGGCTGTCCAGACTTCCAGGAAGTGGAACGAAAAAAACTCCTTACCTGGCCTATAGGCCCTGTTGTCCTCTCTGCGTCTAGGTACAAACCGATCCTGCCGCTTAGGAGGATTCCTAAACGCGTAGGTGTTTGTGGAAGGAATGAACTCTTCCCCCCTGAAGATTTGGAAATAATATTTTCCAACGCCTTTCCAAAAAGCATTTGTCCTTCGAATGGAAGCTTGCAGAGGACATTTTTTGAGGGCGTGTCAGCAAACCAGGCCTTCAACCACAAAGCTCGTCGAGCCGCAACTGAAAAGGTCATATTTCTTGCCGCCAATCTGGCAAAGTCCACTGCTGCTTCAAGACAAAAATGACATGCCATCTTAATATCTTCAAGCATTTGAAAAGACTGTTCACTCTGATTCTCTTCATTAACACCTTCAGACACTGACTCTGTCCAAAGAGACATAGCTCTGATCACAGAAATTAAGGAGATGGCTGGCCTAAGCATAGCTCCTGCAACCATATATGTTTTCTTTAACTCAGTCTCCGTCCTTTTCTCCATAGGAGGTTTTAATGCAGACAAATCATTGATAGGTAAGGCAGTCTTTTTTGACAAGCGTGCCACCGGGGCATCTACTGTCGGAGGTGAATCCCAAACCTTTGAACATTCTGAAGAAAACGGATAGAAAACGGAACTCTTCTCGACCCCTTCTGCCATTCGGTGGAAAGTAACTCCTCCACTTCCCTATGCATAGGAAAAGTCTGCTTCTTCTTCTTAGACACAAAGATAGAAGTAGTGGCTGCTCTGCCTCCTGCAGCACAAGAGAATGCCTCACGACTTTAATTAATGCTGGAATAAGCTTAATATCAAAAGAGGGCTCAGATTCCTCATCTGACTCCTCCTCCTCGGAAACCTGCTCCTTGTGGGATACAAATCTCTGTTTGGACCCTGAAGGGCCTGGTAACACATTCCCCCCCCCCCCCAATGCCCTGCGACACAGCCTGCAATATCCAAGACAGAATGTCCGCAGGAGAAGGCTCAGAATTCACTGACCCTGCAACCGAAGGAGAGGACTGAGTATCTTGTTTCAGAAGCCTAGCTCTCCTCTTAGCTGGGGTAGGCTGATCCAGATCCTTAGCAAGCAGCTCAAGGATACACTGCTTACAGAGTCTCTTCCCCTTCACAGCAGGATTTTTACAAGCTTTGCAGCTGATTACAATTTCTATCTCAGACTCAGAAGTCTACTTCCTTTTCCCAGATGATTCTTCCATCTGAAAGGAAAAAAACAGCCAATAAGACTCCATAGTGCGTCTTTTCGAAGGTGCCCTTACCTGCACATGACTCACCATAACCTGAGGGGCGGCACAATTCTCGGCAGCCGGCAGTCTGCTAGGAGCCCAAGCACAGCAAAAAACCACCGAGCTGTAGGCAAAGACGCCGGCGCCGGAAGATTTTTTTAAAACGAGCGCCTCGCAACGGCGCAGGCGATCACGCAATTGCGCAATTGCGCCACAGCGCGAACACGCCAGTACCACTGACAAACATGTGCCCGGCTGCTAAGAGGGACCAACGTGACTGGATGCGCTAGGCAAACATTATACCGGAGCCTCGGGCGGAGAGAGGCAGAACTGCGCCCGGAATCCAGCCCTAAAAAGGACTGGGTGAGCCATAAAATAAAAAGTGTTACTCCACAAGGAGATGATCTGTTAGAGAGATTAGAAAAAAGACAGGGGAGGAGTTGAGGGGTGGGGTTTTAAGTCTTCTGGGAGACACATCTGTAGAGGGAGGGAATAACCGATTAGTTAATGCTGAAGGGGGATGGCCAAGGGAAGTCATTTACTGTCATAAGTACTGTCTCTCACACAGAATGGTTAGAATGTTTTTTTTTAATATATAAGGCTTAAAGCAGATACACTGTGCACAGCTGATACAAAATATGCATATTATGCTAAAACTGCACAATTTCTGTCAAATGTTATCACAATGAGTCATGTCTTGACATATTACTTGTAGCTTGAGCTTTCTAATTCAACAAGTTATGTGTCTACAACACATCCAGATGTTCACAAAATGTACAGTAATATCAATATGTAAAAACATTTGAAATGCATCCAAATTTTGCACTTAACTCTTAGTAGACTGCACTTTCTTCATAAATAAGTAGGGCTTATTTATGAAGAAAGTGCAATCTACTAAGAGTTAAGTGCAAAATTTGGATGCAATTCAAATGTTTTTACATACCAATTCACATTCTTGCAAGTAAATTAAACAGAAATAAAGCCCTAACCCAAAGAATGCATATGATTAAAACTTTAGCTTAAGTTGGTGGGAAATGGTACAGTATTCGGCACATGTTTTTCAGAAGGACCATACACTGGTGCCACATGATTTCCTATAGTATTTTATGTTTCTGTGTAAATAGAAAGTGAAACCATTTCTCTGACACATTTTTGTATTTATAATCTTACATTTGTGGCAAAGGTAATTTTAATTAGTGATATTTCCTATTTACTAGAACACTACCTTCTACCACCAGTTACAAACATTTTTATTTATACTGAAAAACATAGTGTACACATTAGACTGGTGTCAACATTTGATTTCTAATTTAATAGTATTTTCAAAATCAAAGTAAATCACTCTTTCCAGTACTTTTCACATTCACAAAACCATGCACATTGTTTCAAGGTGAAATAAATACTCATTTTATATGAAAAATAGTGCACAGTCTCGGTCTCTGATTCAAAATACTTACAACGCATCCATTTTAGGGACTACTTGAGAGTTATCTTTGTTAAATTGGCAAGAATTTTATACAGTTGCTGAGAATGAAAAGATTCTACCTATTTTGAAATCTATAACAATCACTTATTACATTTACAAATACTGAGATCTCCCTGCCTTATGGCAAAGAATGGAAAAATATTATAACACAACAATTACAAAAAAAAACCTGGCACCACATATGGGATTCTACTTCTCAAAGCTCCAAGATTGTTGTTACTTATTTGGTGAAAGGGCCCTAGAGTCCAGCAATGCTGCTTAATAATTTATACTACTATTCACAGTTACCCAGATAAATTAACCCGCTGAACACATTACTAAATAGAAAATCCCATATAATAATTTTTACTGGTGAACTTAGATAACCCATATGTTCCATGCTGCTAATATAGCTATTGCAAAATACAGTTATGAAAACTGTTATCCAGAACCTAAAATCTTTCCATAACATGGATCACCATAACTCAAGTCAGCTAAAACATATTTTTTTTTTTAGGTATAAAAAGAGGGGCAAAGTTTATTCAAAGAAAAATTACCTAATGAACCAAAAAAACAGCATCAGTGAAAATGTACAGTATGCATATAAAGTATATAGAACCTGCAAATTGAGCAAATACTGCTAAGTGACAATTCCAAGCTTCCCATGTAGAGTAAAATGATGTAGGAGGGTGAGGGACCATTGGTATCAGAGGCAGTGATTTGGTTGATGGAAGTCAGGGAAAATAAAAGTTTTTGATGGTGCTGAGATATTGTGATATTGCTATTCTGAAAAAAAAAATGCCTTCTGAGCCTGATAACCATAGCATGTTAGGTTAACATTGGTGGTAGAAAAGTTTTTAAAGGAGGTAATAAGGGATACTGCATACATTTCAAATCACAACACTATGCACCAGCATGGTTTTACACACAATAGATCTTGCCAGACAAATTGAATTGCCATCAGTGGATATGATCTCATACGGTACCACACAGTAAATGACTAAGGAATATCAGCCTTGAACATCATTTCTGTACTTGGATAGAGAACTTGTTGAAATGTTATGTAGCAGTTTCTGTTTGGACCAGTGTTTGTTGCAGAATACCTCATTACAAATACTTTTGCTGTATTCAATTATTATTCTAGACATATTAAAGCTACTGAGGAAAGGAGCATATTTAGTCCCTCTTCTTCCTCAATGCTGTCTCTGATGTTGTAGTCTCTTAGCAGCCACGAAGCAGTCTTAGATGGGTGTCCTTTCACTCCTCAGAATAAGGCAATTCTAGGAGAACTAAAAAATGTCTTAAGCACAGTTCATAAGGTGCCAGGCTTCCAGTATTGTCCTTTCTTATTGGTGCCCTGAAAAAATCTATACAGCACTGCATGTTGCATAAGAAAGTTCCTGGGCAGACAGTCTCTGAGTGAGGGTACTGTTAAGGATAGGGTGGACCATATGTCATTTGTTCAATATGGTACCAGTATTAAAGCTATGTTTGCAAATACATAAAAAAATATACTCAGCCTCTTTGACCCACATTATCTTGTACCTTATCTGCTTGTCTCTTGCAGATCTTCCCATAAATAACTTTGACACCTTACACATAGATTGATATTCCTTTTTGTTGGTCATTTGACCTATGAGCTTCATGTTGTATATATAACACAGAACACCACAGCTTCATTATAATCAGCTTGAAAAAGGAACTAACATGTTCTGAAAGCTTGCTATGATTATATTAGTTAGCCAATATATATCTAACATTATATCAACACAATAGGATTGTTTTGCTTCCAATAACGATTAATTATATTTTAGCTGGGATCAAATAAAAAGGTACTGTTTTATTATTATTATTTATTAGAGACAAAAAGGAAATCATTTTGAAAATTTCGAATTTTGATTAAAAGTGAAGAAAAGGATCAACTTGGTCCAAAGGTAACTTTTAGGGGGTTGTTTATTAAAGTCTGAATGTCAAAAACACAAACATTTGATTTTTTTTACTATAAAATCCAATTTTTTTTGTGAAGAAAAAAAATAGAATTTTTTCGAGATTTATTATCCAGCATCTCAGACCTACAGAGGTTGTATATAAGACAATGGGAGCGGTCCCTATCCTATTTAGAAGTTTCTAAGGTCTGCGCTGGAATTAGCCCGAAAATCCAACCATTTTGGACTTTTCGGCAAAAGAAATTGAGAGATTCGGGAAAAAACTCTGAAATCCCATGATTTTTTTTTGTTTGTCCCCGATCCGATTAAATTGTGCTTTTTTTTTTTTTATAACTTGTATTTATTGTAAATTATAAAGAAAAATCACATGAAATACTTGTACATATTTTCGTAAAGCAGAAAGTACAGTGATTATGATTTCGAATATAAAGCATGTCAATAACATTTTAATAACATTTTAAACATTCAGCTCAGTTATGGTTTCTAGCAGTGGGGGGAGGACCTATAAGGATTAGTCCAGATAGGAGGTCAGTAGTCTGTTAGTTTGATGACTTCTGGGAGGCGCAGTATCGGGTCGTAATGGTTCTTGTTGTTGTGTTGTTATATATTGGGAAGATTCCATGATCAAAGGGTGATCCTTAAGAACTTCGATATCATACCATCACGTATGTCTAAAGGTGTAGATTGTGAGGTATTTGATTTGTTGTGGGAGATGTGCTATATCGGTAGACCAGGTATCAAAGAATTTTGGAGTGTTGTGTTCTTTCCTGGTTACGGTTTCCAGCCAGTCCATATGGAAGATATGGTGTAGTTTTTGTTTCACCAATTTCAGTGGTGGGGGGTCAGTGTGTAGCCACTGTTGCAGTATCATTTTCCTGGCAGCTGCTGCCAGTCTTCCCATGAGGTGTTTGTCAGTTTTTGTGATTTGTGTGAATGAAGTAAGGTTGCTAAACAGAGCCCATTCTATGTGTGTTTGGAGGGGTTTCCCAATCATCTGTGCACCATACGAAATTACCTCCTTCCAAAAGGATTGCATTAGGGGACAAGACCACATGGTATGTATTAGATTTGCTTCAGGAGCATGGCATTTTAAACCTAAAACATATTTTAAAGAAGAAGGAAAGCTACGGAGGCATTTTATTGCCAATAGATTAGCTGCAATAGTGCATGCTAGAATGCTATATTTATTCTGTAGAATGTTTTACCATACCTGAGTAAAGAGCTCTGTTTGTTTAGGATAGCAGCTGCAGTATTAGCATGGTGTGACATCACTTCCTGCCTGAGTCTCTCCCTGCTCATTTATAGCTCTGAGCTCAGATTACAGCAGAGAAGGGAGGGGGGAGGGGACGAGGAACAAACTGAGCATGCTTATGCCCGGGCAAGGAGGTTTAAGTTGAAGGCAGGAAGTCTGATATAGAAGCCCATGTGTACACAATAGAAGGAAAGAAATTCAGTGTTTCTTTTGACAGAGGACTCAGAGCAGCACTACTTTGAGGGTTTACTGGAATATTTAGGTGGACCTTTCTGATAAGGCTTACTTAGTTTTAACATTTCCTTCTCCTTTAAACATTAACTAAACCATATAGGATTGTTTTGCCACCAATATGGATTTGTGCAGCTTAGTTTTAATCAAGTACAAGTTAATGTTTTATTATTACAGAGAAAAAGGAAATCATTTTTTAAAATGTGAATGAAGTCTATGGGAGATGGCCTTCCTGTAAGTTTGAGCTTTCTGGATAATGAGTTTCTGGATAAAGTATCACATATTTATACTGCAAAAGCATGACCATTCCTATCACCCCCTTAAAAGATGAAGTAAATTGGATCATGGGCAATAAATAATTATCTAGCATTTTCCAGAATAAACACAATAAATTCCTAAATTCCAGAAACCTGGTATAACTATGTTTTTCTGAATAATATAGACTCCTTATGTTCTGTTTGTCCTTTACTTTGAGGCTGTTTAGTTGGTACTTTATGAATTACATTTTCTTTACTTTATGAATTAAATTTTCTTTCTCCTTTCTTTCTCCTTAACCTCTCACAGAAATAATTATGCATATTTCTTCCTCTGTGATATCCATCTTGTACATCTTAAAATGTTAACTAAAACTATTGAAAAGAAAAATAGTGCCCATAGTCTGTGAATGTAGAGTGCATTAGCTTTAATGCCACACAGGTTAGTCTAAACTAGAGGAAACTTTACTGCATAGTTATGATACAAGACAACTTATCTTTATAATCAGGCTGTGCTTCACATTACCATATGCCACAGGTCATTTATCATAAAGACGCATGGAAATTGTATTGATGAATAATGTCTGACAGGTGGAGTTCATTTTCTTGGCCAAACTGCACACCATTCTTGCACAACTGTAGGAAGTTGCGCAAAGTTGGGCTATTCCAGTTTCCATGACAAACAATTTCTTGTGTCTACCATGTCAAGCTAAATGATTGAGTAAACTGGGAGCACACAACAATTTGTTCCATGACATTAGTGTATGGCTTCTTTCTCATAGGTTATCAGGTTGCAAAAGTTGGTATCAATATACAGACTGTATTTAATGTGCAACCTAATATATTCTCGCACAGAATCTGCCGACTGCAAGCCAAAACTAATGCTTATCAGTGCGACTTTCTCCAAGAACAAAAAACATAATTGAAGAGATTTGGCAGAATACAACAATCTGTTTGTATGGCCTAGAGTGTAACTTACAAAAACAGCAGTAGAGCACAAAACCAATCAATACAATCCCAGATGGACCCTTAGTTTTGAAACAGAAAGCCGGCACATGCTAACTTTCAAATTTTTTTCTGTATTTCTCTCCCTCAAGCTCCTTCTAGTGTTTCTGTCTTTGAATATCCTGATGTGTGACTGTATTGTTTTGGAGTGCTTTCTAACAATCTGTCCAGTGAAAGCAAACCTACAGTAGTGAGCAGACAAACGCCAATGTTCAGTAGCAAATGCAAAGATAAAAGCTATGGTTCACCACAAATCAGAAAATTTTAAGGAACAAAAACTGACTTGTATTTTTATTTTTATAAAATTTTTATTCCTTTATATGCTAACAGAAAGTGTTCTTGTGAAAACTGGCATGCAGGGGGTTTTATCTTCAGTAATATTGTTTTTTCTCATATGTATCTGGTTTCAGCTCTTGGTTTTAGCACATGTAGGGTAATTATTTATCAGTTAGAAAACAAAACAAGAGATCTGATGGTTACTATGAGCAACATCACCGGTAATGTTTCACTCCTCTTTTTACACTGCATGATAAATAGACTCATAATGTTACAAAGTTATTCTACATTACAATAAGCCAGATAGCATATTTACAAAATTTAAGGATACTTATTTGCTTTTCTAGATATGCATATAATTACATGACTACATCCTATTTTTTACAAAGTGGAGTTGTCATTTTTTTTGCTCCAAGCTCAGTTTCTTTTCTGTGATTCAGCTGAAAATAGTCAAGGAAGTTGTCAGGAGAAAGAGGCTGCTGCTCTGATGTTCTTCTGCTTAGGAAAAAAAATAAGAAACCTTTCTCACATCTTTCCTAAGCAGAAAAACATTAGAACAGCCTTAAAGCTTACATATGCCATTTCACAAAGCACTAAAGCAACCATTAAAGATGGTTCACTTTGTAGAAACATTTGTGTACTTGTGGAAAATTTGCATTATGCAAATGCAAAATTGTTTTTTGTGTCTTCATTTGGTAAAAATACATTGGAGTTTATGGCCATTTTTCCCACGGTGACTAGGTTTTTTCACCACAACTTTTGCCATGTATAAACCATCGGAGTATATGGGCATTTTCACAAAAATATTTGCTGATGGCAAAATACATAGTTCTGCAGTCAAGAGATGAACACAATTTTGCTCAAGTGCATGTACTTGTCTTTTAAAAACATTTCTTACTAGTAAGATCATGAGATCCATCCCACTGAAAATAATACTACAGTTAGAATATTATGAGTAATGTGGAAATGATCTGCTTTAAAGTGCTTTCATATCTGCACCATTCTCTATGAGAAAGGTCAAGTCGAGTTACAACGAACAAGAGGTGAGGTGAGACAGCATCCACTCATTGGGCCATGCTAGATAAGCTGTCTCCCAACATTTCAAAGCCCTATTTTACTGCTGATGTTATCTATCTCATGCCATTTTGACAAAGTTTCCATAAACAAACCATTAACAAAACACATTTTATTGGAATCTCCTCAAAATATACATTTAGGGAGTTATTTATCAAAGGTCGAATTTTAGAGCTTTGTGAGGTTTTTTATACCTTGAATGAACTCACAACTCAAATATTTTCTGATTTAAGAAAAAACTCAAATGGAAAAAACTCAATTCAGTGAATTTGGGGTGAAACACGAAAACAAGTTTTCCTCAGGAAAAAACTCAAATCGATCAAATTGATCGAGTTACATAGTAAGTTAGGTTGAAAAAAGACACACGTCCATCAAGTTCAACCGTTTGACTCTTTTTTAAACTGCCTAACTGCTAGTTGATCCAGATCATAGGTGTCTCTCTTCCTTCCATCACGGACATTTACACCACTCGCTGCATCTGTAAAGCCACCAGCATTGTGGCTTATCCAACACATCCCTCACATTCACTGTTCACTGTGCTCTTGCCATCTGGAAAAATGTATCAAAGCATTAGGGCCCTCACTACCAGACTGTGTAATAGTTTCTTCCCCCAAGCCATAAGGCTCCTGAATGCTCAGGGACCGGACAGATCTCTCTCACACACACACACTCCATCTGACCTTACTATATACCACAACGTTACAAAGCCACTGTACCCCATTGTATAAATAAATATCCATTGGATACAATTGTTCTCTATGAGCACATCGGCACTTTATCATATTCTTTATCATGTTCTTGCTACTATCATACAACAATGATACACCCATCATATCTGACGTTTAGCATTATTTACTCAACATATTACATCTGCTAAATGTGCACTGTCTTGTCCTGTCACTGCACTATGTCCTATCTTGCATATTTTTGCACTTGCACTTTTTGTCTGTTGTCTGGTACATCTATGTTGTGTGTAGCACCATGGTCCTAGAGGAACATTGTTTTGTTTCACTGTGTAGTGTGCAAAGTATATGGATGAAATGACAAAAAACTCACTCTTGACTCTCTTGTCTTTTGAGGAAGGCAAAAAACCCCATCTGAAGGCTCTCCAATTTGCCTTAAAAGGACAAAAATGCCATCCTGACTCCATAATGGCAGTTGGACTAGTCCCTGGATCAACTTGTACTATGAGCTATCTTCCATAACCCTGTATTCCCTCACTTGCTAAAAGCCATCCAGCCTGTACAACAGGGAGAGAATTTGAGTTTTCGAGTGAAACCCACCACAAAAAAACTCGAACATCATGAAGGCTATTAACATCTTTAAATAGTTCAAGGAACCTCTGTCATTGACATCTAAATGACCTAGACAGGTGTTAGCTGGAGTATTTTTTAATTTTAGCTATTTCCAGCTATGGGGTATA
This sequence comes from Xenopus laevis, assembly GCF_017654675.1. NCBI lineage: Eukaryota > Metazoa > Chordata > Amphibia > Anura > Pipidae > Xenopus > Xenopus laevis. Next base: position 80,288,486 of record NC_054381.1, on the reverse strand, counting down.
ATAAATCTTGAAAATTTCAAGTTTTTTTACAAAACAATGAAAAATGTGTTTGTTTTTTAAACCCTAAAAGAGTTTTTTTACCCGAAAATTCGAGTTTTTGACTGAAAACTAACTTTTGAAAAACTCGTATTTTTCCGGAAAACACAACTCTACCTTTGATGAATCTGCCCCTCAGTATCAAACATCTTTGGTATACCCAAAGTATGGTTGCCACTTTCTGATTAAGTAATTAATAACATTGACAATAAGCAGCCGGGCTTAAAAAAGAAAAAAGGAACAGATGGCAACTCATCCAAGTACTGTAAATTTGCACACCGCTGAACGAAGCAAAATACCCAGGTGCTACTCAAATAGACAGTATCAATAGTTTTCCAAGGGAGAATGAGTGCACACTGGGAACATTTAAATAGGTTATTTTAAAACCATAATTTTATTTAAGTTAATTAAAAACAGGCAGGCGTTTCAGGTCTTGAAAAAGGTCCTAGAAGTGGACCGAAACGTCGGTGTCACGGCCGGCACCCGATACCAGAACAAATGCCAAGCACCCTGGTCTCGGCTCGGCTTCACCAGTAGTGTGACCACCGTTGGGCTTCGGAGCCCTCAGCTTACTTGGGTGCCACCTGGACTTAACGAGGGGTGCAAGGCGAGATGTTCTGGCTGGCGAAGCAGCTGTTTAGCAGAGTCTTTAGGCCGAAGGTCACGGTACAAAGGTCAGGGCAAGCGGATGGTCAGACAGGCTGGATCGAGGCAGGCGGATATCAGAATCGTCAGGCAGGCAAGGGTCAAAACCGGGTATCAATCAGACAGATGGGATCAGGCAAGAGAGTGGTCAAAGTTCAGGTTGGGTCAATATTCAGAGTTCAGAGTAGTCAGTATACAAGCAGGGTCAAACACGGGTTATCAAACATGAATCAAGGTCAGGATCAGCAAGCACAAGCACAAGAAGCACCAGGATATCAATCCTATCATGGGCACAGAATTAAACTAGAGATCCCTTTAAATATCGTTTGAATTTCGCGCCACTGCGCGCTGTACATCATCTTAGCAGATGTTGATAAAAGGTCGTCACACTCACAGGACTTACAGTATGCTGTACAAAAAGTGCTTTATTTCATGTCAAAAAACAAATGTTGCGGCTGTATCCACAGCCTTTCTCAAAGTGATAAAACAATGATAAAACACCCACTAAATACTGTGCATGGCGAATTACGTGTGACTCATTCAAAAAAACAAAAAACGATTAAGTGATTAATCAAAAATTACATAATGTTACAATTCGTTATTTGGACCTACGATGTGAAATTGAATACTGAGCATACAATGTATCCCCTTTGTGGAATTAGTATGACATTAATACAGTGACATATAAATCAATTCATATTGTGACTGTTGCCTTTAAAACAAAATGTATCCACCTGTGAACTATAAACACAAAAACATATATCCAATACAACTGCTAAAATATTAATATTCCATGTACATAACATTTAAACTATCTTGTTGTCAATAGACGGGAATCATTCAAACGGTGCTTTAACCCTATAATAAGCGGTACCATATATATATATTTTTTAAAAACACCCATAGATATCTATAAAAATATTTAAATATTTAAATAACCTAGTAGCAGATTGCTATCTCACCTTGTCAATAATTCCCATTTAGCTCATGTGGCCATTTAAAAGCCCACAAGAGTCTTATATACCTACTACTGCTCCATATTGGGAAAGAATACCTGTAGCTGCGCTCATCTCTGGGATATGCCAAATGGATCCAACTACTAACTACTCCATTATGTTTTAGTAAAAATAACTCATTCAGAAATACACCATATGGATCCAAATAATAGCTACTCAGATACGTATCAAGTAAAGTCCCTCATTCATAGATCGTTAATTCAGAAATCATTAATTCCCTCAAGAAATCCCAATGTGTGCTCATTTCCCTTCCGCTCACCTGCAGTTACAACTCCCCACATGCTCATACATAATTATATAGGAGCCCCACCGCCAAACACTGCATGTCCATTATATTCATAAAAACTGCTGATCGAGGACTCTTAAGGATCATTGTCTGCATCCCATATTCGTACTAGGCACCCTTCAATTCCCTTTGAACAAGAGTCCTGTGCCAAACTGCTTACGACCATATGCAGAACCTCTTTCGCATACCCGCAATCAACTCAATTGTTTTAACCCGCTCACGTACAAAGAAGTCTGTGGTTAGGAACGAAATAGAAAAAAGAAAGAAAGAAAAGCAGAAGAAACAAAATAAAATGAAAAAAATAAATAAACGAAAAATGTGAAAAACAAAATTAAAAATACTAAACATAAAAATGAAAACAAAAATAAAAATAGAAGTGAAAATAAAAAATAAACATAATCAAAAACATAGTAGGTGGTGAATAATCATGAAAAATCCAAAACGTATATCCACGATTTTGGATTCGGCCGAACCCCCAAATCCTTCGCAAAAGATTCGCCCGAATACTGAACCGACTCTGAATCCTAATTTGCATATGCTCATTAGGGGTGGTAAGGGGAAAACATTTTTTACTTCCTTGTTTTGTGACAAAAAGTCACGTGATTTCCCTCCCTGCCGATAATTTGCATATGTAAATTAGGATTCGGATTCGGTTCGCCGGGGCAAAAGGATTTGGCTGAATCCGAAACCTGCTGAAAGAGGCAGAATCCTGGCAGAATCCCAAACCGAATCCTGGATTCGGTGCATCCCTAGTTTTTACTACAGTATGGATCACTTCTATAATCCATCTATTAAAAGTATGATGCATATGAGACTAGTTCATTCAGTCCATGTGGACTCAGTGTATTCAGTTTATGTATCCACTGAAGTTCACATTCCAATAGCAATTTGTCACGATTGCCCCCTCTTGGCGATATTGGTATCTGATCGATCAGCATACATCTCTGATCGAATGCTTATGGTTAAGGAAATGCTGGGCCACTGGTGTGTCCTTCCCTGTGTCAAGAGCTGCTTGTATCGAGGAACGGTGATTAGCTATCCTATCACAAAATATGGTAATGGTCTTACCCCCTCTGTACAAACCTACCAATCTGTCTGTATAATTGTGACGGATCAGAATTTTTTTGAACCATACGTAGCATCTGAGTATATGGTATGTTTTTTTTCATGAAAAAGAGTGCTGCAATCTGTTTCCTTCCTAAAAGTAATCGTCTCCACTCCCGTCTGAGTTATTTGCAAAGATATATCCAGGAAAGAGATTTGTGCATCATTAATCGCAGCTGTAAACCTAATGGTGGAGGCTAAGTAATTTAGTTCATCAACCATCTTGAAAAATTGGGGTGTGGACCCTGTTCACAATATGAACAAATCATCAATAAAGTGAAATGTAAGAACTGTACTTCGAAAGAATGTGATCTTGCACATATTTTGACATATACAGTTTTGCAAATGACGGAGCAATGTTCGAACCCATGCTAGTCCCGCTAAACTGTAAGTAATATGAATGTTCAAATTTGAAATAATTCAAAGACAAGCATAAATGTAAGCGTTGCAGCTAAAATTCAATCAGTGGTCTCGAGGAGTCTGGATGGTTAATAAGAGCTTGTTTCACCACTTCTATTCCATCGGCCGAGGGGATCACAGTATACAGCGGCGATACATCCATAGTCGCCAGTTTGACCATTCCTGGAGGTGGCATTGCATGTTGTAATTTATTCAAACAATCACCTGTGTCCCTAATGTAGGTGGGCATCATTTGCACAAGGGGCTGTAAGTAGTAATATACAAAGATCGGCTGTAGCGAGGAATCTCTTGCGCTGACAATTGGACGTCCCTGTGGTGAAGACAAGTTCTTATGAATCTTGGGTAGTGTATATATAATAGGACAAATAGGGAACTCCTTTGTTGTGTATGCCTTAGTACTTTCAGTCACACATCCAAGAGAGAGGGCAGTCTGTGGAACTGCATCGACTTGTCCTTGAACCTAGTGAGTGTGTTCCCATCATTCTGGGTGAGTTGATTGTGGCAGCTCTGGGATCAGACATTGCCACACTATTATCCTCAGTTCAATCTTCTGCCCCTGTAGATACTCCCTCTGGGAGGTTATTTGTATCTGAGGGTTTAAGGGAGCAGGTTCTGGGTGAGGCCCATAATTCAAAAATGGCGGGACATCCTGGTATCTCTAAAACTATGTCTTTATTGTCCCGTGATGTGTGGTGGCCTTCATTTAAACAAGATGTCAACAATTTTGTTAATTCTTGCCCTGTTTGTCAGAGATAAAAGTCTTCTAGGAACATGTCACAGGGATTGCTAAGGCCATTACCTATTCCTGACAGACCCTGGCACCATCTGTCTATGGATTTTATTGTTGACCTCGCTTCATATCAAGGGAAAACTGTGATTTGGGTGGTGGTGGATAGGTTCAGCAAAATGAGTCATTTCATTTCCCTCCCACACCTCCCATCTGCTAAGACCTTGGCTTGAGTTATTCATTTCTAATATTTTCAAATTACATGGTTTTCCGGTTAATATTGTTTCTGATAGAGGGGTACAGTTAGTTTCAAAATTTTGGCGAGCATTCTGCTCTACTGCATATCACCCTCAAACCAATGGTCAAACTGAAAGGGTTAATCAGTCCCTTGCACAATTTCTAAGGTGTTATGTTTCTGACAACCAATCTTCATGGGCTGAATTATTACCTTGGGCAGAATTTGCTTACAATAATGCAACTCATACTTCTACTGGTCAATCACTATTTTTTTATTGTTTTTTTTTATTGTTAATGGTTTACATCCCAAAGCATTTTCTTTTTCTGGTTCATTATCTTCTGTACCATCTGTCAATTCTTCTGTGAAACGATTTGCCAAGATCTGGTCTGGGGTTCACAACTCTCTTTTACAGCTACGGCCGCTCAAAAGAGGGCAGCTGATAGGTCTCGTAGAGAGGCACCCAAATATAAGGTAGGAGACTCAGTATGGTTATCCACAAAAAACATCAAACTTAAGGTTCTCTCACTCAAGTTGGGGCCCAGGTTTATTGGTCCATATCCTGTTACTGAAATAATTAATCCTTCTGTTCATCTCAAACTACCTGATAATTTTAAGATCTCTAATTCTTTCCATGTCTCTCTCTTAAAACCAGCCACACAGGTGTGTCAACAGTCCTTTCCTCCCCCAGTGTTGGTAGAAGGTCAGCCTGAATTTGTAGTCCATAAACTCTTTGATTCTAGCCTTGTGCGGGGTAAGTTGCAATATCTAGTAAAATGGAAAGGCTACGGTCCTCAGGAGCATTCTTGGGTTCCTGTTTATGACATTAGGGCTGATCATTTCCTGAGAAACCTGGGGGTCCGGTGGCCCCTCCTCAAGGGGGCGGTAATGTAATAACTCACCCTGGTGGTATAGTGGGAGGGGATCTGCATGGATGACGCCAGCGCGTAATGGCGCGAATTTCAAATATATTTAAAGGCACAGTTTGTATTTTTATATTGCCCGTTATAGGTTATCTCCTATCGAGTTCCTGGTGCTTCTGTGCTATTAAAGCTTCTGATCTTCTGTGATGTGACTCCTGCCTGTGTTTGGACGATTCTGACTTCTGTATCCTGACCCTTGCCTGGTAACCAACTCCGCTTATTCCGTATCCCTTCTGATTGATCTCCTGGTTTGACCCTTGCCTGCTTGACTCAGTTTTTACTCTGCCTGCCCCGATATGACTACGCTTTCTATCTACGCCTTGTACAGCGACCTTCTGCCCAAAAGACTTTGCATTACTGTTGTGCCCCTTTGCTCGTTTAGAACCCTTCGCTTGGCACCTCTCTTACTAAGACCTGGCGGCATCCGATTAGTCGAGGGCTCCTCCTGAGGTGAAAGGCGACTGTTAAAGGCAGAAGCACGAGCCGAGAACAGGGTGCTTAGCATTGGTTCTGAATTTAGGGTGCCGACCAAAACAGTGTTTTTGAGTGGTTGGAACAAAGGATAACCCTTTCGAGAGTAACCACATCTCGTTGCTTGTCAAAGTATGCATACTCAGATTGAAAATTACTTTCTCGGGGGTTTGGACCCTCTTACGGACCAGGTGCTTACGCCCACCATTCCTTACCCTCCACCATTAGGTTTACAGCTGCGATTGATGATGCACAAATCTCTTTCCTAGATATATGTTTGCAAATAACTCAGGCGGGAGTGGAGACGACTACTTTTAGGAAGGAAACAGATTGCAACACTCTTTTGCATGATTCGTCCTGTCACCCTCCACATCTGCTGAAGAAAATACCATATACACAGATGCTACGTATGGTTCGAAACAATTCTGATGCGTCACAATTATACAGACAGTTGGATGAACTGATTGGTAGGTTTGTACAGAGGGGCTACAAAATGCGTGATTTATTGACAAGTAAGGCCTCAGGTATACACAGCACCAATTATTGGGACGTAACGAACCAGCCATCCAAACAAAGATGTCCGACAGGCTCACGTTCATGATGTCATATGCACCTGATAAGACGCGACTGGTACAAGCCATTCATGAACATTGGACCGTTCTACAGAATGATATAATGTTACCTCCTGTCTTCAGGACCCGAGAATTGATTACAAGAGGAGCAAGAGTTTGAAAGACTTATTAGTGAAGACTGATCTGGCACATTGTTATGCATCCAAACCCTCAAAGATGTGGTTATCAACACGCATGATCGGGTGCTTTAAGTGCCCTTCATGTACCACATGTAATAATCTCATTTCTGGTACATATTTCAATCACCCACACACTGGCAAGCCAATAAAATTTGCACACAGACTCACCTTTACATCAAAGTACATAATCTACTTCATTAAATGCCCATGTGGTCTATATTATGTGGGTAAGACGATCACCACATTTCGTGATTGGGTGGCTAATCACCGTTCCTCGATACGAACAGCCCTTGACACAGGGAAGGAGGACACACCAGTGGCCCAGCATTTCCTTGACCATAAGCATTCGCTCACGAGCATCAGATGCATGTTGATCGATCAGATACCGATACCACCAAGAGGGGGCAATCGTGACAAATTGCTATTGCAATGTGAACTTCGGAGGATACATAACCTGAATACAGTCCACATGGACTGAATGAATTATTCTTATATGCATCATACTTTTAATAGATGGATTATAGAAGTGATCTATACTGTAGTAAAAACATGTATATATTATGAACTGTATGGCTAGACCCGTGGTCAATATCTAATTTGTATTCCACCTTATAGAGGTGTTAGTCTTTTGGGGTGACTCTTGTTGTGAAAATTCGTGTTCTGCATATCCATCAGGACAGGTGGTGGTATATACCGTACACTCATCCCACCCATGGTATAGAGTATTCCGTTTTTCCTTTATTTTTTCTATCTTTTATATACGTTTTGGATTTTTCCTGATTATTCACCACCTACTATGTTTTTGATTATGTTTATTTTTTATTTTCACTTTATTTTTATTTTCACTTCTATTTTTATTTTTGTTTTCATTTTTATGTTTAGTATTTTTATTTTTGTTTTTCACATTTTTTGTTTATTTTTTTATTTTATTTAGTTTCTTTTCTTTTTCTTTCTTTTTTTTATATTTTTGTCTATTTCTTCAGTCTTTCCTTTTTTTGTTTTTTCATTCTTTCTGGTGTTGTATTTTGGGGTGTTTTTTAGCCGTAGTATTTTGGCTAGATTGATGCAGTAGTAGATGGTGCCCAGCATGGATAAAAAAAGAATAATTACCTCGTAGCCCACCACCATGCCACACAAGAGGAAACCAGTGCAAATATGGGGAGGTCGTTCCTAACCACGGACCTCTTTGTATGTGAGCGGGTTAAAACAATTGAGTTGATTGCGGGTATGTGAAAGAGGTTCTGCATATAGTGGTAAGCAGTTTGGCACAGGACTCTTGGTCAAAGGGAATTGAAGGGTGCCTAGTACGAATATGGGATGCGGATGTTGATCCTTACTGGTAAGAGTCCTCGATCAGCAGTTTTTATGAATATAATGGACTTGAGGTGTTTGTTGGTGGGGCTCCTATATAATTATGTATGAGCATGTGGGGAGTTGTAACTGCAGGTGAGCGGAAGGGAAATGAGCACATGTTGGGATTTCTTGAGGGAATTAATGATTTCTAAATTAATGCTCTATGAATGAGGGACTTTACTTGATACGTATCTGAGTAGCTATTATTTGGATCCATATTGTGTATTTCTGAATGAGGGATTTTAACTGAAACATAATGGAGTAGTTAGTAGTTGGATCCATTGGCATATCCCGGAGATGAGCGCAGCTACAGGTATGCTTTCCCAATACGGAGCAGTAGTAGGTATATAAGACTCTTGTGGGCTTTTAAATGGCCCCATGAGCTAAATGGGAATGGGAATATTGACAAGGTGAGATAGCGATTTGCTACCAGTAGAGGTTATTAAAATATTTAAATATTTTTATAGATATGTATAGTGGTTTTTAAAAAATATATTTTCATATATATATATATATATATATATATATATATATATATATATTCATATGGCTGTCTGGATTCCGACACAACTCGTGTAGAGGTGTAAGTTGCCTAGGTGCAAATAAAGCCTTCTGGTATATACCAGAAGGAGGGTCACACTCATAGGTCTTACAAAGAAATAACAGTGTTTATTAGTCAAAAACAAGAACTACCGTTTTGACTACCACTCTAGCCTTTCTCAAAGACAGAAAGGCTAGAGTACTAGCCGAAATGTTAGTTCTTATTTTTGACCTGTGAGTGCGAGCCTCCTTCTGTAACTGGAGCACAGTGTGAAGGGACATATATTTCCCCTAGGTTCATGTCTTATTACTCCCATATGTACAGCAATTCTGAGTGGGTTAATGCCCCTAGAAAGTCTCACTTGAGGAATAATTAGGAGGCTAGATCTGCTAGCTGCTAGAGATGGAGTAAGATAGAGACACACACTGAGGAGAGCTGGGAGCTGAGTGTAGCCATTGGAAGCGGCTGTTTATTTATCCCCAAAGGGAAAGGACTTTGTAAAGGTACTGTGACTCTGGGGAGTTGAATGATTTTATTTTGTTTTATTTTGTTTTATGCTACTTTGCTCACAGAATCTTTATATGTGAACAATAAATGGACTTTTCCCTGTTCAAGACCCATCTGTTCGTATGATCCTGCTCACAATTGGTGGAGGTATGCAATGGGCAGAAGTTTCATTTGAAAATAGCAAAGACCAAAATTTAAAGGGACAGACAGTTTAAAGGGGAAGTCTTCAACAAATATTAAAATGGAGGAGCAAAATCATGCCAGTCAGAAGAAAGCTAATGCAAATCACCAGGAAGCTTTAAGAGCCCAGCAGCAAACCCATCACGAGTACTTAAGAGCCCAACAGGAAACCAATCAGCTGCTGATTACACAAAATAAAGCCCAAGCAGAAGCCATTAAAGTTACCTTAGCACAACAACATAGTGTTACCATGCAGGAGCAGGAGATACAAGCACTGGCTGAGAAATTACAGGGTAGTTCAACCCTGTGGCAAGTACCTATAAATATCCGCAGAGTGGTACAAAAATGTCTGCAAAAGATGGCTCCAGCTGACGATGTCGAGGCATACCAGGCAGCACAGGAAAAGTTACCCCCAGATGACTGGGGTGAAGTGATAGCACCTTACTTAACATGGGAACCCCAAAAGGTGTACTTTGACCTAAAAGAACAGGACTCTCATAACTATAATAAGTTAAAAGAGGAAAACCTGGCCCACATTGGAATCACTTCCGGTTCACGCCAAAAAGTTCAATGACTGGGTTTACAGCAAAAGCAAGCCTGCATGTGCGCAAATGCATGACCTCCTGTGTCTCACAAGAAAGTGGCTGCAACCAGACATAAACACAGATGATGAAGTAGGGGAAAGGATCGTTGTAGACCGGTACCGGAAAGGTCTTCCCCGGGATATACAGCTATGGGTTGGACAGGCAGACTCCCAAGATATGACCCAGATGGTGGAACTTGTAGAGAGGTACATGACTACTGAGAGCTACCTAGGAGAGGGAATCTCTGCCCAGCGCCCTATCAAGCCTCAGAGACTGCAAGGAAATCCTGGTAAGACTGTTCCATTTGTTAAAGGGGTGGTTTCCCAAGGTAACCGGGACAAACCTCTGATATGACTTTGGGACTGAGTACAGGCGCCAAAGATAGGGTGGCCACCAGTCAGGGTCAAGAAGCCCCTTACAAGAGATAAAAGGGGGTTACAATGCTGGTGGTGTAGAGAGCTTGGCCATTTTGCTGCTAACTGCCCCCTAACGTCAGAGCCTATGGATTTTAGCTGGGGAAAACAAGAATCCATGTATGCTGAGCGGCATGTTTGGCCTCTCTACAAGAAGAGACTGGTAAACAGTTTTGCTCGATAGTCATAGAAGGACACCGGGTGACATCTCTCCTGGATTCAGGAAGTTTGGTAACATTAATCCATGTGAGTTTGGTGGACATGGTTGACTCTACCAACCCATGGGTCAGGGTAGTGTGCATTCATGGGGACACTAAAGACTACCCAACTGCTTTAGTTATGATTGAAACTCAGTATGGAACTGTTAAGTATCAAGTGGGGGTTCTAAAAACCTTAATGCATGCTGTGAAATTGGAAAGATATTTCCCATTGTTCTGGCAACTGTGGGGTGGGGAGAGTAACTCTGAAAAGGGTTCCTCAAGCAAGGCAGAGGAACCAGGCTTGTCCCCAGAACCCTTTACACACCATGAGAATGAAGGAAAAGTAGGGTTGACCCCTGATGTTCCCTCACCCCTAGAAGTGTTTGCAGGCCTTGAAGAGGGGGTAGAGGAAGGTGACATGGTACCTGATTTGGATGATTCCAAAGACAACTTTGGAACTGCACAAATGAGGGACCCCACTCTGAGCAATGCTAGAGAAAATATAAAGGTTATAAATGGGGAACCCCAATGTCCAGGGGCAGAAACAGTGTTTCCCCACATGGCCCTGAACCAGGATCTGTTATATCATGTGAGCAAAATAAGGGGTGAAATTATAGAACAGCTGGTGGTACCCCAGCAATATAGAAATGTGGTATTAGATATGGCACATAGACATGTACTCGGGGGCCACCTGGGAGTCGATAAAACTACAGAAAGAATCCTTCAGAGGTTCTTTTGGCCTGTGGTGGTTGGAGATGTCAAGCGATATTGTAGCTCCAGCCCGGATTGTCAGTTAGCAGCACCAAGACCACGTTACAGAGGTCCCTTGGTTCCCCTTCCAATCATTGAGGTAGCATTTGAGAGGGTTGCCTGGTCCCCTGCCAAAATCCGCTAGAGGTCACAAACACATTCTGGTAATATTAGATTATGCAACCAGATATCCAGAAGCAGTACCTTTAAGGAATACTTCAGCAAAATGTATAGCCAAAGAGCTGTTCCATTTGTTTTCTAGGGTGGGAATACCTAAAGAAATACTGACAGATCAAGGCACACCCTTTACGTCCAAAGTAAACAAAGAGTTGTGTCGCCTCTTAGTTATCAAACACTTACATACAGTACCTCAGTGTACCACCCTCAAACTGATGGCTTGGTGGAAAGGTTTAATAAGACCCTAAACGCCATGTTGAAAAAGGTGGTAGATAAAGATGGGAAAAATTGGGACTGCTTATTGCCGGTTTTGTTGTTCTCGATCAGGGAGGTGCCACAAGCTGCTACTGGGTTACTCTATGGTAAACACCCCAGGGTTCTGCTAGATGTAGCTAAGGAAACTTGGGAACAGGAGGCTACCCCCTATAAGACCATGGTAGAACACATTGCTCAAATGCAGGAGTGGATTACAACAGTGTTACCTATTGTAAAGGAGCACATGGCCCAAGCACAGGAGGCCCAAAGCAGGATTTATAATAAATCTGCAAAAGTAAGGAACTTTAATCCTGGGGATAGAGTCTTGGTACTTATCCCCACAGTTGAAAGTAGGTTTCTGGCCAAGTGGCAGGGGCCTTACAAAATTATTGAAAAAGTTGATGAAGTGAACTATAAGGTACGGCAACCTGATAAGAGAAAACAGGTGCAACTTTATCATGTGAATTTACTGAAGCCATGGAGACCTCAGGAGGTCCTGGTATCAGAACCGGGCTCACTGGCCCATTCTGATAAGTCTCATTCCAGAAGTCAAAAAAGCCGAAACTCTTTCAGTATCTCAGAAACAAGAAGTGAAAGAAGTCTTGATGAGAATTAGGGATGTTTTCTCTGATCTTCCTGGAAGGACTAAGCTAATTGGACATGATGTGGTTAAGGGCCCTCAGGTAAAAGTCAAGGTTCAGCCATATAGAATACCTGAGGCACGGAGACAGGCAGTCTCTGAGGAGGTAAGGAAAATGTTGGATCTAGGAGTAATTGAGGAGTCCCGATTGTTTTGATCCCTAAAACTGATGGGACTCTAAGGTTTTGTAATGACTTCCGAAAACTGAATGAAGTCTCAAAATTTGATGCCTATCCCATGCCTAGGGTAGATGAACTCATCGAAAGGCTAGGCCATGCAAGGTACCTCACAACTCTAGATTTCACAAAAGGGTATTGGCAGGTACCACTAGCGGAAGGGGCTAAGGAAAAGACAGCCTTTTCTACTCCCGAGGGTCTTTTCCAATACAATGTACTACCTTTTAGTTTACTTTTCAAAGACCACATAATCCCTATGCCTCAGCTTATTTGGATGATGTGGTTATCTTCAGCTCTGATTGGAAGTCTCACTTACCAAAGGTACAGGCAATGCTAGTCTCTATATACATAAGGCGGGGCTTACTGCAAAACCTAAAAAGTGTGCGGTTGGAATGGAAGAAGCCAAATACTTATGTCATTGGAAGAGGTGCAGTACAGCCTCAAATAAATAAAGTGGAGGCAATACAAAAGTGGCCCCAACCTGTCACAAAGAAACAAGTCAGAGCCTTCCTTGGGATAGTAGGCTACTATTGTAGGTTTGTGCCTAACTTGCTTCTATTGCAGCTCCCCTTACAGATCCTACTAAAGGGAAGAAGAGCTCAGTAACGGTTAAGTGGTCAGCTGCGGGTGAAAAAGCTTTCATAGAACTTAAAAATTCCCTCTGTAGGCAACCAGTGTTAATAACACCAGTTTTTCAGAAAGAGTTCATTGTGCAAACGGATGCCTCAGATGTGGGTTTGGGGGCTGTCCTCTCCCAAATGTGAGGAACACCCAGTAGTGTACCTAAGCAGAAAGCTTACACCAGCTGAGAGTAGGTACTCTATTGTAGAAAGGGAGTGCCTTGCCATTAAGTGGGCATTAGAGGCCCTCAAATACTACCTGTTGGGCCAAAAGTTTAGGCTGGTCACAGATCATGCTCTCCTTAGGTGGATGTCTGAAAATAAAGAAAAGAATGCTCGAGTCACCAGATGGTTCCTGGCCCTGCAAAATTTTAAGTTTACAGTGGAACAAAGATCTGGAGCACTGCAAGGGAATGCATATGCCCTCTCAAGGGTTCATTGCCAGGTGGCGCAGTATGCTCAGCCCTACTGGCTGAAGCAGAGGGGGTGGGGGGATAAGTGAACCTGTAATTGGAGCACAGTGTGAAGGGAGATACATTTCCCCTAGGTTCATGTCTTACTCCCATATGTACAGCAGTTCTGAGTGGGTTAATTCCCCTAGTAAGTCTCACCAGAGGAATAATAAGGGGAAAATGTTTCCCTTTAAGAGATTTGCCTGGAACTTCATATATTGCAGCATGCCCCTGCAAATGCATTGTTATATAGGTACAATCTCTGCAGAATGTTAGTCCGTCAGATCATCCCTTTAAAACCAGATAAATATAAAATCGATACACTGAAGGCCAAATGTAGGTGTGTGCTGCAGACAGCGCTGGTGCCTATGCATTGTACATCTATTTAAAAAGTCAATGCAACGGTAGTCATTAATTTCCCAGCGTTGTGAACCTTAAATAATTTCCAGCTAAGAAGATGGGAGGCAAAATGTTAGGCATTGCCCCTCCATTGACTATAATGGTAATCACATTGGAACTGCTGAGTTTCTGAGTAATAATCACCTAACACACAATGGTCCAGGCAGGGTCTAGTCATTAAATTAAATTCAATAGAGAAGCAATTCCCAGCATTTTCTACCCATGTGTCAAGCTGGAAATCATCACCCCTAAATAATTCCAATAAATAGATTACTTATTTATAAAAGGCTCCCTGCAATGGTTAGCTTAGATCTATGAAAGTCTATGACCTGTATTTAACAGAAGCTCCAATTATTTGCCTTTAGATTGCATCAGGTTTATTGGAGCTCTCACTGAGTGAAAGGTGAAATTAAGGTCAAAGAACCTGAATGTATCTATTGCATGCTATACACATATTATACATATATACAGTTAGGTCCATAAATATTTGGACAGAAACAACTTTTTTCTAATTTTGGTTCTGTACATTACCACAATGAATTTTAAATGAAACAACTCAGATGCAGTTGAACTGCAGACTTTCAGCTTTAATTCAGTGGGTTGAACAAAAAGATTGCATAAAAATGTGAGCCTTTTTTTAACACAATCTCTTCATTTCAGGGTCTCAAAAGAAATTAGACAAATTAAAAAACTGAAAATAAAATGTTCATTTCTAATACTTGGTTGAAACCCCTTTTCTGGCAATGACAGCCTGAAGTCTTGAACTCATGAACATCACCAGATTTTGGGTTTTCTCATTTTTAATGCTCTGCCAGGCTTTTACTGGAGCGGCTTTCAGTTGCTGTTTGTTTGTGGGTCTGTCACTTCAACAAGTGAAATGAATGCTCAATTGGGTTCAAATCAGGTGACTTACTTGGCCATTTAATATTTCACTTCTTTGTTTTAATAAACTCCTGGGTTGCTGTGGCTGTATGTTTTGGGTCATTGTCCATCTGTATTATGAAATGCCTCCCAATGCATTTAGTTGGATTTGAGCAGACAGTATATCTCTGAACACCTCAGAATTCATTTGGCTGCTTCTGTCCTGTGTCACATCATGGATAAACACTATTGTCCCAGTGCCACTGGCAGCCATGCACGCTCAAGCCATCACACTGCCTACGCCATGTTTTATAGATGATGTGGTATGCTTTGGATCAAGAGCTGTTCCACACATTCTCCATACTTTTTTCTTGCAATCATTCTGGTAGAGGTCGATCTTGGTTTCATCTGTCCAAAGAATGTTTTTCCAGAACTGTGCTGGCTTTTTTAGATGTTTGACCGCATGTTGGCACAGCAAAATCTTCCACATATAAGATCAATTCCAGTTCTTTTATCTACTTAATTGATAATGACCTAACGAAGGAATTGGCCACACCTGCCCATGGAATAGCCTTTGAGTCTATTGTCCAATTCCTTTTGAGCCCCTGAAATGAAGTGATTGTGTTAAAAAAGTCTTTAGTTCCTCACATTTGTATGCATTCTTTTGTTCAACCCACTGAATTGAAGCTGAAAGTCTGCAGTTCAACTGCATCTGAGTTGTTTAAAATTCATTGTGGTAATGTACAGAACCAAAAGTAGAAAAAAAGTTTTCTCTGTCCAAATATTTATGGACCTAACTGTACATACAGACACATATATATGTACATATAAGTATTTATATTACAGGAATTATACAAGAATGAAGCGTATTTAATATTAAAGGAGAAGGAAAGTCTTGTTATACTTCGGGTGCCAAAAGTTATGCACCCCCAAGTGATTTTATTTACTTACCTGAAACCCCGGGCCTGTGCTCCTATCAAAAGAAAATTCCATGGACCGATCGTCTTCCTGCTTCTTTTTTCTTGCGGCTCCGCATGTTCAGTAGAGCAAAAAGCCAAACTTTAATGAAAAAGCAGACTATTTAGTTCTAGTGCGCATGCGTTTGCCCTGGGAAATTTAAAGAAAGAAGAAGCAGGAAGAGGATGTCCTGGTGCACCGGTCCGGGGTGTCAGGTCAGTAGATACAATCACTTGTTGGTGCCTAACCTTCGGCATCCCCAAGTAAAAATGGCTTTATTTCTCTTTTAAAAGAGACAAAACAGATAGCAAATCTTTCATGTATTTATACTGAATAAGCACAGATAAATATATAGAGAACCTGCATTTTTTTGTTCATTTGTGTTCAACACAGAACATTACAAAATGGTGCCTCAAGGTCAAATGAAAACATTTATTTATAGGTATAGGTATAAACTAATTTGCAAAGACCCTTTGATAAGTCATATATTAGGTCATGAATTAACTGTTGGTTACATTTTGTTTCAAACATATAGATCCTCTTCAAGAAAAGTTGAAAGATACTAAGACATAATCCAAAATCAAACCACTATGTATGTAATGTGGGTTTCTGTAGATGAGCTAAGTTTGAAATTAGAGCTCACTACAGAAAAAACACTTTCTATTCATTCCTATGGGATTTTAGAAGTGTATTTATCCATGGGTGAAACTTACAAGTAAAAAATCCCATAGGAATGAATAGAAAGTGGGTGAGTTTTTCTAAGTGTTTTCTGAGTTCTAAAATCACACTTTGATAAATCTGCCCCCAAGTGTCAAATTTGTAAAAAAATAAAAAAGGAAATAAAAATGAACATAAAGGGGCATATTTATCAAGGGTCGAATTTCAAATACAGTAAACTTCGATTTACCTCAACTTTTTTTTAATTTGATTATTCACATATTTATCAAGGTAGTAGACGTTTGCTCTTCAATCAATTGGCTTGTATTTGATAGACTTTGATCTAATTTGATTATAAGTTTTTGGCCGCAGCGAATATGATCGAAGTTGATCTTGCCCCACTTAAATTTGAATCAATTGATTAAAATTTTTGATGCCCCACTTCCAGGCTGTTTTTTGGAACAAAGCACTATTATGGCTTCAAGCAGGAGGCACGAGGAGGAGGGGGACACATGCTGGGGAGTCACTGGGAGGGGTTCCTGGGGCGAGGGAGAGTAGGTCAGGTGGGGGGTCCAGTAGGGGGGAGGAGAGTAGGTTAGGTGGGGGTTCCGTGGGGGGGGGAAATAGGGCATTATATTCCAGTCTCTTATTCAGTTGAATGCATGGTTGCTATTCTAATTTGGACCCTAGCAACTAGATTGCTAACATTGCAAACTACAGAGCAGCTGAATAAAAAGCTAAATAACTCAAAAACCACAAATAATAAAAAATAACAACCAACTGCAAATTGTCTCAGAATATTGAACTCTGCATCATAGTTTAACTCAAAGGTCAACAACCAATCTGCTAAAGTAAAGTGTAAAGCAACACATGTAGAGCCTACAGCAGCTGTATTATCATATATTATATTCTCTCCTGCTCACATCATTGCAAACAATGCCTTTGTGTCCTGCAGTTAAGTTTAAACCATTCCATCTCCCTTGCTGTGCCATTATAGATTGAAGTTTAACCATTCCATCTCCTATGCTGTGCCATTACAGATTGAGTCTTAACCATTCCATCTCCCTTGCTTTGCCATTATAGATTGAGGTTTAACCAATCCATTTCCCTTGCTGTGCCATTATAGATTGAAGTTAGTATTTGGAATGAGAAATAAAATAGATTTGCGTGTGGGAGGTTTTTTATTGGGAGGGTAGTGGGATAGCGCCTCTTCAATGTTCATCAGTAACTGTAGATTTTCAAATGAATGATTTATTATGTTGGCTTTGAAAAAGCCAACATCTTGATCTACTAGTTATGTTGGCTTTGAAAAAGCCAACATCTTGATCTACTAGTTCAGCTCGTTCTTATTCTTATTATTATTATGTTGGCTTTGAAAAAGCCAACATCTAGATCTACTAGTTCAGCTCGTTCTTATTCTTATTATTATCTTGGCTTTGAAAAAGCCAACATCTTGATCTACTAGTTCAGCTCGTTCTTATTCTTCTTCTTATTATGTTGGCTATGAAATAGCCAACATACTGTTCTTCGAGTTCAGCTCGTTCTTCTTATTATTATTATGTTGGCTATGAAATAGCCAACATACTGTTCTTCGAGTTCAGCTCGTTCTTCTTCTTATTATTAAAATTATTATTATTATTGGCGAACCCCATTTTCTAAACGCTACTCCTCCTACAGTTTTAGGGGTGCAAGCGCCAAACTTTCCACACTTATTCCTCTTATAGCAAAGTACGTTGCTTGTGCTTTAATAAGCGATCCCACCCACCCCGCCCCTGTGGCGACCCCCCGACGACCCCTTTTTTCCCATTGACTTTGACAGGGAAAAATTTCAAATCGCCGCCACTCGTACAGTTTTGAAGATACAGTCCCCAAACTCGGACCACATATTGTTGATGTCACCCCGAATAAAAATAAGTATTTTGGGGGGGCACCCCAAAGTGGGCGGAGCTACCAACGCCCAATGAAAATTTAGCAATTTTCTATACGCTACTCCTCCCAGAGGTTTAGGAGTACAATTATGATACTTTGCACACTTGTTCGGCTCATACCCGAATAGGTTGCTTGTGCTTTGTTAAGCGATCCCACCCTCCGTGCCCCTGTGGCGACCCCCCGACCACCCCATTTTTCCCCATAGACTTTCATTGGAAAACTTGAAACTTTTGCCACTTGTGCAGCTTTGAAGTTACACTCACCAAACTTGGGTCATTTAGTCATGAGGTGAAGCTGAAAAATTCTGTCCTATTTTGGGGACCCACCCCGCCCCTGTGGCGACCCCCGACGACCCCTTTTTTCCCATTGAGATTGACAGGGAAAAATTTCAAATCGCTGCCACTTGTACAGTTTTGAAGATACAGTCCCCAAACTCGGACCACATATAGTTGATGTCACCCCGAATAAAAATAAGTATTTGGGGGGGGGCACCCCAAAGTGGGCGGAGCTACCAACGCCCAATGAAAATTGAGCAATTTTCTAAACGCTACTCCTCCCAGAGTTTTAGGAGTACAATTATGAAACTTTGCACACTTGTTTGACTCATACTCAAATAGGTTGCTTGTGCTTTGTTAAGCGATCCCAACCTCCGTGCCCCTGTGGCGACCCCCCGACGACCCCTTTTTTCCCCATAGACTTTCATTGGAAAACTTGAAACTTTTGCCACTTGTACAGCTTTGAAGTTACACTCACCAAACTTGGCTCATTTGGGGTGATGGTCATGGGGTGAAACTGAAAAATTCTGTCCTACTTTGGGGACCCAAAAAAGTGGGCGGAGCCTCAAACAACCAATCAGATTTTCCCTATTGACTTCAATGAGAAAATGTAAACAGCTGTAATTCTCACAGTATTAAAGCTAGAGCTCTCCCAAACTTGGCACCGTGGGTCACTGGGTGACTCGGCTAAAATGTACCTAAAGTGGGCGGAGTCTACAACAGCCAATCAAATTTCAGCCATTTAAATAAATAGGAAAATGTTAAACTGCTGCCGCTCTTAGACGGTTAATGGCAGGGTCCTCAAACTTGGCACAGTTGGTCACTGGGGGACTGGGATTAAAATTAAGAAAAGTGGGTGGAGCCAAAACCAACCAATCAGATTTCTTTGATTGATTTTAATGAGAACAATTAAGAAGGCTGCCATTCTCTCAGTATTGATGTCAGGGACCTTGAATATCACAAATGTGGTCGCTGGGGGTTTCCACTTCAAGTTTAGAAAAAGTGGGCGGAGCCACCAACAACCAATCGAATTTCATTCATTGATTTTCAATAGAAAAAAATAAAAATGCTGCCATTTTTACACAATAAATGACAGCATTCCCAAACTTTGGAATGTTAGTCACTGAGTGACTGTGGTTCACAATTAGGAAAAAAAGGGGCGGGGCAACAACAGCCAATCAGATTTCAGCCATTGACCTTAATTAAAAATGATAAACTGCTGCTATTATCACGGTTTAAATGCTAGGTGTACCAAACTTGGCTCAATTACTCACTGGGTGACTGCGGTCAAAATTTAGGAAAAGTGGGTGGAGCCAAAAACGGCCAATCAGTTTTCACCTATTGACTTCAATGTAAAATTTTTGATTACTGCCGTTCTCACAGTTTTTAAAACCAGAGGTCCCAAACTTAGCACTGACCATGACTAGGTAACTGGGGTTAAAATTCAGAAAACTGGGCGGAGCTTAAGACAGCCAATCAGATTTCTTTGATTGATTTTAATGGGAACAATTAAGAAGGCTGCCATTCTCACAGTATTGATGTCAGGGACCTTGAATATCACAAATGTGGCCGCTGGGGGTTTCCACTTCAAGTTTGGAAAAAGTGGGCGGAGCCACCAACAACCAATCGAATTTCATTCATTGATTTTCACTAGAAAAAATAAAAATGCTGCCATTTTTACACATTAAATCACAGCATTCACAAACTTTGAAATGTTAGTCACTGAGTGACTGTGGTTCATAATTAGGAAAAAAAGGGGCGGGGCAACAACAACCAATCAGATTTCAGCCATTGACCTTAAAGAAAAATGATAAACTGCTGCTATTATCACAGTTTAAATGCTAGGTGTACCAAACTTGACTCAATTACTCACTGGGTGACTGCGGTCAAAATTTAGGAAAAGTGGGTGGAGCCAAAAACAGCCAATCAGTTTTCACCTCTTGACTTTAATGTAAAATTTTGTATTACCGCCGTTCTCACAGTTTTAAAACCGGAGGCCCCAAACTTGGCACTGACCATGACTAGGTAACTGGGGTTAAAATTCAGAAAACTGGGCGGAGCTTAAGACAGCCAATCACATTTTACCAAACGCTATTCAATGGGAATATTTAAATTCCTGTCAATCTTACACTGTTAATGTAAGAGTGCTCAAACTTGGTCCATTTGGTGAAGGGGTGACTGGGATGCAAATTTTTAAATGTGGGCGGAGCCAAAAATAGCCAGTTTGTTTGAATGGATTTCAATGGTAAAATTGGATTGGCTTTAAATTTCACCGTTTTAATCCGGATTCTACCGACTTTGTGTACTCTCTAGGCACCGGGGGCGACTGGGCAAGACACCTATAGCGTTTCATAGCCAACATCCCGTGGTTTCTTCAGAAACGACACCCTCTAGTTATTATTATTATTATTAGCGCCCCCCGGTTTTCTAAACGCTACTCCTCCTACAGTTTTAGGGGTACAAGCGCCAAACTTTCCACACCTATTCGCCTTATAGCAAAGTACGTTGCTTGTGCTTTATTAAGCGATCCCACCCACTGCGCCCGTGCGGCGGACCACCGAAGACGCCGTTTTTCGTATTGACTTTGACAGGAAAAATTTTCAAATCGATGCCGCTCGTACAGTTTTGAAGCGACACTCCCCAAACTCGGACCGCATATTGTTGGTGCCACCCCGAATAAAAATATGTATTTTGGGGGGGCACCCCAAAGTGGGCGGAGCTACCAACAGCCAATGAAATTTTAGCAATTTTCTAAACGCTACTCCTCCCAGAGTTTTAGGAGTACAATTATGAAACTTTGCACACTTGTTCGGCTCATACCCGAATAGGTTGCTTATGCTCTGTTAAGCAATCCCACCCTCCGTGGCCCTGTGGCGGCCCCCCAAAGACTCCATTTTTTCCCATAGACTTTCATTGGGAAATTTGAAACTTTTGCCACTCGTACAGCATTAAAGTTACACTCACCAAACTTGGGTCACTTAGTCATGGGGTCAACCTGAAAAGTTCTGTCACATTTTGGGGACTCCAAAAAGTGGGCGGAGCACCAAACAGCCAATCAGATTTTCCCTATTGACTTCAATGAGAAAATGTCAAACACTGTCATTCCCACAGTGTTAAAGCCAGAGACCCAAAACTTGGCACCATGGGTCACTGGGGTTAAAATTTGGAAAAGTTGGCGGAGTCTACCACAGCCAATCAAATATTAGCCATTTGTTTCAATGGGAAAAGTTAAAACTGTCGCCGCTCTTAGATTGTTCATGGGAGGGTCCTCAAACTTGGCACAGTTGGTCCCTGGAGGACCGGGATCAAAATCTGGAAAAGTGGGTGGAGCCAAAAACAACCAATCAGATTTCTTTGATGATTTCAATGGGAAAAATTAAAATTGCTGCCATTTGCACGTTATTGATGTCATGGACCTCGAATATCACAAATGTGCTCACTGGGTGTTTGCACTTCAAAGTTAGGAAAAGTGGGTGGAGCCACCAACAACCAATCAAATGTCATTCATTGATTTTCAAGAGAAAAACATAAAACTGCTGCCATTTTTACAGGTTAAATGTCATGATTCCGAAACCTTAAAGTGTTAGTCACTTGGTGACTCTGGTTCAGAATTAGGGGGAAAAGGGGGCGGGGCAACAACAGCCAATCGGATTTCAGCCATTGACCTTAATGAAAAACGCCAAATTGCTGCTATTATTACGGCGTAAATGCCAAGTGTCCCAAACTCAGCACAATTACTCACTGGGTGACTGTGGTCAAAATTTAGGAAAAGTGGGCGGAGCCAATAACAGCCAATCAGATTTTACCTATTGACTTCAATGTAAAAGTTTCAAATACTGCCATTCTCACAGTTTTAAAGCCAGAGGCCCCAAACTTGGTACAGACCATGACTGGGTGACTGGGGTTAAAATTCGGAAAACTGGGTGGAGCTTAAAACAGCCAATCAAATGTTACCTATTGCTAATCAATGTCAACATATAAGTTGCTGCCATTCTTTCACAGTTAATGGCAGGGACATCAAACTTGGCACAGTCGGTCACAGGGGGACTGGGGTTCAAATTTTAAAAGTGGGTGGAGCCAAAAACAGCCAATCAGGTTTTTTGGATTGATTTTAATGGTACAATTTGATCTGCTTCAATTTTCACAGTTTTAAACCAGATTCTACCAACTTTGTGTACTCTCTATGCACCAGGGGCGACTGGCCCCAACACCTCTTGCGTTTCAAAGCCAACATCTTGTGGTTTCTTCAGAAACGACACCATCTAGTTATGTTGGCTATGAAATAGCCAACATACTGTTCTTCGAGTTCAGCTCGTTCTTCTTCTTATTATTAAAATTATTATTATTATTGGCGAACCCCATTTTCTAAACGCTACTCCTCCTACAGTTTTAGGGGTGCAAGCGCCAAACTTTCCACACTTATTCCTCTTATAGCAAAGTACGTTGCTTGTGCTTTAATAAGCGATCCCACCCACCCCGCCCCTGTGGCGACCCCCCGACGACCCCTTTTTTCCCATTGAGTATTTTGGGGGGGCACCCCAAAGTGGGCGGAGCTACCAACGCCCAATGAAAATTTAGCAATTTTCTATACGCTACTCCTCCCAGAGGTTTAGGAGTACAATTATGATACTTTGCACACTTGTTCGGCTCATACCCGAATAGGTTGCTTGTGCTTTGTTAAGCGATCCCACCCTCCGTGCCCCTGTGGCGACCCCCCGACGACCCCATTTTTCCCCATAGACTTTCATTGGAAAACTTGAAACTTTTGCCACTTGTACAGCTTTGAAGTTACACTCACCAAACTTGCGTCATTTAGTCATGAGGTGAAGCTGAAAAATTCTGTCCTATTTTGGGGACCCACCCCGCCCCTGTGGCGACCCCCCGACGACCCCTTTTTTCCCATTGAGATTGACAGGGAAAAATTTCAAATCGCTGCCACTTGTACAGTTTTGAAGATACAGTCCCCAAACTCGGACCACATATAGTTGATGTCACCCCGAATAAAAATAAGTATTTTGGGGGGGCACCCCAAAGTGGGCGGAGCTACCAACGCCCAATGAAAATTGAGCAATTTTCTAAACGCTACTCCTCCCAGAGTTTTAGGAGTACAATTATGAAACTTTGCACACTTGTTCGACTCATACTCGAATAGGTTGCTTGTGCTTTGTTAAGCGATCCCAACCTCCGTGCCCCTGTGGCGACCCCCCGACGACCCCTTTTTTCCCCATAGACTTTCATTGGAAAACTTGAAACTTTTGCCACTTGTACAGCTTTGAAGTTACACTCACCAAACTTGGCTCATTTAGTCATGGGGTGAAACTGAAAAATTCTGTCCTATTTTGGGGACCCAAAAAAGTGGGCGGAGCCGCAAACAACCAATCAGATTTTCCCTATTGACTTCAATGAGAAAATGTAAACAGCTGTAATTCTCACAGTATTAAAGCTAGAGCTCTCCCAAACTTGGCACCGTGGGTCACTGGGTGACTCGGCTAAAATTTACCTAAAGTGGGCGGAGTCTACAACAGCCAATCAAATTTCAGCCATTTAAATAAATAGGAAAATGTTAAACTGCTGCCGCTCTTAGACGGTTAATGGCAGGGTCCTCAAACTTGGCACAGTTGGTCACTGGGGGACTGGGATTAAAATTAAGAAAAGTGGGTGGAGCCAAAACCAACCAATCAGATTTCTTTGATTGATTTTAATGAGAACAATTAAGAAGGCTGCCATTCTCTCAGTATTGATGTCAGGGACCTTGAATATCACAAATGTGGTCGCTGGGGGTTTCCACTTCAAGTTTAGAAAAAGTGGGCGGAGCCACCAACAACCAATCGAATTTCATTCATTGATTTTCAATAGAAAAAAATAAAAATGCTGCCATTTTTACACAATAAATGACAGCATTCCCAAACTTTGGAATGTTAGTCACTGAGTGACTGTGGTTCACAATTAGGAAAAAAAAGGGGCGGGGCAACAACAGCCAATCAGATTTCAGCCATTGACCTTAATTAAAAATGATAAACTGCTGCTATTATCACGGTTTAAATGCTAGGTGTACCAAACTTGGCTCAATTACTCACTGGGTGACTGCGGTCAAAATTTAGGAAAAGTGGGTGGAGCCAAAACGGCCAATCAGTTTTCACCTATTGACTTCAATGTAAAATTTTTGATTACTGCCGTTCTCACAGTTTTAAAACCAGAGGTCCCAAACTTAGCACTGACCATGACTAGGTAACTGGGGTTAAAATTCAGAAAACTGGGCGGAGCTTAAGACAGCCAATCAGATTTCTTTGATTGATTTTAATGGGAACAATTAAGAAGGCTGCCATTCTCACAGTATTGATGTCAGGGACCTTGAATATCACAAATGTGGCCGCTGGGGGTTTCCACTTCAAGTTTAGAAAAAGTGGGCGGAGCCACCAACAACCAATCGAATTTCATTCATTGATTTTCAATAGAAAAAAATAAAAATGCTGCCATTTTTACACAATAAATGACAGCATTCCCAAACTTTGGAATGTTAGTCACTGAGTGACTGTGGTTCACAATTAGGAAAAAAAGGGGCGGGGCAACAACAGCCAATCAGATTTCAGCCATTGACCTTAATTAAAAATGATAAACTGCTGCTATTATCACGGTTTAAATGCTAGGTGTACCAAACTTGGCTCAATTACTCACTGGGTGACTGCGGTCAAAATTTAGGAAAAGTGGGTGGAGCCAAAAAACGGCCAATCAGTTTTCACCTATTGACTTCAATGTAAAATTTTTGATTACTGCCGTTCTCACAGTTTTAAAACCAGAGGTCCCAAACTTAGCACTGACCATGACTAGGTAACTGGGGTTAAAATTCAGAAAACTGGGCGGAGCTTAAGACAGCCAATCAGATTTCTTTGATTGATTTTAATGGGAACAATTAAGAAGGCTGCCATTCTCACAGTATTGATGTCAGGGACCTTGAATATCACAAATGTGGCCGCTGGGGGTTTCCACTTCAAGTTTAGAAAAAGTGGGCGGAGCCACCAACAACCAATCGAATTTCATTCATTGATTTTCACTAGAAAAAATAAAAATGCTGCCATTTTTACACATTAAATCACAGCATTCACAAACTTTGAAATGTTAGTCACTGAGTGACTGTGGTTCATAATTAGGAAAAAAAGGGGCGGGGCAACAACAACCAATCAGATTTCAGCCATTGACCTTAAAGAAAAATGATAAACTGCTGCTATTATCACAGTTTAAATGCTAGGTGTACCAAACTTGACTCAATTACTCACTGGGTGACTGCGGTCAAAATTTAGGAAAAGTGGGTGGAGCCAAAAACAGCCAATCAGTTTTCACCTCTTGACTTTAATGTAAAATTTTGTATTACCGCCGTTCTCACAGTTTTAAAACCGGAGGCCCCAAACTTGGCACTGACCATGACTAGGTAACTGGGGTTAAAATTCAGAAAACTGGGCGGAGCTTAAGACAGCCAATCACATTTTACCAAACGCTATTCAATGGGAATATTTAAATTCCTGTCAATCTTACACTGTTAATGTAAGAGTGCTCAAACTTGGTCCATTTGGTGAAGGGGTGACTGGGATGCAAATTTTTAAATGTGGGCGGAGCCAAAAATAGCCAGTTTGTTTGAATGGATTTCAATGGTAAAATTGGATTGGCTTTAAATTTCAACTTTCCACACCTATTCGCCTTATAGCAAAGTACGTTGCTTGTGCTTTATTAAGCGATCCCACCCACTGCGCCCGTGCGGCGGACCACCGAAGACGCCGTTTTTCGTATTGACTTTGACAGGAAAAATTTTCAAATCGATGCCGCTCGTACAGTTTTGAAGCGACACTCCCCAAACTCGGACCGCATATTGTTGGTGCCACCCCGAATAAAAATATGTATTTTGGGGGGGCACCCCAAAGTGGGCGGAGCTACCAACAGCCAATGAAATTTTAGCAATTTTCTAAACGCTACTCCTCCCAGAGTTTTAGGAGTACAATTATGAAACTTTGCACACTTGTTCGGCTCATACCCGAATAGGTTGCTTATGCTCTGTTAAGCAATCCCACCCTCCGTGGCCCTGTGGCGGCCCCCCAAAGACCCCATTTTTTCCCATAGACTTTCATTGGGAAATTTGAAACTTTTGCCACTCGTACAGCATTAAAGTTACACTCACCAAACTTGGGTCACTTAGTCATGGGGTCAACCTGAAAAGTTCTGTCACATTTTGGGGACTCCAAAAAGTGGGCGGAGCACCAAACAGCCAATCAGATTTTCCCTATTGACTTCAATGAGAAAATGTCAAACACTGTCATTCCCACAGTGTTAAAGCCAGAGACCCAAAACTTGGCACCATGGGTCACTGGGTTAAAATTTGGAAAAGTTGGCGGAGTCTACCACAGCCAATCAAATATTAGCCATTTGTTTCAATGGGAAAAGTTAAAACTGTCGCCGCTCTTAGATTGTTCATGGGAGGGTCCTCAAACTTGGCACAGTTGGTCCCTGGAGGACCGGGATCAAAATCTGGAAAAGTGGGTGGAGCCAAAAACAACCAATCAGATTTCTTTGATGATTTCAATGGGAAAAATTAAAATTGCTGCCATTTGCACGTTATTGATGTCATGGACCTCGAATATCACAAATGTGCTCACTGGGTGTTTGCACTTCAAAGTTAGGAAAAGTGGGTGGAGCCACCAACAACCAATCAAATGTCATTCATTGATTTTCAAGAGAAAAACATAAAACTGCTGCCATTTTTACAGGTTAAATGTCATGATTCCGAAACCTTAAAGTGTTAGTCACTTGGTGACTCTGGTTCAGAATTAGGGGGAAAAGGGGGCGGGGCAACAACAGCCAATCGGATTTCAGCCATTGACCTTAATGAAAAACGCCAAATTGCTGCTATTATTACGGCGTAAATGCCAAGTGTCCCAAACTCAGCACAATTACTCACTGGGTGACTGTGGTCAAAATTTAGGAAAAGTGGGCGGAGCCAATAACAGCCAATCAGATTTTACCTATTGACTTCAATGTAAAAGTTTCAAATACTGCCATTCTCACAGTTTTAAAGCCAAAGGCCCCAAACTTGGTACAGACCATGACTGGGTGACTGGGGTTAAAATTCGGAAAACTGGGTGGAGCTTAAAACAGCCAATCAAATGTTACCTATTGCTAATCAATGTCAACATATAAGTTGCTGCCATTCTTTCACAGTTAATGGCAGGGACATCAAACTTGGCACAGTCGGTCACAGGGGGACTGGGGTTCAAATTTTAAAAGTGGGTGGAGCCAAAAACAGCCAATCAGGTTTTTTGGATTGATTTTAATGGTACAATTTGATCTGCTTCAATTTTCACAGTTTTAAACCAGATTCTACCAACTTTGTGTACTCTCTATGCACCAGGGGCGACTGGCCCCAACACCTCTTGCGTTTCAAAGCCAACATCTTGTGGTTTCTTCAGAAACGACACCATCTAGTTATGTTGGCTATGAAATAGCCAACATACTGTTCTTCGAGTTCAGCTCGTTCTTTCTTCTTATTATTAAAATTATTATTATTATTGGCGAACCCCATTTTCTAACGCTACTCCTCCTACAGTTTTAGGGGTGCAAGCGCCAAACTTTCCACACTTATTCCTCTTATAGCAAAGTACGTTGCTTGTGCTTTAATAAGCGATCCCACCCCGCCCCTGTGGCGACCCCCCGACGACCCCTTTTTTCCCATTGACTTTGACAGGGAAAAATTTCAAATCGCCGCCACTCGTACAGTTTTGAAGATACAGTCCCCAAACTCGGACCACATATTGTTGATGTCACCCCGAATAAAAATAAGTATTTTGGGGGGCACCCCAAAGTGGGCGGAGCTACCAACGCCCAATGAAAATTTAGCAATTTTCTATACGCTACTCCTCCCAGAGTTTAGGAGTACAATTATGATACTTTGCACACTTGTTCGGCTCATACCCGAATAGGTTGCTTGTGCTTTGTTAAGCGATCCCACCCTCCGTGCCCCTGTGGCGACCCCCCGACGACCCCATTTTTCCACCATAGACTTTCATTGGAAAACTTGAAACTTTTGCCACTTGTACAGCTTTGAAGTTACACTCACCAAACTTGGGTCATTTAGTCATGAGGTGAAGCTGAAAAATTCTGTCCTATTTTGGGGACCCACCCCGCCCCTGTGGCGACCCCCGACGACCCCTTTTTTCCCATTGAGATTGACAGGGAAAAATTTCAAATCGCTGCCACTTGTACAGTTTTGAAGATACAGTCCCCAAACTCGGACCACATATAGTTGATGTCACCCCGAATAAAAATAAGTATTTTGGGGGGGCACCCCAAAGTGGGCGGAGCTACCACGCCCAATGAAAATTGAGGCAATTTTCTAAACGCTACTCCTCCCAGAGTTTTAGGAGTACAATTATGAAACTTTGCACACTTGTTCGACTCATACTCGAATAGGTTGCTTGTGCTTTGTTAAGCGATCCTAACCTCCGTGCCCCTGTGGCGACCCCCCGACGATCCCTTTTTTCCCCATAGACTTTCATTGGAAAACTTGAAACTTTTGCCACTTGTACAGCTTTGAAGTTACACTCACCAAACTTGGCTCATTTAGTCATGGGGTGAAACTGAAAAATTCTGTCCTATTTTGGGGACCCAAAAAAGTGGGCGGAGCCGCAAACAACCAATCAGATTTTCCCTATTGACTTCAATGAGAAAATGTAAACAGCTGTAATTCTCACAGTATTAAAGCTAGAGCCTCTCCCAAACTTGGCACCGTGGGTCACTGGGTGACTCGGCTAAAATTTACCTAAAGTGGGCGGAGTCTACAACAGCCAATCAAATTTCAGCCATTTAAATAAATAGGAAAATGTTAAACTGCTGCCGCTCTTAGACGGTTAATGGCAGGGTCCTCAACTTGGCACAGTTGGTCACTGGGGGACTGGGATTAAATTAAGAAAAGTGGGTGGAGCCAAAACCAACCAATCAGATTTCTTTGATTGATTTTAATGAGAACAATTAAGAAGGCTGCCATTCTCTCAGTATTGATGTCAGGGACCTTGAATATCACATATGTGGTCGCTGGGGGTTTCCACTTCAAGTTTAGAAAAAGTGGGCGGAGCCACCAACAACCAATCGAATTTCATTCATTGATTTTCATAGAAAAAAATAAAAATGCTGCCATTTTTACACAATAAATGACAGCATTCCCAAACTTTGGAATGTTAGTCACTGAGTGACTGTTTTTCACAATTAGGAAAAAAAAGGGGCGGGGCAACAACAGCCAATCAGATTTCAGCCATTGACCTTAATAAAAATGTAAACGCTGTATTTCACGTTAAAGCTAGGTGTCCCAAACTTGGCTCATTCACTGGGTGACTCGGCAAAATTTAGAAAGTGGGGAGCAAACGCCAATCATTTCACCTATTATTAATGAAATTTTAATCTGCCGTCTAAGGTTTAAAGCAGGTCCCAAACTTGCACAGTGACTGGAACTGGGTTAAATTCAGAAAATGGGTGGAGCTAAGACACAATCAGATTTCTTTGATTGATTTTAATGGAACAATTAAGAAGGCTGCATTCTCTCAGTATTGATGTCAGGGACCTTGAATATCACAATGTGGCGCTGGGGTTTCCACTTCAAGTTTAGAAAAAGTGGGCGGAGCCACCAACAACCAATCGAATTTCATTCATTGATTTTCATAGAAAAAAATAAAAATGCTGCCATTTTACACATAAATACAGCATTCCAAACTTTGAATGTTAGTCACTGAGTGACTGTGGTTCAAATTAGGAAAAAAGGGCGGGGCAACAACACCAATCAGATTTCAGCCATTGACCTTAAAAAAAATGATAAACTGCTGCTATTATCACGGTTTAAATGCTAGGTGTACCAAACTTGGCTCAATTACTCACTGGGTGACTGCGGTCAAAATTTAGGAAAAGTGGGTGGAGCCAAAAACGGCCAATCAGTTTTCACCTATTGACTTCAATGTAAAATTTTTGATTACTGCCGTTCTCACAGTTTTAAAACCAGAGGTCCAAACTTAGCACTGACCATGACTAGGTAACTGGGTTAAAATTCAGAAAACTGGGCGGAGCTTAAGACAGCCAATCAGATTTCTTTGATTGATTTTAATGGGAACAATTAAGAAGGCTGCCATTCTCACAGTATTGATGTCAGGGACCTTGAATATCACAAATGTGGCCGCTGGGGGTTTCCACTTCAAGTTTAGAAAAAGTGGGCGGAGCCACCAACAACCAATCGAATTTCATTCATTGATTTTCACTAGAAAAAAATAAAAATGCTGCCATTTTTACACATTAAATCACAGCATTCACAAACTTTGAAATGTTAGTCACTGAGTGACTGTGGTTCATAATTAGGAAAAAAAGGGCGGGGCAACAACAACCAATCAGATTTCAGCCATTGACCTTAAAGAAAAATGATAAACCATGTTGCTCTATTATCACAGTTTAAATGCTAGGTGTACCAAACTTGACTCAATTACTCACTGGGTGACTGCGGTCAAAATTTAGGAAAAGTGGGTGGAGCCAAAAACAGCCAATCAGTTTTCACCTCTTGACTTAATGTAAAATTTTGTATTACCGCCGTTCTCACAGTTTTAAAACCGGAGGCCCCAAACTTGGCACTGACCATGACTAGGTAACTGGGGTTAAAATTCAGAAAACTGGGCGGAGCTTAAGACAGCCAATCACATTTTACCAAACGCTATTCAATGGGAATATTTAAATTCCTGTCAATCTTACACTGTTAATGTAAGAGTGCTCAAACTTGGTCCATTTGGTGAAGGGGTGACTGGGATGCAAATTTTTAAAAGTGGGCGGAGCCAAAAATAGCCAGTTTGTTTGAATGGATTTCAATGGTAAAATTGGATTGGCTTTAAATTTCACCGTTTTAATCCGGATTCTACCGAATTTGTGTACTCTCTAGGCACCGGGGGCGACTGGGCAAGACACCTATAGCGTTTCATAGCCAACATCCCGTGGTTTCTTCAGAAACGACACCCTCTAGTTCTTCTTATTAGTGGTGCTTGCGAAGCAAAGCATCACTACTGTTATCTTGCAAACTTATTTTTATTCTTCTTCCGTATGAAAGTTTGGCGCGTAACTAGTCCCGCACCGTTTGTCCTAGACCCATGAATGAGGTGTCAAATCGTGCGGCTTAATCGGGAATGGGGTGGTATGACTTTTCTAAGGGGTGGGTGGTTAATTGCCCCTTGCGGGGGCAATTAACCACCCCGAAAAGTCCCATAGATTAACATTGAGGCCAACTTTTGACGGATTCTAGCGCAGAGAGGGAATCTTGTAGAAACGTTAAATTTACCACATTTGAAGAGGTTTGCGACCTGTGTCAGATGATACCCCACACGAGGGTATAAGTTTTACCCCCGGGGCAGGAAAGGTCCCCAAATTTGCCCCATTGACTTATAATGGGGAATTTATCGAATAATTAGTTTGTCGCAGACCCATGAATGAGGTGTCAAACCGTTCAGCTTATTCGGGAATGGGGTGTTGTGACTTTTCTGTCCTATTTTGGGGACCCAAAAAAGTGAGCGGAGCCGCAAACAACCAATCAGATTTTCCCTATTGACTTCAATGAGAAAATGTAAACAGCTGTAATTCTCACAGTAATAAAGCCAGAGCTCCCAAACTTGGCACCGTGGGTCACTGGGTGACTGCGGCCAAAATTTACAAAAAGTGGGCGGAGTCTACAACAGCCAATCAAATTTCAGCCATTCAATTAAATGGAAAATTTTAAACTGCTGCCGCTCTTAGACGGTTAATGGCAGCCTCCTCAAAATTGGCACAGTTGGTCACTGGGGGACTGGGATTAAAATTAAGAAAAGTGGGTGGAGCCAAAACCAACCAATCAGATTTCTTTGATTGGTTTTAATGGGAAAAATTAAGAAGGCTGCCATTCTCTCAGTATTGATGTCAGGGACCTTGAATATCACAAATGTGGTCGCTGGGGGTTTCCACTTCAAGTTTAGAAAAAGTGGGCGGAGCCACCAACAACCAATCAAATTTCATTCATTGATTTTCAATAGAAAAAAATAGAAATGCTGCCATTTTTACACATTAAATGACAGCATTCCCAAACTTTGGTATGTTAGTCACTGAGTGACTGTGGTTCACAATTAGGAAAAAAAGGGGCGGGGCAACAACAGCCAATCAGATTTCAGCCTTTGACCTTAATGAAAAATGATAAACTGCTGCTATTATCACGGTTTAAATGCTAGGTGTACCAAACTTGGCTCAATTACTCACTGGGTGACTGCGGTCAAAATTTAGGAAAAGTGGGTGGAGCCATAAACAGCCAATCCGTTTTCACCTATTGACTTCAATGTAAAATTTTTGATTACCGCCGTTCTCACAGTTTTAAAACCGGAGGCCCCAAACTTGGCACTGACCATGACTAGGTAACTGGGGTTAAAATTCAGAAAAATGGGCGGAGCTTAAGACAGCCAATCAAATTTTACCTAACGCTATTCAATGGGAATATTTAAATTCCTGTCATTCTTACACTGTTAATGTAAGAGTGCTCAAACTTGGTCCATTTGGTGACTGGGTTGCAAATTTTTAAAAGTGGGCGGAGCCAAAAATAGCCAGTTTGTTTGGATTGATTTCAATGGTAAAATTTGGTTGGCTTTAAATTTCACCGGTTTAATCCGGATTCTACCGACTTTGTGTACTCTCTAGGCACCAGGGGCGACTGGGCAAGACACCCAACATATATGGGGGGCCTGAGTTTTGCCACGGCAAGCACCACTCACATTTTCTTCAGGAAATGTACCTCTCTAGTTCTTATTATTATTAGCGCCCCCCGGTTTTCTAAACGCTACTCCTCCTACAGTTTTAGGGGTACAAGCGCCAAACTTTCCACACCTATTCGCCTTATAGCAAAGTACGTTGCTTGTGCTTTAGTAAGCGATCCCACCCACTGCGCCCGTGCGGCGGACCACCGAAGACGCCGTTTTTCGTATTGACTTTGACAGGGAAAATTTTCAAATCGCTGCCGCTCGTACAGTTTTGAAGCTACACTCCCCAAACTCGGACCGCATATTGTTGGTGCCACCGCCGAATAAAAATATGTATTTTGGGGGGGCACCCCAAAGTGGGCGGAGCTACCAACCGCCAATGAAATTTTAGCAATTTTCTAAACGCTACTCCTCCCAGAGTTTTAGGAGTACAATTATGAAACTTTGCACACTTGTTCGGCTCATACCCGAATAGATTGCTTGTGCTCTGTTAAGCAATCCCACCCTCCGTGGCCCTGTGGCGGCCCCCCAAAGACCCCATTTTTTCCCATAGACTTTCATTGGGAAATTTGAAACTTTTGCCACTCGTACAGCATTAAAGTTACACTCACCAAACTTGGGTCACTTAGTCATGGGGTCAACCTGAAAAGTTCTGTCACATTTTGAGGACTCCAAAAAGTGGGCGGAGCAACAAACAGCCAATCAGATTTTCCCTATTGACTTCAATGAGAAAATGTCAAACACTGTCATTCCCACAGTGTTAAAGCCAGAGACCCAAAACTTGGCACCATGGGTCACTGGGGTTAAAATTTGGAAAAGTGGGCGGAGTCTACCGCAGCCAATCAAATATTAGCCATTTGTTTCAATGGGAAAAGATAAAACTGTCGCCGCTCTTAGATTGTTCATGGGAGGGTCCTCAAACTTGGCACAGTTTGGTCACTGGAGGACCGGGATCAAAATCTGGAAAAGTGGGTGGAGCCAAAAACAACCAATCAGATTTCTTTGATGCTTTCAATGGGAAAAATTAAAATTGCTGCCATTTGCACGTTATTGATGTCATGGACCTCGAATATCACAAATGTGCTCACTGGGTGTTTGCACTTCAAAGTTAGGAAAAGTGGGTGGAGCCACCAACAACCAATCAAATGTCATTCATTGATTTTCAAGAGAAAAACATAAAACTGCTGCCATTTTTACAGGTTAAATGTCATGATTCCGAAACCTTAAAGTGTTAGTCACTTGGTGACTCTGGTTCAGAATTAGGAAAAAAAGGGGGCGGGGCAACAACAGCCAATCGGACTTCAGCCATTGACCTTAATGAAAAACGCCAAATTGCTGCTATTATTATGGCGTCCATGCCAAGTGTCCCAAACTCAGCACAATTACTCACTGGGTGACTGTGGTCAAAATTTAGGAAAAGTGGGTGGAGCCAATAACAGCCAATCAGATTTTACCTATTGACTTCAATGTAAAAGTTTCAAATACTGCCATTCTCACAGTTTTAAAGCCAGAGGCCCCAAACTTGGTACAGACCATG
Organism: Xenopus laevis; assembly: GCF_017654675.1. Taxonomy (NCBI): domain Eukaryota; kingdom Metazoa; phylum Chordata; class Amphibia; order Anura; family Pipidae; genus Xenopus; species Xenopus laevis. The sequence goes on along the minus strand of NC_054381.1, from coordinate 80,253,635 downwards.
ACTGGGTGACTGGGGTTAAAATTCGGAAAACTGGGTGGAGCTTAAAACAGCCAATCAAATGTTACCTATTGCTAATCAATGTCAATATATAAGTTGCTGCCATTCTTTCACAGTTAATGGCAGGGACATCAAACTTGGCACAGTCGGTCACAGGGGGACTGGGGTTCAAATTTTAAAAGTGGGTGGAGCCAAAAACAGCCAATCAGGTTTTTTGGATTGATTTTAATGGTACAATTTGATCTGCTTCAATTTTCACCGTTTTAAACCAGATTCGACCAACTTTGTGTACTCTCTATGCACCAGGGGCGACTGGCCCCAACACCTCTTGCGTTTCAAAGCCAACATCTTGTGGTTTCTTCAGAAACGACACCATCTAGTTATTATGTTGGCTTTGAAAAAGCCAACATCTCGATCTACTAGTTCAGCTCGTTCTTATTCTTATTATTATTATGTTGGCTTTGAAAAAGCCAACATCTTGATCTACTAGTTAAGCTCGTTCTTATTCTTCTTCTTATTATTATTATTATTATTAGCGCCCCCCGGTTTTCTAAACGCTACTCCTCCTACAGTTTTAGGGGTACAAGCGCCAAACTTTCCACACCTATTCGCTTTATAGCAAAGTACATTGCTTGTGCTTTAATAAGCGATCCCACCCACTGCCCCCGTGCGGCGGACCACCGAAGACGCCGTTTTTCGTATTGACTTTGACAGGGAAAATTTTCAAATCACTGCCGCTCGTACAGTTTTGAAGCTACACTCCCCAAACTCGGACCGCATATTGTTGGTGCCACCCCGAATAAAAATATGTATTTTGGGGGGGCACCCCAAAGTGGGCGGAGCTACCAACAGCCAATGAAATTTTAGCAATTTTCTAAACGCTACTCCTCCCAGAGTTTTAGAAGTACAATTATGAAACTTTGCACACTTGTTCGGCTCATACCCGAATAGGTTGCTTGTGCTCTGTTAAGCAATCCCACCCTCCGTGGCCCTGTGGCGGCCCCCCAAAGACCCCATTTTTTCCCATAGACTTTCATTGGGAAATTTGAAACTTTTGCCACTCGTACAGCATTAAAGTTACACTCACCAAACTTGGGTCACTTAGTCATGGGGTCAACCTGAAAAGTTCTGTCACATTTTGGGGACTCCAAAAAGTGGGCGGGGCAACAAACAGCCAATCAGATTTTCCCTATTGACTTCAATGAGAAAATGTCAAACACTGTCATTTCCACAGTGTTAAAGCCAGAGACCCAAAACTTGGCACCATGGGTCACTGGGGTTAAAATTTTGAAAACTGGCCGGAGTCTACCACAGCCAATCAAATATTAGCCATTTGTTTCAATGGGAAAAGTTAAAACTGTCGCCGCTCTTAGATTGTTCATGGGAGGGTCCTCAAACTTAGCACAGTTGGTCACTGGAGGACCGGGATCAAAATCTGGAAAAGTGGGTGGAGCCAAAAACAACCAATCAGATTTCTTTGATGATTTCAATGGGAAAAATTAAAATTGCTGCCATTTGCACGTTATTGATGTCATGGACCTCGAATATCACAAATGTGCTCACTGGGTGTTTGCACTTCAAAGTTAGGAAAAGTGGGTGGAGCCACTAACAACCAATCAAATGTCATTCATTGATTTTCAATAGAAAAACATAAAATTGCTGCCATTTTTCCATGTTAAATGTTATGATTCCGAAACCTTAAAGTGTTAGTCACTTGGTGACTCTGGTTCAGAATTAGGGAAAAAAGGGGGCGGGGCAACAACAGCCAATCGGACTTCAGCCATTGACCTTAATGAAAAACGCCAAATTGCTGCTATTATTATGGCGTCCATGCCAAGTGTCCCAAGCTCAGCACAATTACTCACTGGGTGACTGTGGTCAAAATTTAGGAAAAGTGGGCGGAGCCAATAACAGCCAATCAGATTTTACCTATTGACTTCAATGTAAAAGTTTCACATACTGCCATTCTCACAGTTTTAAAGCCAGAGGCCCCAAACTTGGTACAGACCATGACTGGGTGACTGGGGTTAAAATTCGGAAAACTGGGTGGAGCTTAAAACAGCCAATCAAATGTTACCTATTGCTAATCAATGTCAATATATAAGTTGCTGCCATTCTTTCACAGTTAATGGAAGGGACATCAAACTTGGCACAGTCGGTCACAGGGCGACTGGGGTTCAATTTTTAAAAGTGGGTGGAGCCAAAAACAGCCAATCAGGTTTTTTGGATTGATTTTAATGGTACCATTTGATCTGCTTCAATTTTCACAGTTTTAAACCAGATTCTACCAACTTTGTGTACTCTCTATGCACCAGGGGCGACTGGCCCCAACACCTCTTGCGTTTCAAAGCCAACATCTTGTGGTTTCTTCAGAAACGACACCCTCTAGTTAGTGGTGCTTGCGAAGCAAAGCATCACTACTGTTATCTTGCAAACTTATTTTTATTCTTCTTCCGTATGAAAGTTTGGCGCGTAACTAGTCCCGCACCGTTTGTCCTAGACCCATGAATGAGGTGTCAAATCGTGCGGCTTAATCGGGAATGGGGTGGTATGACTTTTCTAAGGGGTGGGTGGTTAATTGCCCCTTGCGGGGGCAATTAACCACCCCGAAAAGTCCCATAGATTAACATTGAGGCCAACTTTTGACGGATTCTAGCGCAGAGAGGGAATCTTGTAGAAACGTTAAATTTACCACATTTGAAGAGGTTTGCGACCTGTGTCAGATGATACCCCACACGAGGGTATAAGTTTTACCCCCGGGGCAGGAGAGGTCCCCAAATTTGCCCCATTGACTTATAATGGGGAATTTATCGAATAATTAGTTTGTCGCAGACCCATGAATGAGGTGTCAAACCGTTCAGCTTATTCGGGAATGGGGTGTTGTGACTTTTCTGTCCTATTTTGGGGACCCAAAAAAGTGAGCGGAGCCGCAAACAACCAATCAGATTTTCCCTATTGACTTCAATGAGAAAATGTAAACAGCTGTAATTCTCACAGTAATAAAGCCAGAGCTCCAAACTTGGCACCGTGGGTCACTGGGTGACTGCGGCCAAAATTTACAAAAAGTGGGCGGAGTCTACAACAGCTAATCAAATTTCAGCCATTCAATTAAATAGGAAAATTTTAAACTGCTGCCGCTCTTAGACGGTTAATGGCAGCCTCCTCAAAGTTGGCACAGTTGGTCACTGGGGGACTGGGATTAAAATTAAGAAAAGTGGGTGGAGCCAAAACCAACCAATCAGATTTCTTTTGATTGGTTTTAATGGGAAAAATTAAGAAGGCTGCCATTCTCTCAGTATTGATGTCAGGGACCTTGAATATCACAAATGTGGTCGCTGGGGGTTTCCACTTCAAGTTTAGAAAAAGTGGGCAGAGCCACCAACAACCAATCAAATTTCATTCATTGATTTTCAATAGAAAAAAATAGAAATGCTGCCATTTTTACACATTAAATGACAGCATTCCCAAACTTTGGTATGTTAGTCACTGAGTGACTGTGGTTCACAATTAGGAAAAAAAGGGGCGGGGCAACAACAGCCAATCAGATTTCAGCCTTTGACCTTAATGAAAAATGATAAACTGCTGCTATTATCACGGTTTAAATGCTAGGTGTACCAAACTTGGCTCAATTACTCACTGGGTGACTGCGGTCAAAATTTAGGAAAAGTGGGTGGAGCCATAAACAGCCAATCCGTTTTCACCTATTGACTTCAATGTAAAATTTTTGATTACCGCCGTTCTCACAGTTTTAAAACCGGAGGCCCCAAACTTGGCACTGACCATGACTAGGTAACTGGGGTTAAAATTCAGAAAAATGGGCGGAGCTTAAGACAGCCAATCAAATTTTACCTAACGCTATTCAATGGGAATATTTAAATTCCTGTCATTCTTACACTGTTAATGTAAGAGTGCTCAAACTTGGTCCATTTGGTGACTGGGTTGCAAATTTTTAAAAGTGGGCGGAGCCAAAAATAGCCAGTTTGTTTGGATTGATTTCAATGGTAAAATTTGGTTGGCTTTAAATTTCACCGGTTTAATCCGGATTCTACCGACTTTGTGTACTCTCTAGGCACCAGGGGCGACTGGGCAAGACACCCAACATATATGGGGGGCCTGAGTTTTGCCACGGCAAGCACCACTCACATTTTCTTCAGGAAATGTACCTCTCTAGTTATTATGTTGGCTATGAAATAGCCAACATACTGTTCTTCGAGTTCAGCTCGTTCTTCTTCTTCTTCTTCTTATTATTATTATTGGCGAACCCCATTTTCTAAACGCTACTCCTCCTACAGTTTTAGGGGTGCAAGCGCCAAACTTTCCACACTTATTCCTCTTATAGCAAAGTACGTTGCTTCTGGTTTAATAAGCGATTCCAACCAACACACCCGCCCCTGGTGGCACCCACCGGACGACCGCCCTTTTTTCCCATTGACTTTGACAGGGAAAAATTTCAAATCGCCGCCACTCGTACAGTTTTGAAGATACAGTCCCCCAAACTCGGACCACATATTGTTGATGTCACCCCCGAATAAAAATAAGTATTTTGGGGGGCACCCCCAAAGTGGGCGGAGCTACCAACGCCCAATGAAAATTTAGCATTTATCTATACGCTACTCTCCCAGAGGTTTTAGGAGTACCAATTATGATACTTTGCACACTTGTTTCGGCTCATACCCGAATAGGTTGCTTGTGCTTTGTTAGCGATCCCACCCTCGTGCCCCTGTGGCGACCCCCCGACGACCCCATTTTTCCCCATAGACTTTCATTGGAAAACTTGAAACTTTTGCCACTTGTACAGCTTTGAAGTTACACTCACCAAACTTGGGTCATTTAGTCATGGGGTGAAGCTGAAAAATTCTGTCCTATTTTGGGGACCCACCATTCTGTCCTATTTTGGGGACCCACCCCGCCCCTGTGGCGACCCCCCGACGACCCCTTTTTTCCCATTGAGAATTGACAGGGGAAAAATTTCAAATCGCTGCCCCACTTGTACAGTTTTGAAGATACAGTCCCCAAACTTCGGACCACATATAGTTGATGTCACCCCCGAATAAAAATAAGTATTTTGGGGGGGCACCCCAAAGTGGGCGGAGCTACCAACGCCCAATGAAAATTGAGCCAATTTTCTAAACGCTACTCCTCCCAGAGTTTTAGGAGTACAATTATGAAACTTTGCACACTTGTTCGACTCATATTCGAATAGGTTGCTTGTGCTTTGTTAAGCGATCCCACCTCCGTGCCCCTGTGGCGACCCCCCGACGACCCCCTTTTTTCCCCATAGACTTTCATTGGAAAACTTGAAACTTTTGCCACTTGTACAGCTTTGAAGTTACACTCACCAAACTTGGCTCATTTAGTCATGGGGTGAAACTGAAAAATTCTGTCCTATTTTGGGGACCCAAAAAAGTGGGCGGAGCCGCAAACAACCAATCAGATTTTCCCTATTGACTTCAATGAGAAAATGTAAACAGCTGTAATTCTCACAGTATTAAAGCTAGAGCTCTCCCAAACTTGGCACCGTGGGTCACTGGGTGACTCGGCTAAAATTTACCTAAAGTGGGCGGAGTCTACAAACAGCCAATCAAATTTCAGCCATTCAAATAAATAGGAAAAATGTTAAACTGCTGCCGCTCTTAGACGGTTAATGGCAGGGTCCTCAAACTTGGCACAGTTTGGTCACTGGGGACTGGGATTAAAATTAAGAAAAGTGGGTGGAGCCAAAACCAACCAATCAGATTTCTTTGATTGATTTTAATGAGAACAATTAAAAAGGCTGCCATTCTCTCAGTATTGATGTCAGGGACCTTGAATATCACAAATGTGGTCGCTGGGGGTTTCCACTTCAAGTTTAGAAAAAGTGGGCGGAGCCACCAACAACCAATCGAATTTCATTCATTGATTTTCAATAGAAAAAAATAAAAATGCTGCCATTTTTTACACAATAAATGACAGCATTCCCAAACTTTGGAATGTTAGTCACTGAGTGACTGTGGTTCACAATTAGGAAAAAAAAAGGGGCGGGGCAAACAACAGCCAATCAGATTTCAGCCATTGACCTTAATTAAAAATGATAAACTGCTGCTATTATCACGGTTTAAATGCTAGGTGTACCAAACTTGGCTCAATTACTCACTGGGTGACTGCGGTCAAAATTTAGGAAAAGTGGGTGGAGCCAAAAACAGCCAATCAGTTTTCACCTCTTGACTTTAATGTAAAATTTTGTATTACCGCCGTTCTCACAGTTTTAAAACCGGAGGCCCCAAACTTGGCACTGACCATGACTAGGTAACTGGGGTTAAAATTCAGAAAACTGGGCGGAGCTTAAGACAGCCAATCACATTTTACCAAACGCTATTCAATGGGAATATTTAAATTCCTGTCAATCTTACACTGTTAATGTAAGAGTGCTCAAACTTGGTCCATTTGGTGAAGGGGTGACTGGGATGCTAATTTTTAAAAGTGGGCGGAGCCAAAAATAGCCAGTTTGTTTTGAATGGATTTCAATGGTAAATTGGATTGGCTTTAAATTTCACCGTTTTAATCCGGATTCTACCGACTTTGTGTACTCTCTAGGCACCGGGGGCGACTGGGCAAGACACCTATAGCGTTTCATAGCCAACATCCCGTGGTTTCTTCAGAAACGACACCCTCTAGTTATTATTATTATTATTAGCGCCCCCCGGTTTTCTAAACGCTACTCCTCCTACAGTTTTAGGGGTACAAGCGCCAAACTTTCCACACCTATTCGCCTTATAGCAAAGTACATTGCTTGTGCTTTAATAAGTGATCCCACCCACTGCTCCCGTGCGGCGGACCACCGAAGACGCCGTTTTTCGTATTGACTTTGACAGGGAAAATTTTCAAATCACTGCTGCTCGTACAGTTTTGAAGCTACACTCCCCAAACTCGGACCGCATATTGTTGGTGCCACCCCGAATAAAAATATGTATTTTGGGGGGGCACCCCAAAGTGGGCGGAGCTACCAACAGCCAATGAAATTTTAGCAATTTTCTAAATGCTACTCCTCCCAGAGTTTTAGGAGTACAATTATGAAACTTTGCACACTTGTTCGGCTCATACCCGAATAGGTTGCTTGTGCTCTGTTAAGCAATCCCACCCTCCGTGGCCCTGTGGCGGCCCCCCAAAGACCCCATTTTTTCCCATAGACTTTCATTGGGAAATTTGAAACTTTTGCCACTCGTACAGCATTAAAGTTACACTCACCAAACTTGGGTCACTTAGTCATGGGGTCAACCTGAAAAGTTCTGTCACATTTTGGGGACTCCAAAAAGTGGGCGGGGCAACAAACAGCCAATCAGATTTTCCCTATTGACTTCAATGAGAAAATGTCAAACACTGTCATTTCCACATCAAAGCCAGAGACCCAAAACTTGGCACCATGGGTCACTGGGGTTAAAATTTTGAAAAGTGGGCAGAGTCTACCACAGCCAATCAAATATTAGCCATTTGTTTCAATGGGAAAAGTTAAAACTGTCGCCGCTCTTAGATTGTTCATGGGAGGGTCCTCAAACTTAGCACAGTTGGTCACTGGAGGACCGGGATCAAAATATGGAAAAGTGGGTGGAGCCAAAAACAACCAATCAGATTTCTTTGATGATTTCAATGGGAAAAATTAAAATTGCTGCCATTTGCACGTTATTGATGTCATGGACCTCGAATATCACAAATGTGCTCACTGGGTGTTTGCACTTCAAAGTTAGGAAAAGTGGGTGGAGCCACCAACAACCAATCAAATGTCATTCATTGATTTTCAATAGAAAAACATAAAATTGCTGCCATTTTTCCATGTTAAATGTTATGATTCCGAAACCTTAACGTGTTAGTCACTTGGTGACTCTGGTTCAGAATTAGGGAAAAAAGGGGGCGGGGCAACAACAGCCAATCGGACTTCAGCCATTGACCTTAATGAAAAACGCCAAATTGCTGCTATTATTATGGCGTCCATGCCAAGTGTCCCAAGCTCAGAACAATTACTCACTGGGTGACTGTGGTCAAAATTTAGCAAAAGTGGGCGGAGCCAATAACAGCCAATCAGATTTTACTTATTGACTTCAATGTAAAAGTTTCACATACTGCCATTCTCACAGTTTTAAAGCCAGAGGCCCCAAACTTGGTACAGACCATGACTGGGTGACTGGGGTTAAAATTCGGAAAACTGGGTGGAGCTTAAAACAGCCAATCAAATGTTACCTATTGCTAATCAATGTCAATATATAAGTTGCTGCCATTCTTTCAAAGTTAATGGCAGGGACATCAAACTTGGCACAGTCGGTCACAGGGCGACTGGGGTTCAATTTTTAAAAGTGGGTGGAGCCAAAAACAGCCAATCAGGTTTTTTGCATTGATTTTAATGGTACCATTTGATCTGCTTCAATTTTCACAGTTTTAAACCAGATTCTACCAACTTTGTGTACTCTCTATGCACCAACACCTCTTGCGTTTCAAAGCCAACATCTTGTGGTTTCTTCAGAAACGACACCCTCTAGTTATTAGTGGTGCTTGCGAAGCAAAGCATCACTACTGTTATCTTGCAAACTTATTTTTTTGTGGTGCTTGCGAAGCAAAGCATCACTACTGTTATCTTGCAAACTTATTTTTATTCTTCTTCCGTATGAAAGTTTGGCGCGTAACTAGTCCCGCACCGTTTGTCCTAGACCCATGAATGAGGTGTCAAATCGTGCGGCTTAATCGGGAATGGGGTGGTATGACTTTGGGCAATTAACCACCCCGAAAAGTCCCATAGATTAACATTGAGGCCAACTTTTGACGGATTCTAGCGCAGAGAGGGAATCTTGTAGAAACGTTAAATTTACCACATTTGAAGAGGTTTGCGACCTGTGTCAGATGATACCCCACACGAGGGTATAAGTTTTACCCCCGGGGCAGGAGAGGTCCCCAAATTTGCCCCATTGACTTATAATGGGGAATTTATCGAATAATTAGTTTGTCGCAGACCCATGAATGAGGTGTCAAACCGTTCAGCTTATTCGGGAATGGGGTGTTGTGACTTTTCTGTCCTATTTTGGGGACCCAAAAAAGTGAGCGGAGCCGCAAACAACCAATCAGATTTTCCCTATTGACTTCAATGAGAAAATGTAAACAGCTGTAATTCTCACAGTAATAAAGCCAGAGCTCCCAAACTTGGCACCGTGGGTCACTGGGTGACTGCGGCCAAAATTTACAAAAAGTGGGCGGAGTCTACAACAGCCAATCAAATTTCAGCCATTCAATTAAATAGGAAAATTTTAAACTGCTGCCGCTCTTAGACGGTTAATGGCAGCCTCCTCAAAGTTGGCACAGTTGGTCACTGGGGGACTGGGATTAAAATTAAGAAAAGTGGGTGGAGCCAAAACCAACCAATCAGATTTCTTTGATTGGTTTTAATGGGAAAAATTAAGAAGGCTGCCATTCTCTCAGTATTGATGTCAGGGACCTTGAATATCACAAATGTGGTCGCTGGGGGTTTCCACTTCAAGTTTAGAAAAAGTGGGCAGAGCCACCAACAACCAATCAAATTTCATTCATTGATTTTCAATAGAAAAAAATAGAAATGCTGCCATTTTTACACATTAAATGACAGCATTCCCAAACTTTGGTATGTTAGTCACTGAGTGACTGTGGTTCACAATTAGGAAAAAAAGGGGCGGGGCAACAACAGCCAATCAGATTTGGGCCTGAGTTTTGCCACGGCAAGCACCACTCACATTTTCTTCAGGAAATGTACCTCTCTAGTTATTATTATTATTAGCGCCCCCCGGTTTTCTAAACGCTACTCCTCCTACAGTTTTAGGGGTACAAGCACCAAACTTTCCACACCTAATCGCCTTATAGCAAAGTACGTTGCTTGTGCTTTAGTAAGCGATCCCACCCACTGCGCCCGTGCGGCGGACCACCGAAGACGCCGTTTTTCGTATTGACTTTGACAGGGAAAATTTTCAAATCGCTGCCGCTCGTACAGTTTTGAAGCTACACTCCCCAAACTCGGACCGCATATTGTTGGTGCCACCCGAATAAAAATATGTATTTTGGGGGGGGCACCCCAAAGTGGGCGGAGCTACCAACAGCCAATGAAATTTTAGCAATTTTCTAAACGCTACTCCTCCCAGAGTTTTAGGAGTACAATTATGAAACTTTGCACACTTGTTCGGCTCATACCCGAATAAATTGCTTGTGCTCTGTTAAGCAATCCCACCCTCCGTGGCCCTGTGGCGGCCCCCCAAAGACCCCATTTTTTCCCATAGACTTTCATTGGGAAATTTGAAACTTTTGCCACTCGTACAGCATTAAAGTTACACTCACCAAACTTGGGTCACTTAGTCATGGGGTCAACCTGAAAAGTTCTGTCACATTTTGGGGACTCCAAAAAGTGGGCGGAGCAAAAACAGCCAATTTTCCCTATTGACTTCAATGAGAAAATGTCAAACACTGTCATTCCCACAGTGTTAAAGCCAGAGACCCAAAACTTGGCACCATGGGTCACTGGGGTTAAAATTTTGAAAAGTGGGTGGAGTCTACCACAGCCAATCAAATATTAGCCATTTGTTTCAATGGGAAAAGTTAAAACTGTCGCCGCTCTTAGATTGTTCATGGGAGGGTCCTCAAACTTGGCACAGTTGGTCCCTGGAGGACCGGGATCAAAATCTGGAAAAGTGGGTGGAGCCAAAAACAACCAATCAGATTTCTTTGATGATTTCAATGGGAAAAATTAAAATTGCTGCCATTTGCACGTTATTGATGTCATGGACCTCGAATATCACAAATGTGCTCACTGGGTGTTTGCACTTCAAAGTTAGGAAAAGTGGGTGGAGCCACCAACAACCAATCAAATGTCATTCATTGATTTTCAAGAGAAAAACATAAAACTGCTGCCATTTTTACAGGTTAAATGTCATGATTCCGAAACCTTAAAGTGTTAGTCACTTGGTGACTCTGGTTCAGAATTAGGGAAAAAAGGGGGCGAGGCAACAACAGCCAATTGGATTTCAGCCATTGACCTTAATGAAAAACGCCAAATTGCTGCTATTATTATGGCGTCCATGCCAAGTGTCCCAAACTCAGCACAATTACTCACTGGGTGACTGTGGTCAAAATTTAGGAAAAGTGGGCGGAGCCAATAACAGCCAATCAGATTTTACCTATTGACTTCAATGTAAAAGTTTCAAATACTGCCATTCTCACAGTTTTAAAGCCAGAGGCCCCAAACTTGGTACAGACCATGACTGGGTGACTGGGGTTAAAATTCGGAAAACTGGGTGGAGCTTAAAACAGCCAATCAAATGTTACCTATTGCTAATCAATGTCAATATATAAGTTGCTGCCATTCTTTCACAGTTAATGGCAGGGATATCAAACTTGGCACAGTCGGTCACAGGGGGACTGGGGTTCAAATTTTAAAAGTGGGTGGAGCCAAAAACAGCCAATCAGGTTTTTTGGATTGATTTTAATGGTACAATTTGATCTGCTTCAATTTTCACAGTTTTAAACCAGATTCTACCAACTTTGTGTACTCTCTATGCACCAGGGGCAACTGGCCCCAACACCTCTTGCGTTTCAAAGCCAACATCTTGTGGTTTCTTCAGAAACGACACCATCTAGTTATTATTATTATTAGCGCCCCCCGGTTTTCTAAACGCTACTCCTCCTACAGTTTTAGGGGTACAAGCCCCAAACTTTCCACACCTATTCGCTTTATAGCAAAGTACGTTGCTTGTGCTTTAGTAAGCGATCCCACCCACTGCGCCCGTGCGGCGGACCACCGAAGACGCCGTTTTTCGTATTGACTTTGACAGGGAAAATTTTCAAATCGATGCCGCTCGTACAGTTTTGAAGCGACACTCCCCAAACTTGGACCGCATATTGTTGGTGCCACCCCGAATAAAAATATGTATTTTTGGGGTTGGGGGGCACCCCAAAGTGGGCGGAGCTACCAACAGCCAATGAAATTTTAGCAATTTTCTAAACGCTACTCCTCCCAGAGTTTTAGGAGTACAATTATGAAACTTTGCACACTTGTTGGGCTCATACCCGAATAGGTTGCTTGTGCTCTGTTAAGCAATCCCACCCTCCGTGGCCCTGTGGCGGCCCCCCAAAGACCCCATTTTTTCCCATAGACTTTCATTGGAAAATTTGAAACTTTTGCCACTCGTACAGCATTAAAGTTACATTCACCAAACTTGGGTCACTTAGTCATGGGGTCAACCTGAAAAGTTCTGTCACATTTTGGGGACTCCAAAAAGTGGGTGGAGCAACAACAGCCAATCAGATTTTCCCTATTGACTTCAATGAGAAAATGTCAAACACTGTCATTCCCACAGTGTTACAACCAGAGACCCAAAACTTGGCACCATGGGTCACTGGGGTTAAAATTTTGAAAAGTGGGCGGAGTCTACCACAGCCAATCAAATATTAGCCATTTGTTTCAATGGGAAAAGTTACAACTGTCGCCGCTCTTAGATTGTTCATGGGAGGGTCCTCAAACTTGGCACAGTTGGTCACTGGAGGACTGGGATCAAAATCTGGAAAAGTGGGTGGAGCCAAAAACAACCAATCAGATTTCTTTGATTGATTTAAATGGGAAAAATTACAATTGCTGCCATTTGCACGTTATTGATGTCATGGACCTCGAAAATCACAAATGTGGTCACTGGGTGTTTGCACTTCAAAGTTAGGAAAAGTGGGTGGAGCCACCAACAACCAATCAAATGTCATTCATTGATTTTCAATAGAAAAACATAAAATTGCTGCCATTTTCACATGTTAAATGTCATGATTCCGAAACCTTAAAGTGTTAGTCACTTGGTGACTCTGGTTCAGAATTAGGAAAAAAGGGGGCGGGGCAACAACAGCCAATCGGATGTCAGCCATTGACCTTAATGAAAAACGCAAAATTGCTGCTATTATTACGGCGTCAATGCCAAGTGTCCCAAACTCAGCACAATTACTCACTGGGTGACTGTGGTCAAAATTTAGGAAAAGTGGGCGGAGCCAATAACAGCCAATCAGATTTTACCTATTGACTTCAATGTAAAAGTTTCAAATACTGCCATTCTCACAGTTTTAAAGCCAGAGGCCCCAAACTTGGTACAGACCATGACTGGGTGACTGGGGTTAAAATTCGGAAAACTGGGTGGAGCTTGCAACAAATGTTACCTATTGCTAATCAATGTCAATATATAAGTTGCTGCCGTTCTTTCACAGTTAATGGCAGGGACATCAAACTTGGCACAGTCGGTCACAGGGGGACTGGGGTTCAAATTTTAAAAGTGGGTGGAGCCAAAAACAGCCAATCAGGTTTTTGGATTGATTTTAATGGTACAATTTGATATGCTTCAATTTTCAATGTTTTAAACCAGATTCTACCAACTTTGTGTACTGTCTATGCACCAGGGGCGACTGGCCCCAACACCTCTTGCGTTTCAAAGCCAACATCTTGTGGTTTCTTCAGAAACGACACCATCTAGTTAGAATTGCTGCTTATTTTAATTACATTTATGCCCTTAAAGGATATGTAAAGCCTACTTTTTCCTACCATGTATATAATTTGACCATATCTTCCCCATACAAGCCACATAATTTGTACTGCATATACTCCCTACATTTGCCAGCGCCATCACATTTCCTAAAACAAATAGCAACTTTCACCTGACAGCCATTTTCCCTCATCATGACACATCATGAAAAACATTGACATCTGTAAACAGGACATGTTGTGAAGTTCATGCAATGCAGAATGCAGGTTTACACAGGCACAACATACTTTGCTAAAAAGTTCTGCTGGGGTTGAGAACATATTTTGTAAGCTACAGACTCGTGTGTAATTTCCACTGTAATGTTGTCATGTTTATGCTACCCCCCCAAACATGTAAACACCCATCCCCAATCTAATTTGGAATATTAGCTTGACCAACGTCTTTCACAACCTTTTGTTTGTTATGGGTTATGCAGATGTCCAATATATGTATCTATATTTATATTTGATTTTTCTTGTAAGTCATGCTGCTGCTGCCACTGCAGCCACTGCTCTAGCTGCAGCAATTGGGGGACCACCACAGGGGGGATGGCGACTGGGTTATTGACCTGCGGCGCAACCGGGGCTCGTCAGCTCCATGATGACTGCCTTGAAACCTTACTTTCGCCGAGAGTGCCACCGGGATCTCTGGATGAGATGGTGGATGGCCCAAATGCCCTCTGACATGGGCCAAATTCATTCTGACATGGCCCTCATCCATGCAGAGATGCGGGAGACCAGGATGACCATCCATCGTGGATCCCAGGACCTGGTGGCAATCATGGCAGCCCAGCCTCACCGACCAGGGGGCTCTGCTGAGGGTCAAGTCCCTGGTCCATCTGTTGCTCCCCCTCCACCCCCTGAAACTCAACAGCAGAGACGAAGGGGTGTGGAAGGGGACAAGGTCCTGTCCAAGGGGATAAGAGAAAGTGCTCTTAGCTTCAGTCTCTGTTACTGACTGACACTGGCCTCTTTGCTATTTTCTCCTGGCCACAAACTTTGCCCTATTGACGCTTCAGGTATGACTTTGTCCATTACCCAGCAATGGGACTGACTCCCAAACAACACATCCCATTGTTTACACCATGATCTATTCTTGTCACTGAGGGATGCCATTTTAACATCTATTGGCACCATTTCCAATAACATCTGGAAAAGCACTTCAAAACATCTAAGTGCATTTGCTCTAACATATGTATTTACGTATTGTGTTATCAGCACCAAGCTGGGCCATATCTAACATCCATTGGCGCCCTTTCCTTCTGGAAAAGCACTTACAAACATCTAAAAGTTCATTTGCTCTAACATATTTCTATGGTGATGCTGCAGTGTTGCCCAACACATTCACTTCAATGAATTCCAATCATTGCAAGCATATGACTACACTTTTTATTGTGTATTTATCACTAATGCAGTATTGCTTCAGAGGTAACATTTGCTAATCAAGGTCTGTATGTATGTACATTATGTGTTTAACATGTTATGTGCATTCATGTAACAATGGCCTATATTCATGCAACTGTCAACACTTTCAAGTGAAAAAAAGAGTACCTTGTGCTTTGCACTATAAAGTATTGTTGGCTACCTATAGCCTACCCAGCACTCATAATATGTGCTAATGGCTACTACTACCTCCTTCTCCACCTCGGGTACTTAAATAGCAAGTGGTATATGGCATGCCTTAAAAGCACAAAGCGTGGCTTTTTACATTGCACTTGCAGCTATTCCAACACATTGACATCAGAAAAGAAGGACGGCACTCCGATACGTGGAATATACATTTATTCCAAATACATACAAGGATCCAACGCCCTACGCATTTCGGGAATCACTCCCTTAATCATAGGCCAACACATTACCTGGCCAGCACTAACCTCATATGTTTTGATACTTCCAAACAGCCCATATTGTCATATATTTACAAGTGTCATTTGCATATCATATTGATTGTGATATTCTTGTTTTGTACACATGGCTTCTCAATGCCAAACTTTTTTTGTCTTCTTTAATTTATGTTAACTTGCCCAGCATGGACACAGGGGTGCATTATGAATCAAATGCAAGAAATGCTTGCACGTAACCCACTAAACCCTTTGTAAAGCTCTGCCCTTTAGTGGTCAATGGGACTGCTATATATTGAAATGAATGTTGAGACTGCATTCCTCCTATGTGTTACAGCTAGGGTACATGTTTATTTGGTTGTAAAAATGTTTATGTGGTGTTCAAGAAACAAACAAACTTTTGTCACAAATCCATTGTCTTTTTATTCTTATAAAATTTGTTTGAGATTTTGAATAAGATTTTGTCAGTGAACCCACAAAACCAAAAACTGTGTCTGTTTCTGTTTTAACTTTTGCTAAGGTGGTTTGCAAAAGTAAAAATACACATGGATAACGTAATTTGAAAGAAACAGAGCAGGTACATAATTTTTCAGGGTAAAACCCCCTTTTTTGCACAGTTAACACCAAGTCGGACAACAGAAAAAGGGGTTAAATAGCACCAAAAGCCTCATTAACTAACCTATAACCCCCATGACAAGACAGACATATTAAGGCCAAACAGACCTAGGTATTTGTGAACTTCACAGTCATTATTAAGTTAATATAGATGAAGGCTCCTAGAAAGACTGTACCTGATTATCATTAGATTGATTAGTAAACATTATTACAATGGGGGACTAATAGGTACAAAGGGTAAGCAAATGACAACATCCCCAGCTGAATAAGGACAATAAGCACACAAATTGGATTTAGGAATAAGGGCCTAACAAAATTTGAGGCCTTCTTTTGCCTTGCTCACACCCTGATGCTAGAAATTAACTATTTTGTTTGGTAAACATACAACTAAAGTTTGCACTGATGAGCCCCTCATGCACTGTTCTCTATGGTTGGTTAGCCCTCCATCTGCCAATATACCCCACAATTCTGAAGTTGAAGATCGTCATTAATATCTGGCGTGAGGCTATGCTGCACTGCAACATGAGAAACACAATGCTGAGGTGCAAAACCTTCCAGGGGCAATAAAGCACAGCACCCCCAGTGAGTGAGAGGCGTCGTAAGCGCAATTTCATCAACAACTTGGTAGGAGACATGCCTTCCCTTCCTTATTAGTTAACTGATTAACACACATCCAACCTCAAAGTCAATCAGCTGCCATTAATTACAATCCCTGCCAAAATCACTTGATTGAAGTAAAGTACAAGTCCCAAGAAGCATAAAGCATTTATTGTTATGATTGTAGCTATGTTTGAAATTGCTTTGTAGAAAATATAACTTACCCACAAGCCAGCCCTCGGGCATTTGTCGTTGGGTGAAAGGTGATTGGGAGGTGAGTGAGGGAGGATAGAAGCATCCTGGATACTTCCAGGAAAGACAGTTTTCCGACTTATGATACGCATGTGGGAATCACACACCACCTGCACATTGTTGTAATGGGAGCGCTTACAATGACGTTAGTGCTCCTGTTGAGCACTAATACTAGTGGTGTGTGATCAATAGATGAATACAATCAATGAGTCACAGGTAATTAGGGAATTGTCCAATTTAGAAGAAGTACTGCTTCACAGTTATCCACTCTGCCTGGGTTGAGGGTAACAGGTGTAGGGTTTTTATTTTTAATCCAATGTTTTCTAGCATTCCATGGAGCCTTTAACCATTTACTGAAGCCTAAGGATACATAGGCTCAATCGAATATTTGAATTTTAAAAATTTGAATACTCGAATTATCGGAGGTAGATGGAGCTCGGCAGGTCAAAGTTGGGGAAAACATAATTTTTAAAATAACTTTGAGTGAATATTGATTAATTTTGAATCCTTCGATATCAAAGTCGAATAATCAAAGTCAACTAGAAGAATCAGATAATCGAATGGAAAAACTTTGATATTCAAATTTTCCCACTTCGATTATCAATTCTACAACTCCCACTGTCGAAGTAACATTAAGAAATTTCGTAAATTCGAAGTTCGAAGTAAAAATTCACACATAGCTTAATAAATATGCGCCAAAATGTATTAGATAATGCCCTAAACAGGTTGATGCCCAATATGTATAGGTTTACCGAAGCATGTAGTATATAGGGGCCCCAAAATGTAGACAACACATTTGAGCTATCAGTTCTGTAATTTCAGATACTGTAAAATCAACACATTTACATAGTTTGGGGGAGGGGGGCAAAGGTAGAAAAAAGTACATTCACCTCAGAAAACTATATATTTTTAGAAAGTACACATTCCCCTGAATCCAAATTGGGTATGCATGTCTTTCTACTCCAAAGCACCAAGCCGCAAACCTTTCCTAAATTTGGCAATTTTGGTGACATTTTCTAAAATCACCTCAAAACTTCCACCCTGCAGCATAGTATTTCCCACATACTATTGGGTATCAAGAGAAATCACCCCAACTATGAAAGCCTGGGATCCTCTGAACAGTTTGATTCCCAATATCTATAGGTGTACCTAAGCCCGTGGCATATAGGGGCCCCAAAATGAAGACCCACATATGGCCTGTCATTTCAGGTACTGCAAAATCAACACATTTACATTGTTTTAGGGGAAGGGCAAATGTAGAAAAAGTAAATTAACCCCAGAAAACCATATATTTTCGGAAAGTACACGCTACCGCAAATCCAAATTGGGTATGCATGTATTTGTCCTCCAAAGTACCAAGCCGCAAACCTTTCCTAAATTTGGCAATTTTGGTGGCATTTTCAAAAATCACCTCAAAACTTCCACCCTGCAGCATTCTACTTCCCACATACTATTATGTATCAAGATAAATCACCCAAGCACGGTGCATATAGGGTACCCAAAATGAAGACCCCCCCATATGGTCTGTGATTTTAAGTACTTCAAAATCAACACATTTATATAGTTTTGGGGGGGGGGGCAAAGTTAGAAAAAAGTAAGTTCACCCCAGAAAACCATATATTTTTGGAAAGTACACATTCCCCCGAATCCAAATTGGGTATGCATGTCTTTCTACTCCAAAGCACGAAGCCGCAAACATTTCCTAAATTTAGCAATAAATACAAGGGTTTTTATATGTCTGAAAATCGCCTAAAAATATTGCAGTTGGCCACATTTACTATATCTCACCCAATTTTTTACATACAATTGGAAAACACACTAAATATTGACGCCAAGGGTCTACTGAACAGTTTGATGCCCAATATGCATAGATATACCAAGGCAGCTGGCATGTGCGGACCCCAAATAAAAATAGTGCATATGAGTTTTCTCCGCTGCCGTTTCGCCTTCTGTGAACATAGACCCTTGACTTCATATTATGTGCTTCAAGACCCTCCTATCAGCAAAGACACCAAAAACCATATATTTTTGGAAAGTACACATTCTAATGAATCCAACAAAGATAAAGATGTCTTTCTACACCAAACTACCAAACTGCAAAGCTTTTATAAATGTAGAGATTTTGACAACATTTCTGAAAATCGCCTAAAAATTTTACAGTTGCCGCATTTATCTCACACAATGTTTTATGTACAAAGAAAAATCACCCTAAATATGGATGTCAGAGGTCTACTGAATAGTTTGATGCCCAATATGCATAGATTTACCAAAGTCTGTGGTATGTACGGATCCCAAATGAAATAGTGCATATGAATTTTCACGCTGGCCAACTCAGCTGCTGAAAAGTGCCCCAACTGTGCGTTATGTGCCGTAAGACCCCCAAACTGTAAAAAGACCCCCAGAAAACCATATATTTTCAAAAAGCACATATACTGGCGGATCAAACTAAGTAAGATATATATTTCTATACTAAAGCACCAAACAGCAAAACTATTCTAAAGATACATAAGGAACAATAATGCAGGGATAAAATTGCAATAAAACCACAACATTTATGTAAATCAATGAAATAACAAAATCTGACATCTGATCTGACAGTGTAATTAGTGGCCAAAATCGATTATCCAATAGTCACGCTGTCAAAATAACCAGTTTTTAGGCAAAAAAAAACCAAAAGATAACAGTACAATGAATAAGTGAAATAAAAAAGACCTGTTTTTGTGTATACAGAAAAATAAATTTTTATCGGCTCAGGTAGTCCTATTTCAAATTATTGAAAACGGGAAAAAAGGAACAAAATGTTCTCTAAATGTGCATTGAATGAAAATTCAAAGGAAGGTCAGAACAATCTTTTAACTCATTTGAGCTCACCCTTAAACTTTTTTGACCCAGGTGTGTAAAGAAACCCGGGGTCCTGCACATGAATTCAATCCCGCAATTGACTCAATCACGGCTTAATGTGGAAAAAGCACTCACCGAACGTGCAGGGTGGCCCGGGTGCATCGCCCCGAACCCGTAGCTGGGGTGAGTGAGGAAATATGCAGAAAAACGGCAAGCACTCCTGGAGCCACTCGTAGGTAAAAACAGCTTTTATTCAGTCGATTAAAACATGGAATCCTGACGCGTTTCATATCTTACCGATACGTAGTCATAGGCCAATGACTACGCATCGGTAAGATACGAAACGCGTCAGGATTCCATGTTTTAATCGACTGAATAAAAGCTGTTTTTACCTACGAGTGGCTCCAGGAGTGCTTGCCGTTTTTCTGCAGTTTTTGTGTATACATGTTTGTGCAATTCTAAAAGTTGTCTGAGTGTGTAAATACATGTAAATAAGTGTACAAAAGGGAGCAAGTGTGCTAAAATAAAAAAATACCAATCTTTACTAAATGTGTGTGTAAGTGTAGACATGTATTATGTGTGTAAGTGTGTAAAAAAATGTGCACTTACTATTTTTGTAACAGGAGTTGTTTGTATGCAGAGTTATTACGCAGCAGGATGTGAGTGGGCGGGTGTGCGCTGAGGAGGAGGAGGTAAGGGAGGTAGCAGAAATGCCATGCATGGCGCATCTGCTACTCTGAAGTCGGATCTGCAACAATCACATCACAGATTCGACTTGACAGCCCCCCAGCCACGTTGCCCAGGGGGCTGTCATCGTTCATGACTCTCTGCGGAGGTGGCAAAAGCCGATGCAAAGAGAAGGCCTCAGCTGCAAAAGACATTCAATGTACGTGCTTGGTAGTCTGAGCCCTGAACCGACAGCACGTACACCGTACGTGCTTGGTGGTTAAAGGGTTAAATGATTTCCCTTTAGAACAAAGTTTATTATCATCATCATTAAATGACACAAAGCAAGAAATGTGCATGCTGCTTTATAAATGTTCTGTTTAAATGAGGCATTTTGAGCCTTGAAACACCTTTCAAGGTGAAACATTGCTGTACCCCCCATACAGAAATAGGTATAAAAGAGCTAAAGCATAAAATTAGGGCCTAATCAAGGCTATAGTTCAGGATTCATAGTTACATAGTTCAACTCCTCCAAAACGAAACATAGGGTCCATACATACACACAATCACATCAACCCCTTCATACACTCACATAAGCTATGTATACCAATATCTATACTAATTGTTGATTTTAGTATCACAATATCCTTGGATATTATGCTTGTCCAAGAAAACATCCAAGCCCCTCTTAAAAGCATTAACAGAATCAACCATCACACATACCTCCCAACATTTTAGAAATAAAAAGTGGGACAAAAAAGTTGCAGCGCGTAGCCTAGTTGCCTAATTACCATGTTTGTTTTACAAAACTTCGCAGGTTATAAAAGTTTGAACATATTTCGTTGTTTTTTTTCAGTTATTACAGTTTTGCTAATGAAGGTGAATTGCCCTTTAAGCTGTGAGTCTAACTTTTCCCAAGGGGCCTGTTATCTTATATTGTTACAATTACTTATTTGCTTATCTAGATTGCTTATCTAGATACATTTGAATTGTTACAAATGTATCTAATCTTCTGTTGTTGCTCTTCGGTATGATTAGTTATTAGAATGTCCAAAAGAGAGTCATCCTAGTAGGTTCTTGAACAAGCTGAAATAAAAAGTTGTTATTCAGTAATGATGTGGGGAAATACCCATCAGGCAATTTATCAATTAACATAGTAAGATAGTAAGTTAGGTTGAAAAAAGACACACGTCCATCAAGTTCAACCTTTTAACTCTATTGTAACCTGCCTAACTTGAAGAATTTGTTCAAGCTAAGAGACAGGTGCAGTTTGTCCATATAATTTTTTGGAGAGACAGGAGATCACAGAGAGCAACTGAAAGAACCAGCATTAAAATGTGGATATGTCTTTTTGTTAGTCATTAGACACAGGGACACATGCTACTGGAAATAATGTCTTATTTTAGGGAGGATATGGTACATCTTAATGTTAGTAATGTTGTACTTAGTTTTGTCCTGAAGTTCACATACAGTCGTGGGTCCTAACATTTTACACACCAAAGTGCCTTTCACACTGCCATAATCAAATTTTGGCACTAAGGCAAGGGAAATGTAATGGCTGATAACCTTGTACTTACTAATAGTTTATACAGGTATGGGACCAGTTATCCAGAATGCTCGGGACCTGGGGTTTTCTGGATAACGGATCTTTCCGAAATTCTTCATATCTTACATCTACTAGAAAATCATGTAAACATTAAATAAACCCAATAAGATGGTTTTGCTGCTAATAAGGATTAAATTACATTTTAGTTTGGATCAAGTATAAGGTACTGTTTTATTATTACAAAGAAAAAGGAAATGATTTTTTAAAATTTGGATTATTTGGCTAAAATGGAGTCTATGGAAAACAGCCTTTCCATAATTCAGAGCTTTCTAGATAATGGGTTTCTGAATAACAGATCCTATACCTGTAATTTGCATTATGCAATCTTGAAAACATTATGAATATTTTTTAAACATTATTTTACAATTGCCAGCATTCCATTTTCAGTTAAACAAAAATATATATTTCATATCCTGTGATCACATTTTAAACTATATTTAAGTGTATTTAATAAAAATTGCTCTACTTTTCAGTCTTTCATTACAATACATTGAAGGGAAACAATATGGCAAAATAGCAGATTTTAAGAAAAGATCTCCTTCCAATCCACACACATGTTGACTATGTAAACGTGATGGAAGTGTGTTTTATAAGAAAATATTATAAGGGGATGTTCTGCAAAGCGCAAAACTGAAAATTCAGCTATTATATTTTGGATGATCAGCCAGTGTTGAGTGATTAGATTTCTGAATATTTATGTGGTGGCTTTAAATATGCCTTTGTTTTGTTTGTTTTTTACTACAGCCTCTGGAACTTTAATTTAAAGCAGCAAATTTGATGGTGGAAAAATACTGTAAAAAAAATAATCTTGATGTCAATGTTAATAAGGGAAGAAAGATAATTGTAAGGTTTAAAATTAATCACAGAAATGGTTGTACGTATGTTAGAACAGAAAATGGGCTTACTCAAAGATACTGCTAATTATTCATTCTGCAAATGTATTTTGAATATTATATTCAATATATAATTGAATATTTCAGGGCCATGGCATTGCTAGGAATGCACTAGTTATGTTTGTATGTAGGTTTTCCCTATGTATTCCAGTTTCATTTCACAATTAAATATACAGGCACTTCAACTGGTTCCTGATGAATCTGACCAAAGTGCATAAGTGCCTGTGCTTGGTAAGCTCCATTGTGGCATAAACTGATATGAATAATGTGCAAATAGTGCAATGTCTGTGCTGCATAAGAAGTTGTCACTATATCAATGAAGGACAAAAAAATATTGGCAAATAATAAAATTAAAGTTGTAAATATACTATATGTATATCGTTATTTCTGAGGGTATCTGCACATCTGTAAGCACCCATGTTTAAAGGGAAAAAAATCCCATTTTAACATTCTTTAATATACTTTAATTAAAAAATGTGTACTGTTTTTATAAGAAACCTGACTGAATGCAGTGAAATTCTCCCTTCATTTACTGCTGTGGATAGGAATTGTCAGACGGTCCCTAACTGCTCTGCAGGGAAATAATCATACTTATGAACAGCAGGGGGAGCCCCCGCCTTACTTCCCAGCTATGCAGAACTCAAGCAGCTTTGTTTGTTTCCCTGTAGAGCAGTTGGCGACTGTGTAGAGCTTCGTATTGGATTTTATTTTTGCCTTTACATCCCCTTTACTGTTTCCAACTCCAACTGCAGGGACAAAGATCATGGAGCCTGATTTAAATAGATAAACTGGGATTCTATCTGGAGGATTATTTTGCTGCAGCCACTGGTTCTGCAGAGTTGGAGAACGTTTGTATTAAACAATACAAAAACATAGGACCCAGTGCAGTCTATATATTCTGATTATTAATCAGTCTTGCTTTATTGGCTTCTGGCAGATATTATTTGACGTGTGCTGTTTTGATAAATTATGACAATCTCTAAGCAGCCCAGACAACACTGAGCATGTGCACAGTCTTACAAAGATGTTTAACAAAGTTACAAGATGGTGACCCCCTGTGGCCAACTTAGAAAACATAAATCATTTGTTTGATTAGGCTTGTGGTACAGTATGTTCATGTCTATGTTTAGTATACAAAATATAGCATTTCTAGCCATATTCTATTTTAGACTTTACTTCCCCTTTAAGGACAGAACATTAAAATACCCTTTAACCTTTGACAATTAAATAAACTATCTATCTAACTGTCTACTACTGCTGATTAGGTATAATTAACACAGACATTTCAAGATCATTTTTTCAGTAAGATGTTTAAATAAGAAATGTTATACTCACTGCTCCCTTACTGTTTCTTTTTTTCAAAAACAGTTAATTCAACTTTCTGAAACTGAAAAAAAAACAACACAAAAGCAGTCTCTGTTGCAATAAAAAAAACTCTGTGATAACTGAATGGTTATTTCCCATTTGGCTAAGAGAAATTAAATAAACACATTAATAATCAAAGTTTTGGATGCAATTTGGAGAACACTTTCTCCTAGAAATACATTTTTTACAACAACCATAATTTGCTTTTGGTTAAAACTTTGGTGCATGTTCATAATTGCACAGATTAGAGGAAATTTAATACAGACCCAATTTACCAATGCTAAGACATATGTTCTACTTAAAATGGCACAAAGACTACAACATGCAATTTTCAATTTAAATCAATTTTTTTTTAATTGAGCATATTTACATATTGAAAACACAAGTAATGGTAAGGTAAAAATGAGCTAGCTGTAATACTGACCAATACACTGTTTCCCACATGCCAGATCCTCTGCATATGTGCTATACCCTAATTGCAAAGAAAGGGTGGTTTAGTTTGCTGGGTGGTATAGGAAGGGATGCTAAGTAATCAGGAAAAAGAAGAGTGTATATGGATGACTTTATGTATGTACTCAAATTGTTGGGCACCAAAATATAATTGTACCCCTACTGTGTTGTAACCAGAAGCCTAATCATAAAGAGGTTCTTCAGTCTTTACAAAATGGAAACTCAACTGGAATTTAGTATGCCTGTTCTGTCCAGCATAAAAGTAATAACAATATGGTTCCAACCATTCAAAATTTTAACATTCTGGAGTACTTAAATAGTTGGTGGGCTCTTAGTCACTCAAAATAAAGAGTTTAACTTATCTACTCTAAATAATCTCTGAAAAATAATTTTAAAGACAGAGCTGATAAAAAGCAGACTTTTTAAATCTAATATATTGTTTTATTAAGTGAGGAAATGTGCTCCAGTTAGATATGTTTGTTTTTGACCACGGAGTACCGTATAAGTGAATTGTTATTTCTGGCAGTACCTCCTCTTAAAGTATGTTAGCACACAAGCTGCTGTAAAATGCAGAGACACCGCCAGAAAATATAGATGGTGAATAAAGACCCTCCTTTTCATTAAGGGTATTTCCAACATTCTGTTACTTTAAAAACATGGTAAGGACATTATTAAAAGACACTGCAAGCTAGAGATTTTTATGTTGGTGTGTTCTTTACTTAATACAATTTTCTACATATTTGTAGGAATAAAAGTGGCAAAAATAAAATAAAATGAAGGCATTGTAAGGCAGGCAAGCACAATTAGAATGCTTGTTGTTTCATTCATGATTTTTAACCAAACTGGTAGGCCATTGGTCTGTGCATGGGGGCTCATACACTAAGCTATCTTTTGAGGGTGTAAATGGGTTAACCGGGTTCTGAACAATACCCATACCCAGGAGCGATTTTCAAAAGGGGCAGCCATGATCGTTAAAACCAATTTAATTTTAAAAATCAGAGTACCAATCAGTTTTAAATAGGCAATTTTATGAAAAATATCTTGGCATCAGTTTAGTGGCATTTTGAACAGAGGGTTGCCTGGTTGCCTACTATTGTAATGCAAGCAATTTTTATGGCAGAAACCTGAAACTTAATCATATAGACTGCATGCAATTAACATATTCTGATGGACCAAACTGACTGTAATAGCAGCACAGAATATACTACATGATGCAGAAATATTATAGCTTGTGTTAGTGAGGAGAGCAAATCTGATGCAGCATCATACTCTAGATTAAGGGGTTAATTTAGAAATGGTTGATCTTTTTTTTTTTTCTGATAAATTAGAGTTTTCAAAGGTAGTTCTCAGTAAAAAAATTTCGAGTTAAAAAAAATAATTTTTGTTGGTTTTTACAAAAAACTTGAATTTTTCGAGATTTAGTATACCCCGAAGCTGGAAATAGCTTGAATCTGAAAATACTCAAGCTAAAACCTGTCAAGTCATGTAGAAGTCAATGGCAGAGGTCGATCCAACCATTTGAAGATGTTTGGATGCCTTCATGATGTTTGGGTTTTTTTCTGTGGTTTGCACTAGTAAACTTGAATCACTTTAACGATTCAAGTTTTTTTTTCTGGGGTTTTCACCTAGATTACACTTATTTGAGTTTTTTACATTGGAGTTTTTTCATAAATACATTTGAGTTGTGAGTTTAATTCCTCAAATTGGCCATTGTGGAATTTCCCTCTGCAGAATCATTGGAAATACCAATAGACGGGTCTAAAAGATTACTTTTAGGCAATTCTTGTATTTTCTTTGCTGTAATATACTCGGAAACCCCGGCACAATAAAGCAGCATGTTGTTCAAGTATATTGGAAGTGTGCGCTAATATGTAAAATTAACCTCCACAAATGATGGATAGATTAAAACCACTTGCAAACAGAATTACATACACATCAATCATCCTCATCATTTTACTCAACTTACTACTTTCCAGAATGCCCCTGTGCTATACTGAACCTTATTTTCAACAAAGACTGCCATCTAATGACAGAGCTATATAATTTATAAACACATTTATAATACAGCACTGTATTAGATACAGTTGTTGCACAGAGTATAAAGTAGACATTAGTGATGTGCGGGTCGGGTTTTACCCAACCCACACCCGACCCTAAACCCGCCCTCTCTCCACCCGCGACTTCCGGGTTCCTTAAGGGGTTGCCGGGGAGAGCAGGAAGGAGAGCTCAACCCGGACCCACCTTCCCTGAACCAACCCGACCTAATATAGTGATCTAACAACCTGTAATAAAAATATCAGTATTATTTTAAAGATTCAGAAAAGCCCGTATGTTGTACTCCCCTAATGATAGTTTTTATGCATCTTCCTTAAAGGGAAAAAATGAATACTGTCATGGGAAAAAATTATTTTTTCAAAATTAATCCGTTAATAGTGCTGCTCCAGCAGAATTATGCACTGAAATCCATTTCTCAAAAGAGCAAACAGATTTTCTTATATTCAATTTTGAAATCTGACATGGGGCTAGACATATTGTTAATTTCCCAGCTGCCCCAAGTCATGTGACTTGTGCTCTGAGAAACTTCAATCACTCTTTACTGCTGTACTGCAAGTTGGAGTGATATCACCCCCTCCCTTCCCCCCATCCCCAGCAGCCAAACAAAAGAACAATGGGGAGGTAACCAGATAGCAGCTCCCTAACACAAGATAACAGCTGCCTGGTAGATCTAAGAACAGCACTTAATAGTAAAAACCCATGTCCCACTGAGACACATTCAGTTACATTGAGAAGAAAAAACAGCAGCCTGCCAGAAAGCATTTCTCTCCTAAAGTGCAGGCACAAGTCACATGACCAGGGGCAGCTGGGAAATTGACAAAATGTCTAGCCCCATGTCAGATTTCAAAATTGAATATAAAAAAATCTGTTTGCTCTTTTGAGAAATGGATTTCAGTGCAGAATTCTGCTGGAGCAGCACTATTAACTGATGTGTTTTGAAAATTTTTTTTTTCCCATGACAGTATCCCTTTAAAAATTGCACCAGGCCATGGCCATTTTTTTTGAAGGGTACTGCAATGCCATGTTGGATCTAATTACCCAAGAACCCCCTGCACCCATTGGGCACACACTAGTGAAGTATACTTTTGACGAGTTTACTACACTTATAATGCACCCACACAACCTTCTTGACCTCTAAGGAGAACTAAAGCTTAGCTAAAGAAATAGGGCAGAAATATTGTACATTATGTTTTGGGCTTCTATACCAACTGAAGGGAACCACGGCCTTTTAGCAGTAAAGATCTGTGCCTCCAAATATGCCCCCAGTAGCTACCCATTTTCTTTTCTACTGATTCACTGCACATGCTCTCTCTGTGCTGCTGTCAGTTACAGGGTCGGACTAGAGGGCTGGGGCCCACCGGAACTGCTGTCCAGGGCCCCCCTCCAGCCCCCTCACTCCACTACTGTGATGCACAGTATCGCTCAGCGCGCATGTGCAACCGGCGCCACATGAGCAAACAACGCCACTCGGCACGCATGCACAGATGGCGCTGCACGGCACTGGAATTTTTTTAAATTTTAATCCGAATATCGGGAGAGGGGGTCTGGCCCGGTGGGGGCCCTGCGGATTTTTTCCCAGTGTCCCGCCGGGCCAATCCAACCCTGCTGAGCATAGGGCTTGCTCATCTGCCTTTATGTGCAAGTCGTTTCCAAAAGTATGAATGCTGTGCTAAGAAGTGTATTGAAGAGCAGACTACTTTCTGATAAATAATAAGTATGACATTTCTTTTACAACATCTGGAAACATGCAAGACAAGTTGGATTGCAAAATGTCCTGGTTTTTTATGGGGGGGGGGTGAGTTTTCCAAGTGTCCTTTAATAAGTGCTGTACTGCTTTTAAGTTGACACATACCGGTCAGCAACCAACTGGGACTCTTAAACCTTTACTTTTATCTTGATTCAGTTTTTCCATGTGCTGTTGTCCTGTAGTTTTATAATGGTTTCATAGCCTTTTATACACATTACACTCTGATGTGTGTCTTTATCGCACACACCTCTCCCAAAGGACTCTCTGCCATTCCTCATCTACAGGCTACCTTTCTGAACTGCTGCACTGTTGCTGCTCATAGACACAAAGATGAAATCTGATTCTCCCACAGCTTTATCTATGGCACAGAAAGAGAATTGTAGCCAGATGTATTCTTTCTGCAAGCTTAAAGCTTCTACATGGATGACTGGTAACTTCTAAAAGCAACACTGTAGCTTACGTGCATGTTGTTTATGTATTAAAAAGTATTTTCTAACATTGAAAAATTTAATGCAAAAGAAACAAACAGCATACACAGAGGCACTCCCACCTTTCAGACCGTATCATAAGTGGAACTTAAAGGGCACCTTCCCAGTCCCTGGTGTTAAACATTTAAGGGGGAGTGTAATTAAAATTTGCAAGCCTTATTTAAAATGGCATTTTTGAAAATGTTTACCGCTGCTCGCAATGTAAAATAATTCTCTGGCGAATATTACATTGTGCATTATCTCTAAGAAAAGGTTTAGCATTAATATCTTGCTCTGTTTGGCGTTTCCTTAAAGGGCACCTATCAGAGCCAAAATCAAACACATATTAACAATCTGACCAGTACAACATAAACACGTTTAATCAAACTACATATATAGTTTTTTGAAAAAAACCCAGCAGGTTTTAAAAAATCCCTTACTTGTCAAATGGGTTCTTTCACTGAGGGAGGCCATACTGAGACTATAACAGAGACTATAATATGCAAATTTCAGGAGCATGCTCAGATTGTAACACTGCTTTGAGTATTCTACCCAGAATGCCTTGTTTTAGTAAACTCCTCCACTGGAAGTATCAGGAGATTTCCCTATCTTGTCCCCTGCTGGTGATGTTATTATGCAAATGAAGGGCACACACTAATTTCCAGCAGGTGGCAGCACTTCTGAACAGCAGCTAACACACAGGTTTGGCTGATTTGAAAATAGCTTAGAAGGGTTGATAAGGAACAAGGAATTTCAACTGAGCATGTGCGAGATTTCAGAGCTACAGTTGGCTGGGAAGATATAGGTAGGAGGAGCCAGTGAAATCCAAGATGGCTGCCTCAGCTAGAACTGCATTGGAGATAGGGGAGATCTTGCAGAAGGAATAGTGAGCTGATCATTTACATTATACAAACAATTCTAACTGTTTTAAAAATCGAATTTCTTGAACTTTCACATAGTGTATTTACTTAGGAAATGATTTTAGTGATGATGCCCTTTAAATATTTTGTCAAAAAACTCTTTGATTTTCCAAACTTTAATTACATACACCATACACCAAAGCCATTTGGTCACACACTTTGCAATGAAGAACGCTAACGTTCGTAATCGCCTTTGCACAGGTTTTTTGCTATAACAAAATATACCTGTATTACATGCTCCCCTTTGTTCTCTATTTCTGGGCAATAGTACACCCAGGGATCTAATCTCACTCACACTCCTCGGGGGGAGCCTGTACTGCTCTGTTAAATAGCATTAATCTATCTCCTAGAGTGATTAAACATATGAAGAAAAGGAAGCTGGACCCAAGCAGCATAAATGCTTTTGTGTTACTGTCGTATTTAAATTATGTCCAATATAATCGTGCTTGGGTCCAGCTTCCTTTTCTTCATATGTTTAACTACTGGTAATCATCAGAACGGGAACATGGTAAGGAAGAACCTGGACAGCTTTGGTGTTTGGTTGTGGAACCCATTGTGTTTGAGTGACTCCTAAGAGTGACCTATTAAAGAAAATAGCCTTCTACTTAATACTTAATAATCTTATACTTGATCCAGAACTTTCACCCACTATTTTATTTCTTCTTCACCAGTACCAAATAATGGTGTTCACATGCAGAGTACAGGAATTGATGAATAAGTTCTGGCTATACATGAGATCCCCTTAGGAGGTTACATAATACACTAGTACCTGTCATACTATTTGACTTTTTCCTCTTCATCCGCGATGAGCACAATTTTTGCAGAGTTTTGCAGTGAAAATGATGCCCATAGACTCTTAACGGGTCAAAAAAATATGTTGCGCTTCAAATGTGATGTCCCCTATAGATTTCAATGCATTTCACCGACTTGTCACAGTTTGGTGAATTTTCACTACTCTTCATCTGTAAAGAAAAACATATGTGCATGTAGCCTAGAAAATAGTTGGGTTTAATTTAGCTCCATTGTCTAAAATTAAAAAAACAAAAGAACGCAAGACACAGCCAGCAGCTGTATTTTACAGAATTGATTATGGTACTCAGAAGCAATGAGCCTCACATAATTATACTGGGAACTACCAAAGGTTATGCAGTACATAGCAAACAAGGAAAATATAATAGTGGTGCCTCCCCCATTTCAATTAATCCTCTAAATTCTTCTACTCTGTTTTCCTTTAAATGTAAACTGTATTGTGGTGTTTATACAAATGGCCTGTAGATGTCACTGTGCTCAAGACTTATACTGTGCATACTTCCTGACAGCTTAAAAGTGAAAGTTACTGTTGTGTAATGGCTGCATGAGTCTGCTAATAAAGCAGTGTTATACTCTACTCATCCTCGGCTACCCAAAACATAACAAATTGACGACAAGATGGCTCTTCTACCTCTGCAGCAGCCTGCACCTTTTCTTCCAAATCCTGGTGAGCCTACCATACCTTTTACTGCTTGGATCAGTATGTTTGAAAATTACATTATTGCTGCTGACCAAGGGGAGATTTCTGTTGCTAGAAAGCATGCTTTACTTATTCACTGCCTGGGAGCAGAGGGACAGCGTATATTCTATAAATTACCATTACCTGATTATACTTATGAAACTGCTCTTACTGCTATGAACAATTTTTTTGTGCCAAGAGTAAATGTGGTTGCTGAAAGATATAAATTCTGCCAAAGTGGACAACGTAATGGTGAATCCACAGAACAATTTGTTGCAGCTTTGAGAGAGCTGATTGTTACCTGTGAGTTTTGGACTCAAACAGATGAAATGAGAGAGACCAAATAGTGGGGAAAAAAACTCACCTCGCATTAGAGAGAGAGTGCTCCTAGAGCAGGATTTAACCCTTGCAAAGGCTATTACAGTTGCTAGCCAAATTGAAACATCAGTGGCAGAGGCTAAAACTCTCAGTCGGGGAACTGCTGGGAATGTACAGATTGTGAATTCAATACTGTGGCATAATAATTCGCAAAATACAGTGCTAAGGAAAGGGATTCACCTACACTGCAAAACCATACAGCAAACACAAATAAAAAATACTGCTTTCGCTGTGGTACAACACACTGCAAATTATGTTACATGTCCTGCAAAAGCTTTACAGTGCTGCAAATGCAAAAAGGTGGGACATTTTGCTAAGATCTGCAGTAGTTCTGCTAAAGATGTTCATGAAGTCACTACAACAAATGTCACAGTATTAAGTGTGGATAAAGCTGGTACATTTATTCCAGACAAGTTTATTTGACCTGTCAGCGTCAATACTGTGGGGCAAATTCACTAAGGCGCGAAGCGCCGAACGCTAGCGTTAATTCGCTAGCGTTTGGCATTTTCGCTACTGCGCAAATTCACTAACGAACGCTGGCGTAGTTTCGCTAGTGTTACTTCGCAACCTTACGCCAGGCGAATCTTCGCTAGCGATGAAACTATGCAAATTCACTAACTTGCGCAGTGTAGTGAACGCTACCTTTTACACTAGACTTCCTTCGCCACCTCAGACCTGGCGAAAAAAAGTCAACATTTTTTCTAAATCCCAAAAAACGCTGGCGTGTTTTCTACATGATGGCTGATAGGCTGAAAAAGATCGAAAAATTTTTGGGGCTCCCCTTCCTCCCCCCTACATTTCCTGACTCATGGCAACTTACCTAGACAGTGGGCACATGTGTAGGGCAAAATGAAAAATTGATTTGCAGATTTGAAGGTTTTCTAGGCATTTGTAGTGCAGATACGTGTTCCTCCATTGAAATTTGAATTTCGCGCCGTATGCAAATTAGCCTTCGCTTGCGCAACTTCGCTTTATATAGCGAAACAACGCTAGCGCAACTCCGCAACCCTACGCTACCCCTGTGCACAATAATACTAAAGGATATTTTCTTGAAATACTTTGCAAAAGATCCGCTTGTTGCACCTGCTCTGAAACTGGTCAGCTACTTAAAGGATCCAATCCCTGTGCTTGGTTTCTTGCCAGTGACTGTACAATTTGAATCAAATACTGCAAAATGTGACTTTTACATTGTGAATAAGGGTATTGCTATACTCGGAAGGGATCTGTTTGCTGCATTAAACCTACAATTAGTTCATGGTCTCATTACTACAGCACCAGTGCATGCCACACAGCCAGTGTCTTAAATTTCACCACAAAGCAACACTGCACTAGGTTGTGCAAAGAACTTTGTACACAAAGTTAAGTTGAGGCCAGATGTAAAACCAATACCATTTCCTGATTCAGCATGGGAAAAACTTGCTATTGATATTGTCGGTCCTTTTACAGATGCTTCTACAGACTGTAGATTTGCTATAATCTTGATAAACTATTACAGTAAATGGACTGAAATTGCATTTGTTTCTCATATAACATCAGCTACAGTTATAACATTACTGTCTACCAGCAGAGAAGGTAATCCAAAGGAGTTAATGTCACACAACGGACCACAGTTTGTCTCATATGAGTTTGAATCCTTTCTGAGAGAGAGGAATATTGTGCATAGGAAATCTTCAGTGTATTACCCACAAGCAAATGGAGAAATCGTGCGATTCAACAGAAGTCTGAAAGAAGCACTACAAACAGCAAATCTTACTTGGAAAGTATTTACAACAGAGTTCCTACATAACAACAGAGTAACGCGCCATGCAACAACCCAATCATCTCCAGCTGAATTATTACATGGCAGACAGATGCACACTAAGTTACATGTTGCAGACATCAAACTTCCACAAAATACTGTGCCTACAAAATCATCTACTGCTGACATTGTGAAACGTCAACAAGCGAAATGCAAGGCTTTTACTGACAGAAAACGTTGTGCAAGAGAAGTGCACTTTCAGCCTGGATCTTAAGTCTGAATTAAGAAACCGGGAATACTGAAATTTACTACACCACTTGAAGTGAGACGCCAGCGAGGACCATCCACATATGAACTGTCTGATGGATGCATATGGAATGCAAGTCATCTTGCTCCTGTTAGATATGACTTTGGGGAAGCTCCATTTGATGAAGGACATTTTCCTACTCCTGATATCAACTGCAATAGGCCTGAAGAAAGTGAACTTATAAGGCGTACTGAAAGAATCAGAAAACTACCTGCATGGACCAAGGACTTTGTGATGTGAAGAATGTATAATACTGTTTTAAAATGCATACTGTTTAATTGTTGCTGTTTATTATAGTTGTCCAAATGCTTTCCTACTATAGGGGGAATATGTGGTGTTTATACAAATGGCCTGTAGATGTCACTGTGCTCAAGACTTATACTGTGCATACTTCCTGACAGCTTAAAAGTGAAAGTCACTGTTGTGTAATGGCTGCATGAGTCTGCTAATAAAGCACTGTTATACTCTACTCACCCTCGGCTACCCAAAACATAACATGTATGAGTGTGTAACTCTGCATATTTTTCCTTACTGGGCTTCACATGACCCCACCAACACTATGAGCTTGTGCCAGCATAGTTTTACCAGTACCACACAAAAGGTTACAGGTTAAATTAAGGAATGTTGGCTTGAGAAAACTAAAATTAAGACCAACATTCCTTAATTTAACCTGTAACCTTTTGTGTGATACTGTATCAAATGCTTTAGCAAAGTCTAAGTAGATTATGTCCACTGCCATCCCAGAGTCAAGGTCCCTGCTCACCTTCTCCTAAAAATAAATTAAATTAGTCTGGCAAGATCTATTCAGCATAAAACCATGCTGGCACAAGCTCATAGTCATTTTATTTGCAATGAATACCCCTTCAAAAAGCTTTCCTACCACTAAGACAAAATGTCCTATTGTTTTGAGGCTGAGAATGGGATGCCTTTTTGTATAGTGTTACCACATTAGCAATTCGCCAGTCTCTTAGTACCATGCCACACCATCACAGAGCTAAACTCGTTAGTATACCATACATACCATGAATACCATACAGTCCCTGACCTCTGTTTATCTTTACATGTTCTAGTCTCTTTTGAATTTCTTCTTGTGTGAACCATGCATCATTTGTTGTATTACTAGAATTGGGACTATTAAGAAGGAAACCTTCATTAGCTGTTTCCTAATTTTCCATCTCAATTTTAGCTTGTCCCAGCTAACTTTAATGCCATAAAAGAACATTTTTCCTCCACCTCAACAATAAACTTGTATCGAACCACAAAGGGTGACGTTCCTTGCTTACAAGGGGAATAGACTGACGTATATTTTTTAAGCAACAATTTAAAGACACCACATTTTGGTTATGTGTTTAACCCTGTGAAAAACCTTTCCTAGTTAATATGTTGCAGAGATGCTGTTAAACTGTCAAAGTGGGCAGTCGGCAAAGTGAAAAAAAATGGCAGAATACAGACTTTTTTTGCACTTTGCACACTGTTTAGGGCATTGTAAATGAGCCCTTTAAGTTCCCAAAACATAGGAGTGTTGGTGGTGTCATGTGAAGCCCAGTAAGGAAAAAGATGCAGAGTTACACGCATACATGTTATGTTTTGGGTAGCCGAGGGTGAGTAGAGTATAACAGTGCTTTATTAGCAGACTCATGCAGCCATTACACAACAGTAACTTTCACTTTTAAGCGGTTAAGAGGTGCTAAATGGAACATTTTCTTATTGGACTAGTGTTGTTAGTGGAGTACCACAAGGCTCTGTACTTGGTCCTTTGCTTTTCAATGTATTAATCATCTGTAGGCGGGCATTGACAGTACCGTTTCTATTTTTGCTGATGATATTAAATTGTGCAGAACTATATGTACTATGCAAGATGCTGCCAGCAAACTGGAAAATGAGGTTCAATGTTGATAAATGCAAGTTTATGCACATTGTCAGAAATAATATAAATGCAAGTTATACATTAAATGGCCTTATGTTGGGGGTTTCCTTAATTGAGAAGGATCTAGGGTTTTTTGCAGATAAGCTCCAGGCAGTGCCATTCTGTGGCTACTAAAGCAAATAAAAAATATCTTGCATAAAAAATGGCATAAAGGGATGAAAACATAATTTTGCCTCTTTATAGGATCCTGATAAGGCCTCACCTGGAGTATGCAGTGCAGGTTTGGGCTCCAGTTCTTAAGATGGATATAAATGAGCTGGAGAGAGTGCAGAGAAATGCAACTAAACTGGTTAGAGGGATGCAAGACTTAAATTATGAGAGTAGACTTTCAAGATTGGGGTTTTTTCTCTGGAAAGGGGACATGATTATACTTTACAAGTACATAAGAGGACATTATAGACAAATAGCTGGGGACATTTTTCCCAGAAAGAGGATCACCGCACCAGAGGCTACCCCTTTATACTAGAGTTAAACAACTTTCATTTGAAGCAGTGTAGGTGGTTCTTCACATTGAGGACAGCGAGATTGTGGAATGCCCTGTCGGATGAGTGGTTTGGATGTTTTCTTGGACAAGCATAATATCATAGGCTATTGTGATACTGATAATCCAGACCTCGACTTCTAAAAATATTAAGGAGGTGCATGTTTCTGCTATTCCTTTGTTAAAGCCCATAATCACCATCACTTACTGTAACTGTTTTGAAGCTTGCTACCCAAACCTAACTCTGTTCTTGTAAATCAAAACCTTACTCCCTTAGCAGAGCCTTCTGGCAAAGAATCACTTTACCATTTATGACTTTAGAATCCATCCAGTGTTTTTATTCTCCATTTTACTGGGATTGTCTGCAACTTTGTTAGAATTAATGTCCCTTTATTTCCCATAGAAAATTCCCTTTAGTAAAAATGTGCATTTATGTTTGAAAGCATATTCATATGAACTTGTGTGTGAATGTGTGTGTATACCATCATTAAATGAATAACATCAAAAACACACACATTTATATATATATATATATATATATATATATATAGCTTTTCAAGATGGACCAGCACTCCAGTTTATTCAATCAAACGTGAATATTTATTTGAATAGTCACTCTCGTGTCCAACGTTTCGGCCCACATCTGGGCCTTTATCAAGGATGTGTGGGAGTGATAGTGAAAACATTTAAATACTTAAAATGTGGGCGTATACATGACATCATTACCAATCAAACTGGTGCAAGTTCGTGAATGCAATTACATATTCTTTATGTGATTTTCCACTCTATGTCCTTCTCAGATTGTGCCACAAGATGTCGCTATTTTCACTCATTTTCTTGTGTTATACAATTTCGTGCTAAACAAATTATATAAAGTGTACATCTTGTGATTGTGAGTACAATATACATGGCAATAAAAAGGTTAAAAAATAAAGCATCTTACAGGTATCTTGATAATCTGCTTGTTATGTCCCAATACAGCAAAATTAAGGTCAACATCTAAAGAAAAAAGGGAAATCATATTTATGTTATTATATACAATGTTACCATCTTCAATAAACTATGTTGCAAATTCATCTCTGCCTTTGTCATATTTAACTGTTTTATATGTCACTGTCTATCGGGACTGTGGGAGATTCCAATCAATCTAGAAAGCAATCGAGATTTAACTGCCCATTTAAACCCTTCGGTGTCACGCAATCCAACTGATGGATCCAGAAGGCTTCTCTTTTGAGTAGCTCCTTACCATAATCTCCCCCTCTTGATCTCTTTAGTATTTGTTCAATAGGCATACATTTAAAAGTTGCGGCACTGTGTCCTGCCTCTGCCCAGTGTTTAGCCACTGGTTGTTGGGAGATATCCTGCTTTTTATCTTTCTTTTTCTCCACTCTGTCAGGATCCAGGGCTGCTCGTATGCTCGCTCTATGCATGGCAATACGTTCCCTCAACTGCCTGACCGTCTTGCCGCAATACACCATACCACAGGGGCACTTGATTATATATACCACCATCTGTGACTCGCATGTCATCCTTTGCCTTATGGCGTATTTCTTGCCTGTTCTTGGGTGTGTAAAGTGTTGTCCCTGTATTAGGGTTCCACATGTCACGCAACCAGTGCACTTATAGACCCCTGGTCTCTCTGACAGAAAGTGTTGCACCCTTGACTTTTGATACTTATCCATAGGGTCAGAGGGGCTCAGAATCTCCTTCAAATTGTTACCCCTTTTATAGCTAAATTTGGGTCTCACGGGTAAGTTTTTGGAGATTGTTTCATCTGAGGCTACTATTGGCCAATGTTTCATCACACTCTTTTTAACTAGTGTACTGTTTGTGTCATATTGGCTAACATAGTAAAGATCTTTTTTGTCTATTTTGTTTTGATTCTTTCTGGGCCACTCTTTCAAAACCTCCTGGCGATCGAGTGAAAGTGCCCAGCGCCTTGTATCTGTTAACAATTTTTCTGGGTAGCCTCTTTCCTGAAACTTTTTTTGCATTTTCTCCAGGTCCCTCTCTCTTTTTTCTAACACACTGTCTATCCTTATCACTCTAAGCATTTGCGACTTCGGAAGAGAGTCTAATAAGTGCTTAGGATGATTACTGTGGTAGTGCATTAAAGTGTTCCTGTCTGTAGGTTTGGTATAAATGCATGTCTGCAGCGAATTTCCTTCTTTATATACCTCTACATCCAAAAAATGCATACATTGCTGGTCATATTGCATAGTGAATTTCACAGGGCTCTCCAAGTTGTTTAATTGTTTCACCATTGTTTCTAGGTCCCCAATGGGTCCCAACCATATAAAGAACAGATCATCGATGTACCTCCTATAGAAGGCACCATATTGTCTGAATAGGGGATGGTTCAATATCTGTTCTTTTTCAAATTTGTACATGTATGCATTTGCATAGGCTGGGGCCACTTTGGACCCCATTGCTGTCCCTGTATATAAAAATCGTTTTCAAACTTGAAATAGTTTTTGTATAACACAAATTGCAATAGTGCTAACAAAAATTCAATTGGAGGCCCCTTGTACAATACATTTTCAGTGATCAATTCTCGCACTGCCTCAACACCTACATCATGTGGGATGCAAGTGTAGAGGCTTTGTACGTCCATTGTCACTAATGTCATATGTGCAGTCTCAAGATGAATACTCTGTATAACCTGCAAAAAATCAGTGGTATCTTTCACATAACCATAAACATTTTGGATGCACGGTTGCAGTATATCGTCCAGATACTCCGCTATGCCTTCGTTTAGTGATCCTCTGGAGGAGATTATGGGCCGCCCAGGTGGTCTCTGTGCATCCTTGTGGATCTTAGGTAGTGTATATATAACTGGCCGAATTGGACATGCCGGTAAAAAGTAGTTATACATATCATCTGTGATCCATCCATTACTTACAGCTATCTTCAAAATGCTGCCTAGTTCTCCTTTAAATTTGTCCGTGGGGTCAAAAGTTAGCTTTTGATATTTCGATATGTCCGACATCTGATTTAAAAGTTCACATTTGTAATAGCTGTAATCCATAATTACAATTCCCCCACCTTTATCGGCAGTTTTGATTATAATACCCTTATTCCCTTTAAGGGATTTCATAGCCTCCCTTTCAGCAAGGGTGAGATTACCTCTCCATTTATGCTTATATTTTTGGTAAGCAGACATATCCATGTCCAACATGCGGTTATATGTCCTGATGGATGGATTTACACTTACTGGGTCATATTTGCTCTTTGGTTTAAATTTACCTAGGATGCGTGGCCTTTCCCCTTCTGCAGCTAAGCTGTTCCCATTAAACATTTCCAGCTGGGGGGATCCTATATCCATAGGGTCCACATCTCTATTATCGCTGGTTATCCCTCCATTCTTGGGGCATTGTAGTGGGAAGGCTGCATTACAGAATCGTTCTCTAAGCCTTAGCTGGCGAGAAAACTTAAAGTTATCAACAGTATGTACAAACGTGTTTCCACTCACCATTGGGACGAATCCTAATCCCTTTTGCAGCAGTCTGGTATCCGGATCGGTAAGCTGGTAAGAGGATAAGTTGAATATTAAGTCTTTCTCCCTGTCGGCATTCGTTGTCGCTGAGGTTGCGCTTCTGCTTGGGTGCTTCCGACCCCCACGGCGGGTGGCTTTCCTGGGTCTTTGGTGCTGCCCTGGCGCTCCCCTAAAAAAGGAGCCTGGACGTTTGGCGATCCTCTTGTGCTCGGTTCTCCTTCGCTGTCTGAGGCTGCGCTGGTTGCCGATCGTGCCGGAGATCTCCGTGTTCTCCATTCTCCTCTGCGTCGCCGTGGCTCCGCTCCTTGCTGCCAGCGGTGTACCGAGTTCTCTTTGTAATCCTGTATAACTCGTAACCGCTTGGCACTCTTGAATGCTAGGAGCTCCGATCTGTGTCTGCTGATCTGTTCCTCCAGTCGTCCCAGCCAGTCTGTTTCTTTGTCGCTCTGTAGAGTCTTCAGATGAGCGCTCTCGAAGCTTGCGAGGTCACTACGGGTCAGCCTAAATTCACGACCTGCTTCCTCTATTACAAGTAGCATTAAGTCCAGTGAACATCTGTCTAATACTTGGCACCAACGCCTGCAGAAGTCAGGATTATTCCGCCCCAGGGTAGGTGTATTATTAATCCTAAAACCTCTGGGTACTCTGCTTTCTCTGTAATAGTCGGAAAGGGAAACTCCGTGCAGATGGAGCTCTATCTCCTTTCTCTTGAGGCGTAGCAGCTCGTGGTATGTTTCCTTAGGCCCCAATTTGCCAAACGCTTCTTCATAGGTTTCAGTGAACAGTATTCTCTCGATTTGTTGGAAAGAGGCTACCCAGAAAAATTGTTAACAGATACAAGGCGCTGGGCACTTTCACTCGATCGCCAGGAGGTTTTGAAAGAGTGGCCCAGAAAGAATCAAAACAAAATAGACAAGATCTTTACTATGTTAGCCAATATGACACAAACAGTACACTAGTTAAAAAGAGTGTGATGAAACATTGGCCAATAGTAGCCTCAGATGAAACAATCTCCAAAAACTTACCCGTGAGACCCAAATTTAGCTATAAAAGGGGTAACAATTTGAAGGAGATTCTGAGCCCCTCTGACCCTATGGATAAGTATCAAAAGTCAAGGGTGCAACACTTTCTGTCAGAGAGACCAGGGGTCTATAAGTGCACTGGTTGCGTGACATGTGGAACCCTAATACAGGGACAACACTTTACACACCCAAGAACAGGCAAGAAATACGCCATAAGGCAAAGGATGACATGCGAGTCACAGATGGTGGTATATATAATCAAGTGCCCCTGTGGTATGGTGTATTGCGGCAAGACGGTCAGGCAGTTGAGGGAACGTATTGCCATGCATAGAGCGAGCATACGAGCAGCCCTGGATCCTGACAGAGTGGAGAAAAAGAAAGATAAAAAGCAGGATATCTCCCAACAACCAGTGGCTAAACACTGGGCAGAGGCAGGACACAGTGCCGCAACTTTTAAATGTATGCCTATTGAACAAATACTAAAGAGATCAAGAGGGGGAGATTATGGTAAGGAGCTACTCAAAAGAGAAGCCTTCTGGATCCATCAGTTGGATTGCGTGACACCGAAGGGTTTAAATGGGCAGTTAAATCTCGATTGCTTTCTAGATTGATTGGAATCTCCCACAGTCCCGATAGACAGTGACATATAAAACAGTTAAATATGACAAAGGCAGAGATGAATTTGCAACATAGTTTATTGAAGATGGTAACAATGTATATAATAACATAAATATGATTTCCCTTTTTTCTTTAGATGTTGACCTTAATTTTGCTGTATTGGGACATAACAAGCAGATTATCAAGATACCTGTAAGATGCTTTATTTTTAACCTTTTTATTGCCATGTATATTGTACTCACAATCACAAGATGTACACTTTATATAATTTGTTTAGCACGAAATTGTATAACACAAGAAAATGAGTGAAAATAGCGACATCTTGTGGCACAATCTGAGAAGAACATAGAGTGGAAAATCACATAAAGAATATGTAATTGCATTCACGAACTTGCACCAGTTTGATTGGTAATGATGTCATGTATACGCCCACATTTTAAGTATTTAAATGTTTTCACTATCACTCCCACACATCCTTGATAAAGGCCCAGATGTGGGCCGAAACGTTGGACACGAGAGTGACTATTCAAATAAATATTCACGTTTGATTGAATAAACTGGAGTGCTGGTCCATCTTGAAAAGCTGCATAATATCATTTGACCGGGCACCCACTACGAACTGAGAGGGTTAAAGTGCAGGTACTTTTTGAACTTATATATATATATATATATATATATATATATATATATATATATATACGGTATATATACATACTGTACAGTATATACAAGTTCCAAAGGTGCACTCCGTTTACCGGTACTCTGTATAGACCCAGTGCCAGCTAGCGTATAACTAGACATTTGCACAAGGAATAGTGACACTCACGGGATCATTTTCGGTGCAAGCAAAAAAATATTTATTCCACTCAACGTTTCAATCCCTCACGGGGATATTTGTCAGGAGATTACAAACAAACAACTATATATATACTGTATATATATATATATATATATATATATATATATATATATATATATATATATATATATATATATATATATATATATATATATATATAGTATATGCACACACATTTTTTCATTGATTTCACAGGTGTCTGAGTTATGTGTGTGGAACAACTCCAACAAAAAACTGCACATTACACTTTGCCACTAAATTCCACAAAAGCAATTCTTACCACTCTCACCAAAACCACAGTGATGTGTATTGATAAGCATACAAGGCTACCAAGAAACAACAAACACTTTTACTTTCTCTGGGTTTCAGTTAATGTTAATGAGTGCTTTACAAACACTTGTTAGCAACTGGTTAAAAGGGTCCTGCCATGGGAGTCTTGAGGCTGTGATTGACAGATCTCAGTAACAACAGTCAAGTAATATAAATATAGTAAATAGATCTCTATAATTCCCCTGATGCAAAACTGCAACATAACATAGGCAGACTTTAGGGAAAGGCAATTTATCCCTCTAATTTTCATCAGCTTTCCTCTATATATTGTATAGAAATGTAACATGCCCAGGGGACAGAAAAAAGTGTCTTTACATTTCTTGACAATCTGCATGTTGGGCACTGAGGCTGGTGTGAAGGTGTTAGGTCAAGTATTGCCTTATTATGTTGCTGAACAAAGTTTTAAACCTCTGCTGTTCACTTGCTCAAGGGACTGAAAAAAAACCATACCTAGCTTTAAAAAAAAAACCCAGAGCCATCTGTTTGAGACATTAGCAAAGAACTGGCTAGAGTTCAGAAGCATATGAAACAATATAGCCGAGGAGGATGCTAGATAGCATGGGATTTACTGAAAGAAATAAGGGTGATGATAATAATTGAAGCAGGCATTGCAATGATGTTGATGAATGCAAATTCCTTCAGATGAAGCAAAACAAGACAAATGAAACATTAGTAGGGTCACTTATAAATACATTCCAGATGCTGGTATTTAATTAATTTTGTATGGGGGTCCCTGTAAATAAATGTCTATTAGGTACTAAAAGGGGCAATTTACAGAGACTATTGCTTTGACCTACAACCAACAAAATGTCCAAAATCTATATAAGGAATAATAAGACATGATTCCCATAACTGTATATCTTGGTAATTTACTATCCTTAAATAAATAATTCAGGACAGCAGACTGGTAAATAAAGATTAGTGCATGGAGCTTCTAAAAATGAGTAGTTATATAAAAGCAAATCTATCACCTTACAACACAGATTTACCCCTCTAACATGAAAAATACCAACAACTTTATTGAGTCAAGGAAAAGGATGTCAAATTCTCTGACCTAGTCACTGCATACTGTGACAGTCTGAAACAAATGGATCAAAAACAGAATTTGAAGAGTCAGGTTTCTGTGCCTAAAATAAAAGACCAGTATCAAAAACTGAGAATAATTTATCAGAACTGATAAACTGTGTTTAATAAAATAATAAAAATTGCATACAGTATTTGTAACCTATTAAAATTATGCGCTAAATCAGGAAATAAAATCAATATTTATTTTTACTCTCTCCTGTAAATAATTGCATTTCATATTCATTAAAAATGTAACCCACAATCAGTTTGTCAGGGCCTGGCCTCCTGCGAGAGTACTCCAGAAGAGTCTAAGGGGCCGATTCATCAAGGGTCGAATATCGAGGGTTAATTAAAGGATTTAGCGCAAATGCTACGATTGAACGATCGAAGGATTATTCCTTCGATCGAACGATTAAATCCTTCGAATCGAACGATTCGAAGGATTTAAATCCAACGATCGAAGGAATATCCTTCGATCAAAAAAACTTAGGCAAGCCTATGGGGACCTTCCCCATAGGCTAACATTGACTTCGGTAGCTTTTATCTGCCGAACTAGGGGGTCGAAGTTTTTTTTAAAGAGACAGTACTTCGACTATCGAATGGTCGAATAGTCGAACGATTTTTAGTTCGAATCCTTCGATTCGAAGTCGTATTCGAAGGTCGAAGTAGCCCATTCGATGGTCGAAGTAGCCCAAAAAACACTTCGAAATTCGAAGTTTTTTTACTTCGAATCCTTCACTCGAGCTTGATGAATCGGCCCCTAACATCTGCCAAAAGTGAAAAAAACTAACTGCATGCTGCGGGTTTAGAAAGGAAATTACAATGTCCTCCGTTTAATGAAAATACTCATGATTTTAAAGTTTTAGATTCAGTT
This sequence comes from Xenopus laevis, assembly GCF_017654675.1. Taxonomy (NCBI): domain Eukaryota; kingdom Metazoa; phylum Chordata; class Amphibia; order Anura; family Pipidae; genus Xenopus; species Xenopus laevis. The sequence goes on along the minus strand of NC_054381.1, from coordinate 80,209,211 downwards.
TGGCAAGGCACTTGGATTCGGTCAAATCCAAATCCTGCTGAAAAAGGCAGAATAATTAACTGCATTTTGGATTTGGCACATTCCTGCTAATTACATGGTATAACTGCATGGACCATTCAATTTAAAATTGTTTCAACTATTCCTAAAATGACATCTCCTGTTACAGGTATGGGACCTGTTATCTAGAATACTCAGGACCTGGGGTTTTCTGAATAACCGATCTTTCTGTAATTTGGATCTTCCTACCTTAAATCTACTAGAAAATCATATAAACATTAAACAAACCAATTAGACTGGTTTTTCTTCCAATGAGGTTTAATTATATTTATATTATATTATTCGGGATCAAATACAAGGTACAGGTTTATTATTACAGAGAAAAAGGAAATCATGAAGTCTATGGAAGATGGCCTTTCTGTAATTTGGAGCTTTCTGGATAATAGGTTTCTGTAAAATGGATCCCATACCGGTATATACTTATTTTTCTTTCTTTACCATTTTTATACCCTAAAAGTTTGCCCAGAGGTAGTAAGAAACAGCAACCAGTAAGTTTTGTTTTTTTTAAACAGGTGACCAGTAAATCATAACTCCCAACATTTTGGAAATAGAAAGAGGGACAACAAGATTGACCATGCCCATTTTGTGGCCACTGTCAGATGAAAACGCTGCTTTTGCATGAAGCGTACCGTGATGAAATCGCGGTACGCTGCATGCAAAAGACTAACCACTTCAAGGTTTATAAATAGAAATAGCTCACAAAGCCACTGGGCTTTAAAACAATTATAAAGATAACTAGCAGGTTTTTCTGATTCTTGGATGACATGAAGACTCATACTCAGAATCTAAAAACAATATTCCATTCTCTCTTCATTTCTAAATCATTATTGATGTTATTTGGCTTTAGAGATTTTGGATCCACTTCCCCAGAGCAATTCCTGCTGAGACAATCATTAAATAAAATCTTTCATTTCAAAATTCTGGACATTGTTCTCCCCTTAATGAAGCATGCAAACAAGAAGAGGAATTTGTGATTACCCGTACATTCAATAATGGACTTGATTGCTGTATGCCTCATCCTAAGAGATCATGATAGCTAAATCCATATGTAAATATTCATATTTTTGGATTCTGTCCACATAAATGCAGCAGCATCTGAAAACCATATATTTATAAGTGGTTACTATTAATGAAGTGTAAGTATTGTATTCTTAATGCCTTGGATCGCTAAATGTTTCCTACTGCTATCAAACAAAAAATTCACACCTGTATGTAAGGACAATGAACTAAAGAATCCTATAGTACAGGAGCCAATATGTTTATTACAACCGGTGCATGGGACAATTCATTTCCTCCCCAAATCATGCAATAAAAAGATGTCACGGAATACAATGAATTTCTAAATACAAACTATAAAAATAGACAAGAATAATTTCCAGTCAACTTATTTTAGAAATAAAGATATAATAACCGGCGGAGCTTGGATGTGATCGAGAGCAGACGTGGGTAGCAAGAGCTCCCGTACCTTCATTGATCCTGTGCTGTTATTTACTGCCATATACTTTTCTACTTACCTGGACTGTAAGTTTACTTCATTGTCGCTGCACCATGCCTCCTAAAAGTGCCACGAAACCTAAGGCGGACAGTGTCCAGAAGTTTTTTGCCAGAGCCGTTTCTCAAGATGGCGACGCGGCCTTGGATCCTGTGCCGGAATCTGCGTCACACGCCGCGACTGAGCCCTCAGAGGCTGAGTGCTCGGCGGGGCCGTCGGCGGAGCCCTCTCTCCATTCGCTGATGTTGGCGATATCCGAATCGAAAGCTTCTCTATCCGCTAAACTTACAGAAAACACGGCCACGGTTACGTCCAAGATCGAAGAGATCAGAGTGGATCTCTCCCTTATCCGCCATGATATGCATAAGCTGGGCGAGCGCACAGGTGAGGCTGAACGTCGCATTAGTGATTTAGAGGACGGGGTGCATCCTCTCCAGCACCAAATACAACGACTACAACATGATCAGCAGTTACTGATAGCACATGTTGACGACTTGGGAGAATAGACAACGCAGATCTAATCTCCGGATTATTGGCCTACCAGAAGGAACAGAGGGCGCGCATATGGAGCTGTTTCTGGAGTCGTGGTTCAAAGATAAGCTTGGCCCCAACATATTCTCTCCGCAATTTGCTATTGAAAGGGCCCACCGCGTCCCAGCGCGCAAGCCTCCTCCAGGGGCCCCAGCCAGGGCGGTTGTCCTAAAAATGCTTAATTTTAAGGATAGAGATGCTGTTCTTCGTGAGGCGCGCTCCAAGGGTGATATTATGCAAGGCAATGCCAAGATTCTACTGTTTCCTGACTTCTCCTCGATTGTTCAGAAGAAGCGCAACTCCTTCACAGAAGTTCGTCGGATACTCCGTGAGCATAAGGTTCAGTATGCTCTGATGTTCCCAGCGAAGCTCCGCATCACCACTGGTGACTCTTCTGTATTTTTTGACCAACCTGAAGCCGTCATGCAATGGATAGAGGCTAATATCCCTGATGCTTTGCGACATCGTTCTCCTCGTCGTGGTAATGCTGATCCATGAGGCCTTCTGTTTTCAGTTTTCTATGTCTGCTGGTCGTGAGTATGTCTCTCCTGGAATATGGCCACATTTCCCATTTTCCTGTTTTCCCGGGCGGTGATTGTAGCTTTCAGCGTATACTGTCTGTGGAATATCTGAGCCCAAATTTTTTCACCTTGTCTGCATTATTAGTTATTGGGCCTACTTTGTGACGCTATGGCTATGTTATCCTGGGTGTGACTTTTACTTTTATTTTTTCATGACTTATGGCTAGTACACTCCAGGGACTGGAACACTACCCGCTACGAACGTTGCATACTTACCTTTTCCTCCAGTGTTGACAAGTTACGGGTATAGGCTCAACTATGTTTATGTCTGAGCAGGGGTGGGAAGGGGTTGGTTGGGTCTTTAGGGTTATTTTTTCTCTTTTTATTTTTTTATTGCAAAGGCTATGGTTGACAATTTGTGTGATATATGCATGTTGAATGGACACTCCGCATCTCTATGTTTATTCTGGTCAAATGGCTATGGTTAATATTTGCTCGTGGAATGTAAGGGGCCTTAACTCTAAGTTTAAACGGGCGCAACTGTTTCAATACCTTAAATCCTACTCTCCCTCGCTATTATTGTTACAAGAAACCCATCTTACTGGGCAAAAGATTTTGGCGCTCAAAAAGGCCTGGGTGGCTCACCATTACCATGCCACGTTCTCTACGTACGCCAGAGGGGTAGCTATTTTAGTTCGGAAGCACTTATTATTTGAATTGTTGTCGATAAAAACTGATATGTATGGGAGATTCATCCTAATACACTGTAACATCAACTCTACACCATTGATATTGGGTAATATATATCTCCCTCCCCCTATGTCTATGGATCTCCTGGATTTAATTTTTAAGAAGGTATTGGAATTTCCCCCGGCCCCCTTCTGCCTATTGGGCGACTTCAATTCTCCCCTTATTCCCCAATTGGATAAGCTGTCCCATACTACCCACTCCTCTACTCCTCTAGCGAATTGGGCAGAGGGAATGTTACTGACTGAAGTGTGGCGATGGAAACATCCGCAGACGAGCCAATTTTCCTGTCATTCAGCCACGCATCAGTCACTCTCTAGGATTGACTTGGCTCTAGCTTCACAAGACTTCCTACCCTGGGTATCTGAGATTTCCTACCTTCCCAGGGCATTCTCTGACCATGCCCCGCTCCTTTTAACCATCTGTATTAATAGTCAACCCATTGACAAGCTGTGGCGCCTTAGCCCTCTGTGGTTGAAAAACTCGATAGTTCAAGAGAAAGTGGTATTGGAATATACTGAGTATTGGACCAATAATGGGGACTCATCCACCCCTGCTGTAACTTGGGAGGCTTCTAAAGCGGTAGCACGTGGGTCCATAGCATTTGCAATTAAACAGGCTAGAAATCACGCTAAACGAGAGATTCAGTTGGCCGAAAGGGAGCTTCAAGCTGCTGAGAGAGAATTTGTAGATCGGCCTTCGGAGTTCTTTCACAATAATTTGTGTAAGGCCCAAAAAGCCCTGGAACTCACCCGTACCTCCTTAACCCAAAAGAAATTATTATATGCTACCCAGCGTCTATTTGACCAAGGTGAGAAGAGTGGGAAAACACTCGCATATTTGGCTAAGACTTCCACGCCCACTACCATGATCCCTCGAATTAAGAAACTGAATGGAGATGTTACTTCCTCCCCTGCAGAAATCGTTTCCACGTTTCAGGAGTATTATACCTCTCTATACCAATCTTATATAACTAAATCCCCAGCGTCCATTCGTCTTTACTTGAGTCATTTCCCTATCCCCAGTTTGGATTTCCCTCAGGTTGCATTCCTAGAAGCGGATATAACTGTCCAAGAAATTTCGGAGGCTATACATTCCCTTCCGAATAATAAAACACCTGGAGTTGACGGTCTCCCAGCTGAGTGGTATAAAACTGTAGCTAAAGACCTAATTCCCCAGTTACTCCTTATGTACAATGCTTCCTTGGCTGACCACCGTCTCCCTCCCTCTTTATATTCGGCCTTGATAATTTTGATACATAAATCGGGCAAGCACCCTGAATCCTGTGATTCCTATCGCCCTATATCACTTATTAACACGGATGCCAAGATATTGGCAAAAATTTTGGCCACCCGGTTGATTAAGGTTATCACTTCTATCATTCACCCGGACCAATCCGGTTTTATGCCCGCTAAGTCCACCTCTGTTAATCTTAGACGTCTCTATACCAATCTGCAAATGCTCCACGATAACTCTGGCTCCCGAATCATAGTATCTCTTGACTCTGCTAAGGCGTTTGATACGGTAGAATGGTCCTTTCTGTGGGAGACGCTCAGGTCATTTGGCTTTGGTCCTAAATTTATAGCTTGGGTCCAGTTACTTTATGCACATCCAGAGGCTCAGATTAGGGTTAATAACTCCAATTCTCTACCTTTCTCATTGTATCGTGGCACCCGCCAGGGCTGCCCACTGTCTCCTTTATTGTTTGCATTGGCAATTGAGCCTCTGGCCATAATGATTAGACAGGCTACTAATATCTCTGGACTCCGTTACAAAACCTGTGAAGAGCGCATTGCTTTGTATGCGGATGATATTTTACTATTTCTTGCGGACCCAGGCCCTTCCCTTCATAATGCCCTTTCCCTTATCCAAGAATATGGGACGTATTCGGGCTTGAAGGTCAATTGGGATAAATCCTCCATTTTACCGGTGGATCCTGTCCCTGTTGTCCTTCGACCCCCATCTCTTCAATTACAGTGGTCTGACCAAATTAAATATCTGGGAATTATTGTAACTGCCAAGGATTCCTCCTTCCTTGAGGATAATTTGCTGCCGTTGCTTGGTACCTTCCTCAAAACGGCAACCTCCTGGAAGGGTCTCCCTTTGACTTTATGGGGGAAAATTAATCTGTTTAAAATGATTTTCCTACCGAAATTTCTGTATTTTTTTCGAAATGCTCCCGCGAAGATACCTAAATCATTCTTTAGCAGAGTCAATAGTGCTTTGATCTCATTTATATGGGTGGATAAACGCCCTAGGATCTCCTGGAAGTCTCTTACAGCTACTGTCCCGAATGGGGGCCTGGGACTCCCGCATCTCTGGTTTTACTATGTAGCAGCACAACTGTCACATGTGCATGAATGGCTGGTCCCTAATCCAGAAGACCCCAATATGTTATTTCACTCCCTTATCCTAGGTTCGATCGAATCCCTCTGCCATTGCCCTAAAAGGAAGTTAAAGGACTCTGCTATTTTGCCTCCTGTATTGAGGGCCCCCTATGATGCCTGGCAGACTGCAAGGAGGTTGCAGCGCCTGTCGAATCCCTTGCTTACTCCATACACCCCTCTGTGGGGCAATTCCCATCTTCCCCACCTTCGGCATCTGCCTGATTTTATATATTGGCCCATTCGTAACATTAAAACTCTTGGAGACCTGCTACAACATGGGTCATTTCCAACATTTCAGCAGCTGCAAGATTCTGTGGCTCCTATGAGTTTGAATGTGTTCCGATTTCTGCAATTGCAACATGCTTGCAAAGCCCAGTTTGGTCCGGGTCCAATTACTTATCATACTTTTCGGTTTGAAGATATTCTTAGAGTGGAGAGTACGAGACAGCTAGTTACTCACTTATACAGAGCTTTGCAAGACTTAGGACCTTCTCCATTTGACTCTGCCCGTCGTAAATGGCAATCAATACTACCAGTGATTGATGATGATATTTTGGAGGAAGCCACCGCTTCTAGCTATGGTTTCCTTATTTCTACTAGGGATAGGTTAATTAATTTTAAAGTTCTCCACCTCTATTACTTTTCACCCCTCAGATTGCATTATATATTCCCCGACAAATCTCCAGCATGTCCCAGATGCCAAGACCCATCCGCAGATTTCTTACACATTTTGTGGTCCTGCCCCAAGATTGCTCGATTTTGGCGTGCGGTGGTTAAATGTATGAGTGATGACTTGGAGCTGCCTCAGGTCCTCTCTCCTGAAGCCTGTCTTTTGGGTGTAGTGGGAGATATGGTTCCACAGAATCACGTTAAAATTTTATACCGTACTTTGCTGTTTTATGCTAAAAAGGCCATCATACTTCATTGGCTTCAGCCTGCACCTCCCTCAGTCCAATATTGGGTTGCCTTGGTTAACCACACCTTACCACTTATTAAACTCACTTATGAAGCGCGTGGCTCCTCAACTAAATTTGAGAAGATCTGGGAGAGATGGCTTGAGGTATATCCTAACCCTAATGTTCAGTGATTGCTTTGTTTTTAAACCTGTCCTTGATGACCATACTGTCTTATTGTAATGCCTGCTGACTTCTATGGTGTGGATTGTATATATTTGATCACACGTGTCTGTTTGATGTGTATTGATATGTCACTTTGCCTTTTGCTGAATAAAAGAAACTTTAAAAAAAAAAAAGATATAATAACCATTAATCCAGTTTGTATATGAGGATAAATTCAGGTGGAGTATATAACATAAAAAGTTTGTCCAGAGAGTGACTGTTACAAGATTTGGCAAAACATCAAGGGTCATATTTATCAAGGGTCGAATTTCGAATTAAAAAAAAAAAGGTTGAAATTCGAATTCAAAAAGACTAAGTGAAATTAAGTCTAAGTTTTTGTTTGGTCGAATAGGTCATTTTTCGATCGAATAGGTCCATATTCGTCCAAATTCGAATCGCACGAATCGAAGGAATAACGCATTCGATCGAATTTGATTCAAAGTTTTTCCCCAAAAAAACTTAGATTTTTCACCAATTGACTCCAAATAGGTTCTAGGAGGTCCCCCATAGGCTAAAACAGCAATTCGGCAGGTTTTAGATGGCAAATGGCCGAAGTCAATTTTTTAAAGAGACATAACATAATAAATTTCGATATTTTAATTTTCAAATTTTTTTCAAATCGAATTAGTACACAAAAAAACATAGCTTGAAATTCAAATTTTTTTCATTGAAAATTCACTTCGACCTTTGATAAATCTGCCCCTAAGTTAAAGGAACAGTTTAGTGTACAAATAAAAGCTGGGTAAATAGATATGTGCAAAACTATAAATGTTTCTAACATAGTTAGCCAAAAATGTAATGTATAAAGGCTGGAGTGACTTGATGTCTAACAGAACACAACTTCCTGCTTTTAAACTCTCTAACTCAGAGTCAGTCAGCGACCACATGGGACATAACTGTTCAGTGAGTTTGCAATTGATCCTCAGCATGCAAGTCAGATTCAAAGGCAACAGTTATGACCCATGTGGCCCCCCCTCAAGTCACTGATTGGTTACTGCCTGGTAACCAATCAGTGGAAACCAAGTGAGCTGCAAAGCTGAAGTAGTGTTCTGTTCTATGTGAGACATCCAGTCACCCCAGTCTTTATCCATTAAGTTTTTGGCTAACTAACTGTATTAGAAACTTAATCTCCCTGAATGGCTTGCTGGTATCTTGCACCCGCTAGCACTAAAGTCGCCTGTGCCTCGTGAGGCAATTTCGAGCGACTTTGAAAAACGTATCGCCGCATGTGAATAGGCGCAGGCGACTTTAGCGCTAGCGGGTGCGAGATACCAGCAAGCCATTCAGGGAGATTAGTCGCCTCAAAGACGTGGTGATTAATTGCCAGGCGACCATTCTCCCTGAAACTTCCCATGTGGCCCTAGCCTGACTATTGAGTGCTGTTCTTAGATCTACCAGGCTGTTATCTTGTGTTAGGCAGCTGCTATCTGGTTACCTTCCCATTGTTCTTTTGTTTGGCTGCTCACTCTAGCTTGCAGTACAGCAGTAAAGAGTGATTGAAGTTTATCAGAGCACAAGTCACATGACTTGGGGCAGCTGGGAAATTGACAATATGTCTAGCCCCATGTCAGATTTCAAAATTGAATATAAAAAAATCTGTTTCTCTTTTGAGAAATGGATTTCAGTGCAGAATTGCTGGAGCAGCACTATTAACTGATTCATTTTGATAAAAAAAAATTTCCCCATGACAGTATCATGATTTTTGCTGAATGAATATTATGGTAGGCCTTCCAAGCATCTAGGTTCCCAAAACACAGACACTAAGATTTTAACAGATATTAAAATACCCCCCGATCATAGATCCAGCTCTCCATATATTTTAAGTATGAGAAATACAAATACCTCAAATGACCAGCCAAATTAACTGTTTAGCGCAGCTTTCCTTCTAATATACGAGTGCTCAAGTTGGTGGACCCTCTGCTCTACATTCACACAAGTTAATTAACTACCCTTCTGGTTCAGACTGCCCCAGGCATATAAAATACCTCACATACAGTCTGTAACTGAGTGAACAATCATTATGAATATTGAAACCCCTGGCTTGTACCATATGTACAGCAGCAACAATATAATGTCCGAGGAGGCCATATTTAGTACTTGGCAGTATTCTGCCAGAATTTAAAGGAAAGGATGTAGATTTGAAAGAATTTATAGGAGCAGACGTTAAATATGAACTAATAGTCACTTGAGAACCAACATAATTTTGCCTCTCTGCACTATTCCCTCCCAATATTTATACAGCATTGCTTTAAGATTACTGTATAACGTGACCTGTCAGCATGACTGACCTACAGTTTTATTGCATTCATGTGGCTAATGAATGAATCTAAAATAAAGGGTTTTGATGGAAAGATAGGAACAATGAAAACAATTGTTCCTACCATTTGGCCAAGATTCTGTCTTTTTCAGCAGGATTTGGCCAAATCCAAGTGCCTGGCTGAACCGAATCCAAAAAAAACCATGTAACTTTTTGTCACACAAACAAGGAAGTCAAATTTTTTTTAACCATGCGATGTGCTTGCAGTTTTCTATCCTCCTCCTTTTCCTAATTTACATATGCAAATTAAGGGTCCGATTTGGTTTGGTATTCGGCCAATCTTTCTTTCCAAATCCTAAAATAGTGGATTCGGTGCATCCCTACTTTAACATAGATGCCATGAATCAGAAACCAAAGTGAAAGCTGCCAACAACAAAGCACCCGTGCTTTGTGTGTGTATAACTTTTTCAACTTTCATAACATTTATGCATAATAATGACGTGTGAGCCAGCCCGCAACTTGTGGATTATGCCAAAAAAGAATAGGGCAAACTCTGGGTGCAAGTGACCATTGCCACTTGCAGAACAAAGAACTGATTGGGCAGGAAGGGCTTGGGTATTCAAGTCTCTTTTCAAACTCCTGTTGGGTTGGGAGGAGGTTGAGAACGGGCCAGATAGAGTGTGTGCAGGTTGGAAATTCATAATTCATTAGTACAGATTGACTGTTTGTTAGCTAATTATCCCTTAGGGCACCTATCCCCTAAAAATCCGATAGAGTGTGTGCAGGTTGGAAATTCATAATTCATTAGTCCAGATTGACTGTTTGTTAGCTAATTATCCCTTAGGGCACCTATCCCCTAAAAATCGTTCCACCCACAAGTGGTGCAGGCTAAAAGTAATCACATTCTGGATGGGGGAAAAATTTGTACTTTGCAAAAAAGCTTTCAGATATTGCCCAGATTATAATGGTCATTATTAATGACTGCAAGCACAGTGGTGCTCCCACAGTCAGTTGCTTTATGCTCTCTGAACTTCTGTACCAATCAGTCCTCCCTGCCTCCCATTCCTATTTGCATTGAAAAATGCATTGATTGCTCTCAAAATTGCATCACTTTTTTTATCAAATTGCATTTGTGGTTGTAAATGACCCCTTGTATCACCAAGTAAGAAGAATTACAAAGTGGTGTTTTAATCGCCATTACCTGTAGCATAATGCCTCTAACTGTCCATATATTGTTTGTATGTGGTGTTTTAATCGCCATTACCTGTGGCATAATGCCTCTAACTGTCCCTATAATATTTGTAAGTCAGTTGACTGGGAAAAACACTTGTTGGCTTGATTCCCACGACTATTACTCAAAAACACGTCATGTCACTGTATGTCCATTTTAGCCTTTGTATTTGCCTAATAGAAACATTTGTAGGTGTATGTATAGTTATTCTTATTTTACTTTTACCTAGGGGCATATTTACTAAGCTCAAGTGAAGGATTCGAATGAAAAAAAACGTAGAATTTCTGAGGTTTTTTTTTAGGTACTTCGACCATCGAATAGGCTACTATGACCTTTGACTTTGATTCGAATGATTCCAACTTAAAATCGTTCGACTATTCGACCATTCGATAGTCGGAGTAATGTCTCTTTAAAAAATACTTCGACTAGATACTTCAGCAGTTTAAACCTACCGAGGTACAATGTTAGCCCATCACTTTTCTAACCTTTTTTTGATCGATTAAAATCGTTCGAATCGTTCGATCGAACTAAGAATTTGCACTAAATCATTCGAATTCGATAATTGAATTTGAAGAATTTAAATTCTAGGGTCGAATTCGAGGGTTTATTAACCCTCGATATTCGACCCTTGATAAATGTGCCCCCTAGTGTCTATAAAAGTGTTACTCACTTATCTTGCAGTTTAGCCTTGCTTGAGCTGGCATTATCTATGGTATTATGCTGGTAACAATCCTCTTAATCACTTTCTACAAGCCTCCTATTGTGATTGTGAGTGTTGACCTCATCTGGACTGCATGGCTAGCCAAATGTGGTTGAAATGTAACTTTCCATAGCAGGAAAGTTGCTTTTTAGATTTTTTCAAAACCTGTGCAGATATACAGTATACTGTACTATGCCACATAAGTATTTTCCTGTACTAAACACTGTTTTGCTGGAAAATTTGTGAATATTGGTGTTTTAAGAGCAGAACCTGAATAAAGTTAGACATTCATGAACTTGATCCATCAAGTATTTTAGCCTGCGATTTCTAATGTCCACAGAGAATACACACATGTAACCACTCTTTTTCCCTTACAGCAACCAATAACGAGGATTTGAGGGACTGCATAACGTCATAAGCACTCCATAAGGGAAATTATTAACCCATTCAATAGCCCTGCAAAATGCATTCAAGAAAGCTTATGTTTCCTTTTCTTATTATACAATGTCCTCTAGAGTATACTTGAGATTTTATCTGAAATTGTTTAGTCTTTATGTAAAATTCTTTGATGCAGTATAGGAAAACTGAGTTTACAAACTGCTAGGCTGTTGGCAGGGTCCTCTCATTCCTTCTGTCTGTGTCACCTTTGATTAATCCTTTATACTTACACTAGTGATAACAAAAAAATCTTATGCTGCATATATATAACAATAATTATAACACCATTGCTCTCTATGGTTCTTTTACTATTAAGAACAGAAAGAGAAGTTATAAAAATTAAATACTGGTGAAATCTTGACACAGCAATACCCCTTGCTTGTTTGAGACCCCACCCACAGGCAGTATACAGCACTGGCAGAGATAAAAGATCTTCAGGTAAAACTAGTCCTAGAACACACAGGTACAAATTTAAAGTTTCAGTCTCTGAGATGGGGATGAACTGTCTCTCCCAGACTAGCACTTAAACATTTTGACCCGACCATATTAACCTAAACTGTTCCACAATATTAGGTCCCTAGAATCACCAAAATATATCCACTATTAAAGGCCATTGGTCCTAACAACCACTCATTTTCTAATTGTAACCCCTGGAGTATACGGTTTGATTCTTTGTCTGTGCTTCCTGAGCACCCCATGCTGTCCCCTGAATTTCCATTATGGGGCAATTCAAACCTCCCCCCCTTACAGAGAATTATAGGTCATAGCCAAAGTGGAGTATCTGAAAGCTTGCAAACATTGTAAGGGATGGCAAATATAATACAAATCCAACAAACTGATATGAACAGAGCTGCCATGTACTTGTAATTGCCCTATGCTTCTACAGCAGAGAAGATCAACCCCAAGTATTCTTGTTTGCTTTTGAAACAACCCGCAGTTGCTCAGTTTAAAGGAAACTAGATAGCAAATTGTCAAGGGGCATCTAATGCACTATGAAGACCATTTCAATCTTGCATACATAGTATAGCAAAATAATTTATCAGATCTAAACTCAAATAAATATTGATAGTCTTGTGCCTACAGATTTCTTTAAACCCCAAAATAAACTGAGAATACCCTCTACTGTAATACTCTCTTAATTGATGCAAGCCAATGTATCTTTCTCCTAAATATGGGTGTCTCTGTGCCCTCATTTGACAATGCTTAATGAGCTGGATAATTGCAACTGAGATCTGTTGGTGTATATCTCATTTCTTTTTTTCATTTCTTTGTAGACAAACAGAGTATCTGCACTTCCTCCAGCAACTAGACCTATGTACCAAGTGGTCCAGCTGCTGCTGAAGTATGTTGTTAAGTTGTTAACCGTAAGCTATTGAATATAACACTTTCATACCATAAAATGTATCCCTATAACTAAGTTCTAAATATTTTTCACATCCAAAATGATAAATTGTGGAAAAAAGTTAGGCAGATACAAAATGTCTACCAGTATAGATTAGATAGCTACTTTGAAGAAGGCCATAAGGAGTCAGATATTGTCTAAACTCCATACTTTTTTCCACAAAGTGTTTTATACATTGATTGATATATAAGCAATAGCATTGATTTGACAATGCAGACAGCAAGGCACAACTTCAGAGGCTGGCAAAAACATATAATCATGAGAAGCAGATGTGTACCTTCACTGGTAGCCACATTTTTCAGGGCTTTGGTAGGTGTGTGATCTGTACTTGAACTCAAGTCAGATGAGATGCTTGAGCTGCCTTTTCCTGAAAAAAAGCATAAATACATAGCATGAAATCATTCTTTAATATATTATTATTATGTTACAGGGAAGTTGCATTTCAACAGGCATTTCCTAAGGGAATACAAGGAAAAGTACATTTCTCCATCCAGTAGGATCAGAGAGGTCTCTCAAGGGCTAGGCGTAACTAAAGAACCTAATGTGCTTTAAAGAAATGATGATTCTAAATCTGTACATTTATTTTATTAACAGTATTTTATTAAACAAAGGTGATGTTGAATTCATTGTCTTTTTACATTTGAAAGCTGTCTGGCTCAATTGTTAATGTCACACAAATAGACAAAAATGTGAGTTCATTTTTTTATGCCTTCTGTGCTTTTGCCCATATTGATGCATTGTGAAGGCTATGTGCAAAACCTTAGGTAATCATGTTACTAATCGCCTTCATATATACCATATATAATAGCTTTACATGCTGCCGCATATCAGCTCTATTTAGCGGCTGCACATTTTAGGATCTGTTTATGTACTAAGATTGATACATTGCACTACTAATCAGTACTTCTAGAAAGAGTTCACTTGAACAGGAAGTTCTAATCTTTACTCTGTATACATTATTACATGTCACTATGATTGTTTTGTCAACATTGTACATTATTGCAGTTTTACTGACTACTCCTCAGTTTCTGTACATGCGATGTTGTTTTCTGTCACATTTTGTGTTTGCAAACTGTTTTTTGTATATTTCACACACTTTATTATTGTTTTTACGTTTTCTTTTGAGCCATTATATATATTATATATATAGTCAATTTGTTGAACCGGCACTCACCATTAATCAATCTAATCCCGGGTGCTTCTTCAAAAGGGAGCATAAAGATACAGTTAAGAGCACTCACGGGTGTAGTGAAAAAAGGCTTTTTATTGGAGTGTTACAATCTACCCCACATCAACGCGTTTCGGTTCCCTCTGAACCGTCGTCAGGATGCACACAGAAGTCATCACATGATCAATAAATACAAGCATCAACCAATCAGTGAACAGTGTTAATTAAATATTCATGCCAGTGAGTGTGTTCTGCATTAACGTGTCAGCATCAATTACAATAGTCACAATCAAAAATCAGAATACATGAATAAAAGGTAATATTTAAAAATGTGTAAAAAATAATGAAAAAGGATAAACCGCATTAAAAAGCATTAAACATAGTGAACCATCAACTCTTTTAGAGACATGTAAAAAATGTGCAAATAACAAATTGCCAAACAGGATTCTCAAGGATGTCCATGTAATAAAACTCCAGTCATGGAAAATTTATAAAAAGGGTTAGTAGGCCGAGAGTAGCAACATTTAATGGTGTATTCTTACTCAATTAATAGCACCACCTCCCAAGCCTGGTAAAAATCTACTAGCCTGATGACCTATTCATATCCATGTATATACCCACGGTTCCGTAATTGTTAAATATCAAGATGCTAGGGCTACTTATTCATTGTTGTTGCATCTACAAGTCACAACCACTATATCGAACTGCACCATTCAAGTAAAATTATGCTGCCTATATATATCCCAGACATTCAACTGTCAAAGGAGCATATTAAACCATTATTTAATTAGTGCCTATGTTGTTAATATTGTTTATTCGACTCCTTGAGACCCAGTTTTAACGTGCAATGTATATAGATGTCAAAATTTCAAAAACAGTATACTGATGTATCACCAATCCCATTGCTCACTTGTCGTGTAGAACATTCCCCTACCTATATCCCAAAGTGAATCAGGAAAAAATTCGTACTACCCCCATTCCCAAGGGAGTGTAGTACTGATTAAAATTAAAAAAAATCTGAAAAAAATCTGAAAATCTGAAAAAAGAACGGACGGACAAGTATTATTTTTATACAAAGCAGGCCAGTGAATACATCTCGTTGAGGCCCCTCGGAGCCACTGTGTCCAAAGTCCGAATCCACTTGGCCTCTCTTTGAAGTAATAATCTCCCCCTGTCACCTCCACATTTAAGTGGAGGGACATGATCAATTAGTATGCATCGAATAGAGGGGAGCGAGTGCCCAAAACTTGCACAATGTCTCGCAAGTGGGGTGTCCGCTTTACCAGAAATAAGAGCAGTGCGTATGGTGGATCTGTGGTTGTTCATGCGGATCCGAATAGTTGTGGTACATTTCCCAATATAATACAAACCGCAGGGGCAGATGATGCAATATACCACATATTCAGAAAGACAGGTTAATCTATGTCGTATTTCAAATCTCCTGCCGCTGTGTGGATGGGCAAAGTGAGATCCAGTTAGAAGAAACCCGCATGTAATACATCCACTGCACCTGAAACATCCCATCTTATTGAATTTCAGCCAAGGCTGTGGCAGAGTTGTTGTCCGCATAATGTGTAAATCTGTAACCATCAGTATATCACGTAGAGCTCGACCTTTACGATAGGCACACCTCGGCGGTTTCACTTTGGTAAAAGGTAAGTTATTATCTAATTGTAATATAGGCCAATTCTTTCTGATAGCTGTACAGATGTGTTTGCTTACAGGCGAAAAATTAGAAACAAAAGTCAAAGTGTTTTCCTTGTTTGGTTCTCCTGAAATTGCTTTAAATGTGCCTGTACTCTCTGTACTCTATATATATATAATGCATCAGGGAGCTCTATCAGATTTACATCTAACCATGGGCTCCATATTTGTTCAAATTTGTCTGGGCATCCCCGAGCCATGTAAGTAAGTTTTATAGAAGGGAGGATTTTGTTGATTAGGTTCACCCATTGGGTAAAAGTGGGAGTGGTGGTACGCATCCAGTTCATTACCACCAGTTTTTTTAGCTCCTGCACCAGGCCCAGCAGGCAGGTCTCTGGAGAGTGCATGTTATTTCCGGCCAAGTATCTCATCACTTCCCTCCAGAGGCTATATATTGGGGGGCATTGCCTCTGGCATCTCTGGCACCTGGGTTTTGACACTCTTCACATTTTTTGAAGCTTTATTGGGGGGATATACAACTGGTGGACAAATTTGAACTGTATTAACATATTCCACAGAGAAATGAGATCTCCACAGAGCGAGTCAGTGACCTCCTCCCACAGCTCCTCTCTGAGGGCTGGGATTGCCTGTTGCCAGCGCCTCTAGACTCTGGCAAATGGTAGTGGCATTGCACCGATGAGTACCTGGTAAAATCTGGATGTCAGCTTTGCCCGCATTGGGTCATGCAATATTAGCTCCATTGGAGCGGTGTTGTATGCCACCTCCAAGGTGGAGAGCTGGGCTTTAAAGGCGTGGCAGAATTGGAGGTATCTATAGAGCTGTAATTTTGGCTCATTAAGTTCTATCTTAAGTTGTCGATGATTGGGAAATTTGAGACCCCTTACTGGCCAGTAAGCAAAATCTTGCAGGGATTTCAGATGGGGTAAATTAGAGTTCCTCCAAAGTGGCAAGGGGGAAATTATAGACGGCATGTGACCATTATACAGTAAGTACATACAATCTTCCATGATCTAAATGGCACGGACATGGTGGTTGGGTAGTCCACCTGTATGGCATGTTCTTAATTAAGTCTAAGGAGCCCAGCCAGGAGTAGCAATCACTATGAAACCAGCTATGTATGTGGTGGAGTTGGCTAGCCAGAAAATAGAAGCGTAGGTTGGGTAGGGCCAAACCACCTTTATCAGGCAGGGATGTCCAGGTTATGCGTGGGGACTTGTTAGCCCACAGAAGGGGAGTAGGATGGAGTTCACCTTACGGAAGTGGCACTCAGAGATCCACACTGGGGAGTTATGCAATTTGTACAATAATTTAGGCAGGTAGATCATTTTGTACAGATTGATTCTGCCCCAGAGGGTGATGGACAGTGGTAGCATTCCTAAATTGGTCAATGATTGGGTCAAGGTTATCTGGGATATATGAGTCAAAGTCTAGGGAGATGATAATGCCCAGGTATTTGAACTTGGTAACCCATTTAAGCCCCTGGGTGAAAGGTGGGTGGACAGGCATGTGGTCAATGGGAAATATTACAGACTTGGACTTATTTACAGCGAGTCCAGAGTAAGTACCAAATCTCTCAATAATTGTGACGGCCTCTTGCAAGGAGGACCTCGGATTCTCCAGGAAAAGGAGCAAGTCATCTGCATAGAGTGCAAGTTTATCCTCCAGTGCGCCATACTCAAATTCCACCACTGCCGGAGCCTGTCGGAAGTAAGTGGCCAGGGGCTCAATAGCTACTGCAAACGGCAGAGGGGGTAATGGGCAGCCTTGCCTGGTACCCCTGGAGAGAGGGAAGGGGGAGGATAGGCTACCGTTGACTTTAATGCATGCAATGGGCTTAAGATATAACAATTGCACCCATTTGAGGACACCTGGGCCACAGCCAAACCTCCTCAACACCGCTCACTGTGTTAACAGTTGATTGGCAATCTTACAATGCAGTACTATGTACCTGCCATAAAAATCAGTTTGAACCCCTATGCAATCAACAAACGACTGTTTATAAACTAAGGTCTATTGGGCTTAATGAAGTCGTTTGCACATAAATAGGAAACTGGCTACAGGATCGGGTACAGAGGGTGGTTGTTAATGGTACATTCTCTACTTGGAGTAAGGTTCTTAGTGGGGTCCCTCATGGCTCGGCATTGGGTCCACTTTTATTTAACACAGATGACACAAAACTGTCCAGCCCAATTAATTCCACCCAGGATGCAGCATCCTTGCAACACGATCTTGACAAACTGGAAATCTGGTCAGCTAAGTGGCAAATTAGATTCAATGTTGATAAATGTAAAGTCATGCACCTGAGATGTAAAAATATCCAAGCCACT
Organism: Xenopus laevis; assembly: GCF_017654675.1. Lineage (NCBI taxonomy): Eukaryota > Metazoa > Chordata > Amphibia > Anura > Pipidae > Xenopus > Xenopus laevis. Next base: position 80,191,170 of record NC_054381.1, on the reverse strand, counting down.
TATGCCCTTAATGGGACTGCACTAGGCAAATCCATTATGGAAAAGTACCTTGGATTCCTTGTAGATGATAAACTTGGCTTTAGCAAGCAATGTCAGTCAGCAGCATCAAGGGCAAATAAGATCTTGAGCTATATTAAAAGGGGCATTGATTCAAGGCAGGAAGGGGGCATTCTTACACTGTATAGAGCACTGGTAAGGCCCCATCTAGAATATGCCGTACAGTTTTGGTCTCCATCACTCAAACAGAACATTATTGTATTAGAGAGGGTACAGAGAAGGGCAACTAAGCTGGTAAAAGGTATGGGAAATCTTAGCTATGAGGAAAGACTGACCTAATTGGGGATGTTCAAGCTGGAGAAGATGCACTAAAGTGGTGATATGATAACTATGTATAAATATATAAGGGGATCATTTAATAATCTCTCTAATGTTTTATTTACCAGTAGGTCCTTCCAGCTGACACGAGGTCACCCATTCCGATTAGAAGAAAAGAGGTTCCGCCTAAATATTCGGAAGGGGTTTTTTACAGTGAGAGCTGTGAAGATGTGGAATTCTCTCCCTGAATCAGTTGTACAGGCTGATACATTAGATAGCTTTAAGAAGGGGTTGGATGGCTTTTTAGCAAGTAAGGGAATACAGGGTTATGGGAAATAGCTCATAGTCCAAGTTATTCCAGGGACTAGTCCGATTGCCATTTTGGAGTCAGGAAGGAATTTTTCCCCCTCTAAGGCAAATTGGAGAGGCTTCAGATGGGTTTTTTGCCTTCCTCTGGATCAACTGGCAGATAGGTAGTTAATAAAAAAAAAAAAAAAAGGTTGAACTCGATGGGCATGTGTCTTTTTTCAACCTTACTTACTATGTTACTATGTTACTATGTATATGGTGGAGAGGATCTCCTTCTGCGGTCCACAAAAGTCTTATGCACTAGAGCACTTTTTTCAAGATTAGATTTGGTTGCAGCCCAAATAGCAGACATATGGGCCGCGTGATCATCAGCGGCTGGGACATCAGATAGTAGAATGTCCTGTGGGAATGCTTGCGGATGCTGACCATACACCGACAGGAAAGGAGGTCTTCCAGTGGAATTGTGACTAGCATTGTTATGAGCGAATTCCGCTCACGGGAGGAGGTCGGACCAATCATCTTGACAGAGGGAGACATGATTCCTTCGGAATTGCTCAAGAGCTTGGTTCACTCGTTCCACTGCCCCATTCGTTTGAGGGTGATAGGCAGAAGAGAATTGGAGAGAGATACCCAAAGCTTTGCATAAGGAGCACCAGAACCTGGATACAAACTGGGATCCTCTGTCAGAGACTATTTCCGTTGGAAAGCCATGTAGCCGGAAAATATACTGGATGAAGAGCTGGGACAGTTTCACCGTGGAGGGAAGTTTTTGCAGGGGAAAGAAATGGGCCATTTTGCTAAAGCGGTCAGTAACCTCCCAGATCACAGTGTTCCCTCTTGAGGGTGGTAACTGTACAATAAAGTCCATTGCTAAGTGAGTCCATGGACGAGAGGGAATGGGTAAAGGTTGCAATAACCCGCTAGGGCGAGTATGGCTAGCCTTGGAAGTGGCACAAATGGTACAGACAGCAACAAAGTCTTTGATGTCTTTATGGATAGTCGGCCACCAGATTAAATGTCGTAACAACTCAAGAGTCTTTTCAGGACCAGGATGTCCAGCTTGCCTGGAACAATGAGTCTGTTGTAACATGGGCAGGCGAAGCTCATAGAGCACAAATGCCATCCGAATGGGAGTATCAGGAGGAGCAGAAGACTGGCCAGCCAAGATTTGCTCAGCAAATTGAGGAAACAGAGATGCAATAAACTTGGCAAGAGGAATAATTGGTTCTTGCCTCTCAGGAAAACGATCCACCGGAGTGAAACTTCAGGATAGAGCATCAGCTTAAATCAGGACAAAGTTGAAGTGAGAAAGGAAGAGAGCCCATCTTGCCTGTCGGGGATTCAATCTCTTGAGAGATTGTATGAACTCTAAGTTCTTATGGTCAGTATAGATCGTGACTGGAATCGAAGAACCTTCAAGGTGTTGACGCCACTCCTTGAGAGCAAGCTTGACAGCCAAGAGTTCACAATTCCCCACATCGTAATTCTACTCTGCAGGAGAGAACTTTTTGGCGAAATAAGCACAAGGGTGTAGTTCTCCATCGGCAGGATGTCTTTGGGACAGAATAGCGCCAGCTCCGACTTCAGAAGCATCCACCTCAATGAAAAAGGGTAACTCCAGATCTGGATGACGGAGGACTGAGGCAGAAGTGAAAGCATCTTTCAGGGACTGACAGGGGCCACGAGTTGGGCTTACCCCCTTTCAGGATGAGGGCAAGGATAGGTGCAATGCGAGAGGAGAACCTCTTAATAAACTGTCGATAATAATTGGCGAATCCAATGAATCTCTGAATAGCCTTGGTACCCAATGGAAGAGGCCACTCCTGAATTGCGGACACTTTTACGGGATCGATCTGGAAACCCTCTGAAGAGATTATGTAGCCCAGAAAAGGGATCTTGGACACTTCAAAAAAACATTTCTCCAGCTTGGCAAAGAGAGAGTTCTTCCTCAGACAAGAGAGTACTTCCTTTACCCGGGAGCGATGGCTTTCTAGGTCCTTGATCAGGAAGATCAGGATGTCATCTAGGTACACAACCACAGATTTTCCCAAGAGAACCCGGAAGATGTCGTTCACAAATTCCTGGAAGACGGCGGGGGCATTACAGAGGCCAAAGAGCGTCACAAGATATTCATAGTGCCCATCTCGAGTGTTGAAGGCCGTCTTCCATTAGTCACCCTCACGAATGCGGATGAGGTTGTAGGCCCCGCATAGATCCAACTTAGTGAAGATCTTAGCCCCTTTCAGTTGGTCAAAAAGTTCTGTAATCAGAGGCAAGGGGTACCGATTCTTAACAGTAATTTTATTAAGTCCTCGGTAATCTATACAGGGACGTAGACCACCATCCTTCTTCTCCACAAAGAAGAAACCAGCCCCTGCGGGAGAGGTAGAGGGACGAATAAACCCCCGCTGGAGATTTTCTTGGATATAGTCTTTCATGGCGGTAGTCTCTGCTGGGGAGCGTGGATAAGTGCGACCTCTAGGGGGAATGGTTCCCGGAAGGAAATCAACTGGTCAGTCATAGTGTCGATGAGGGGGAAGGAACTCTGCAGACTTTTTACAGAAGACATCAGAGAATTCCTTGTAGAAGGAGGGCAGCATCTTCAAATCTGTCGTAGAGATATTCACCCTCTGGAGGGGTTTAGCAGGAAGACAGTGCTGTTAACAGAATGGACCAATCAATGGTGGGGTTATGCAAGCGCAGCCAGGGAAGACCCAAGACGACAGGAACAGAAGGGCAGGAAATAATCAGGAACGATAACTTTTCTTTATGTACCTGCACAGGTAACTCCCCGATCGTCATGCAGATAAACTCGAACGTTAGAGGCTTGTTGTCAATAGCAGTGACCCGAAGGGGAGTAGACAATGGATATAAGGGAACATCCATATACTTGGCAAAGAGAGCGTCCATAAAATTCCCGGCAGCCCCAGAGTCGATGAAAGCAGAGCCGATAATCGTCTTAGTGGCCAAACGAATCTGTAAAGGCAGAAGAAACCTGTGAGAGTTCTCTTGAGATTGAGAAGTAACGCCCCTTACATGCGTCACCCTGGATTTACCTTGGGGGATAGAACGCTTAGGCTTCACAGGACAGGTATTGGCAAACTGAGATTGTCCACCACAGTACAGACATAGACCAGCCATCCATCTACAGAGTCTTTCTTGCTCGGAGAGACAAGCTCTTCCGACTTGCATTGGCTCCTCCGGAGGAGTAGTGGAAGACTGCTGGGACGGTGCAGGCAACAGAGGTCTTTGAAAGCGTGGGGCCAGTGTAGGCTGGAATCTCTTACTGCACTCCTCATCAACTTGGTGCTCTCTAAGACGAGTATCCACTTTAACAGTAAGAGCAATTAAATCCTCCAGAGAATCAGGAAGTTCCCTGGAAACCAGGTCATCTTTCAGTCTCATTGACAACCCTTGGTAGAATACAGCCTTGTATGCCTCTTCATTCCAGGAGGTCTCAGCCATTAAAGTTCTAAAGTCAATAGCGTAATCACTAGCACTGCGATTTCCCTGTCGGAGTTGCAGGAGCCGAGAAGAGGCATTAGTGACCCGTCCTGGGGCATCAAACACAGTGCGAAAAGCTTGTAGGAATGCTTTGACATCAAAGGTCAATGGAGAATTCTTCTCCCAGAGAGATGTTGCCCACCGGTTTGCCCTCTAAACGAGACATCACATATCCCACCTTGGCACGTTCACTGGGGTAGTGCTCGTATTGGATCTGGCACTGCGTAGCAAAACCTCTGCAGGCGCGTGGATCCCCATTTTAACGAGGCGGAGGTGGGATGTGCTGCTCCCCAGCTGGCGAGGCAGCAGGAGGAACAGCAACTGTGGGAGGATTGCCAGCAACTGGATACACTGGAGGCATACGAGAGAGGAGAGTATCGAGTACTTGCCCAATGCGGAACTGCTGAGCTTCATAATCTTTCATGTGGGACGCCGAAGTGCTCGTCCGACATCAGGCGTAGCTTCCTCACTGAGGTCCATGGCCCAAGTATAATGTCAGGGGGCCTATTGGCTCCCAGCGGGGGAGTCAGGACCAAGGAGGAAGCATTTAGGGACAAAGTTCCGGTTCAGAGTACAGGCAAGGGTTAAGGCAAAATCGGGGTCAAAGTCCAGGCAGGAATTGTAATGGAAACCGATTGTCTTTTCGCCCTCGGATTGGTCGCCGGCGTCGGAATGGGCGCCGGGCTGGCGTCAGTGCGTCAGCGTCCGCGTCATGACGTCAGTGCGTCCAAATTGGCGCCAAACCCAGGCCTATTTAAAGCAGCTTCAGACTCTCATCAATGCCCAATTATAGGTTTTCGCTTGCTGATTCCTGGGTGTGTTTATCGTTGTTTATCTTGTGTACCGACCTTGCCTGAACTCTCGTCTTTGAACCTCGTCTGCCTGAACTGATTCTACTGCCTGATTACGACTATTCTACTGCCTACTCCTTCTGTACTGCGAACTCGGACTTTGTTACCTCCTCCTTGGTCCTTACTACCTCGGGGCCCTCGGGCCTTACATTATAATTGGGCCATGGACCCTACTGAGGAGCCTCATGTTCCTACAGATGTCGGCAGAGCCGTTTGTGGTTTGGCTTCTCGCATGCAGACCTACGAAGCCCAGCAAACCCACTTCGGCCAGGCTCTAGAAGCAATCCTGGAGAAATTGTCTGCCTTGTCTCCAGTGGCACCAGTTCGTCCACCGGTCCCAGCTACTCCACTCCAGATTTCCGAACCTCGCATCCCTGCACCTCCTCTGTACAGCGGTGATCGGGAATCATGCCGTGGTTTCATCAATCAGTGTGAGATCCAGTTCACCCTGCTTCCAGGTCAGTTTGTCTCGGAGCGAGCGAAGGTGGGCTATATCATCACCCGCCTGCAAGGGAAAGCTCTGGAGTGGGCTTCTCCCCTCTGGGAGAAGGAGGATCCGGTCATTGACGATGCCAAGGCCTTCATCCGTGACCTTCGCACGGTGTTCGACGCACCAGGTCGTTCTGCTTCAGCTTCTGCTCGCTTGTTCCAGTTACAGCAAGGCACTCGTACAGTTCCTGAGTATGCCATCGAATTCCGTACCCTAGTGGCTGAGACTTCGTGGAACAACGAAAGCTATCATGCTGCCTTCTATAATGGGCTGGCAATGCGCATTAAGGACGATCTGGTGTCCCGTGAAATGCCTCCACTCTGGGAAGATCTCGTGGCTTTGGCAGTGAAAGTGGATACCCAGCAGAGGGAGCATCAAGTTGATCGAGAGCGGGCAAGGAAATTCCAGAGATTTCAACCAGTACTGGCTCCTCGCTTTCAGAGACCATTTCTTTCCAGTTTGGCTCCTTCTTCACCCTCTCCTTCTTCTCCTGCGGCTCCTGCAATTCCTTCTCCTGCGGCTGAAGAGCCGATGCAGATAGGACGGGCTCGCCTTTCCGAACAGGAGAAGCTTCGGAGAAGGGCTGCTGGTCTTTGCCTTTATTGTGGGGGAAAGGCCCACTTCGCCTATGAATGCCCTGTGAAGCCGGGAAACGCCAACACCTAGGTATGTTTGGGGAGACTTACCTGGGTGGAATTGGTCCTTCTCCCCATCCTTCTACTCTACGTTTCCTTCTTCCTGTGCAGATCCGGTTTGGAACCCAAAAGATTTCTTCCCAAGCCTTCCTCGATTCTGGTGCAGCAGGGAATTTCATGGACAAAGATTTTGCCGAGAAACATTCCATTCCTCTTCAACCCTTGGCTGTTCCCCTGCGAGTTCTTGCCATTGATGATCGTCCATTATCTTCTGCTATTATTTCACAGTCTACCCTGGAACTTTCTTTTACTGTGGGAACGATGCATCTAGAAAGACTGTCTTTTCTCTTAATTGACTGCCCTTCAACTCCCATTGTACTTGGTCTGCCCTGGCTGAGTATTCACAATCCAGTCATTGATTGGTCTTCTGCCCAGATCTCCCGCTGGAGTCATTTTTGTCAACAGAACTGTCTGCCTGTCAAATCTCTTATTAAAGTTTCTTCTGTGACCCCGAATTCTTCTTTACCTCCAGTTTACCAAGCCTTTTCAGATGTTTTCAACAAGAAGTCTGCTGAAACCTTACCTCCTCATCGTTCCTATGATTGTCCTATTGAACTGCTTCCTGGATCCATGCCTCCTAGGGGCCGCACCTACCCGCTTTCCCCTTCTGAAACTTCTTCTATGAAGGAATACATCCAGGAAAACCTCCAAAGGGGGTTCATTCGTCCATCTTCCTCTCCGGCCGGGGCTGGATTCTTCTTTGTGGAAAAAAAAGACGGCGGTTTGCGGCCCTGCATTGACTACAGGGGTTTAAACAAAGTTACGGTGAAAAATCGTTACCCTCTTCCTCTCATCACTGAATTGTTCGACCAACTCAAGGGTGCAAGCCTCTTCACCAAACTAGATCTGCGTGGGGCCTACAATCTTATCCGGATCAGAGAAGGAGACGAATGGAAGACCGCATTCAATACTCGTGACGGGCATTATCAGTACTTGGTCATGCCCTTCGGCCTTTGCAATGCTCCTGCGGTCTTTCAAGAATTCGTTAATGATATCTTCCGGGATCTGTTGGGGCAATATGTGGTCGTTTATTTGGACGATATTCTTATTTTTTCTAAAAACCTCCAAGAACATCGTCATCAGGTTCAAGAAGTTCTTTCCTGTCTTCGAAAAAACCATCCGTTTGCCAAGTTGGAGAAATGTTCCTTTGAAGTATCAACCATTTCTTTCCTAGGATACATCATTTCCCAACAAGGCTTCAAGATGGATCCAGCCAAGGTTTCGGCAATTCAAGATTGGCCTCTTCCAACCAGTGTCAAGGCTGTTCAAAGATTCATCGGCTTTGCTAACTATTATAGACAGTTCATTAAAGGTTTTTCGTCTAAGATTGCTCCAATCCTTGCTCTTATACGTAAAGGGGGTAAACCTCAGCATTGGTCTCCGCTAGCCTTGGAAGCTTTCAAGACTCTTAAAGAATCCTTTTCATCTGCCCCAATCCTTAGGCACCCTGAACCTCTCCAACCTTTCTTCATCGAAGTAGATGCCTCGGATATTGGAGCAGGAGCAATATTATCTCAAAGATCCTCTTCTGATGGTAAATTGCATCCGTGTGCCTTCTTTTCCAAGAAATTTTCCTCCTCCGAAAGAAATTATGACGTAGGGAACCGTGAATTACTGGCTGTCAAACTTGCTCTAGAAGAGTGGAGACACTTACTTGAAGGATCATCGGTCCCTGTAACCATCTTCACCGACCACAAAAACCTAGAGTATATCCAGACCCTTAAGCGCCTCAATCCTCGACAAGCCAGATGGGCACTGTTCTTCTCACGTTTTAACTTCATCTTAACTTTTCGTCCTGGTTCAAGAAACAAGAAAGCGGATGCTCTTTCCCGAAGTTTTACCCCCGAAAACCCCATCTCTGAAGACCCAGAATCCATTGTGCCTCCTACAAAGATCATTGCCACCCTGTTTCCTTCCCTTGCCTCTCATCTTTTGTCCATTCAAGCTTCTGCTCCTGTGGAAACTCCTGTAGGCGTAGCCTTTGTTCCTCCTGAGCTTCGTCATTCCATTCTGGTCCAATCTCACAGCTCGAAGCAGGCCGGTCATCCTGGAATTAAAAAAACAACTGAACTTTTATCTCGTCTCGTCTGGTGGCCTTCTTTAAGAAAAGATGTTAAAGACTTTGTTTCCTCCTGCTCCACTTGTGCTGTATCCAAATCTGGACATTCTCCTCCCAAAGGCCTACTTTTACCTTTGCCTGTTCCTTCCCGCCCTTGGACCCATTTGGCAATGGATTTCATCGTGGATCTTCCTGCTTCCTCCGGCTACACTGTCATCTGGGTGGTGATTGACTGATTTAGTAAGATGGCACACTTTATTCCTCTTCGGAAACTTCCTTCAGCTCCAGAACTTTCTTCTTTATTCATTAAACACATTTTTCGTCTCCATGGTTTTCCTGCTGAGATTGTCTCTGACCGTGGATCCCAATTTATTTCTAAGTTTTGGAGGTCTCTTTGTAAAGCCCTTAATATTTCCCTTCAGTTTTCTTCTTCATATCATCCCCAGTCTAATGGAGCGGCAGAAAGAGTTAACCAGGCTCTTGAACAGTTCCTCCGATGTCATGTATCCTATCCCTGTGTCAGGATGATTGGGCTGACCTCCTTCCTTGGGCCGAATTTGCACATAACAACGCCTTGCACTCTTCTTCTGAAAAGTCTCCTTTTTTTGTGTTTATGGTCTTAACCCCTTGGCTTTTCCTCAAGATTTCCTGCTCACAAATGTTCCTGCCGCCAACGATCAAGCCGCCCACATGTCGGCCATCTGGCAGGCTACTATTGTCAACTTAGAGAAGAGTTCCCTTGCACAGAAGAAGTTTGCTGACAAGAGGAGAGTTTCTTCCCCTCTGTATGTTCCCGGTGACAAGGTCTGGCTGTCTACTCGCAATATTCGCCTCAAAGTTCCTTCACCTAAACTTGGGCCCAAGTATATTGGTCCCTTCCCTATCTCCGAGATCATCAATCCTGTGGCTGTGCGGTTGCAACTTCCTCCTGAGATGCGGATCCCCAATGCTTTCCATGTTTCTTTGCTTAAACCTGCAGTTTCTTCTTCTTCCTCCCCAGCTCCTGTCATTGTAGATGGGCATCAAGAATTCGAAGTAAAGAAGATTTTGGACTCTCGGATTTCTAGAGGCACCCTTCAGTAACTCATTGAATGGAAGGGATTCGGTCCTGAGGAGTGCTCGTGGGTAAGAAGCTCCGATGTCCATGCTCCTCTCTTGGTCCAAAGGTTTCATCGACAGTTCCCTTCCAGCCCAGGTGGTCCTGAGGCCCCCCCTAAGGAGGGGGATACTGTAATGGAAACCGATTGTCTTCGCCAAGATGGCGTCCAAGATGGCGGCCTCCTGGATCCTGCTGGTCGCAGCACTATGACATCAGCGTCTTTTCGCCCTCGGATTGGTCGCCGGCGTCGGAACGGGCGCCGGCGTCAGGACGCTGGCGTCAGTGCGTCAGCGTCCGCGTCATGACGTCAGCGCGTCCAAATTGGCGCCAAACCCAGGCCTATTTAAAGCAGCTTCAGACTCTCCTCAATGCCCAATTATAGGTTTTCGCTTGCTGATTCCTGGGTGTGTTTATCGTTGTTTATCTTGTGTACCGACCTTGCCTGAACTCTCGTCTTTGAACCTCGTCTGCCTGAACTGATTCTACTGCCTGATTACGACTATTCTACTGCCTACTCCTTCTGTACTGCGAACTCGGACTTTGTTACCTCCTCCTTGGTCCTTACTACCTCGGGGCCCTCGGGCCTTACAGGAATACAGAAGGCAGGCAGCACAGGTTCGAGAAGATAGTTTTCAGGCAGGAGTAAAAGTTCTAATAAACTGTTACAAATAACCAAAAGCACCCAGGAACAAAGTACCAACTTGATACAAATTTATACTTGGGCAGTGATTAGGTGTACTGGGTGCTCTTTTATTACGAAATTGGCTCTGGAACAGCGCCCAACGTCAGACGTGGCACGCTGATGTCATTGTGCCGCTACCCACGTGGCGGCCATGGGTGCCGCCATTTTGGGAGTGATGCCGGAGGGAAGGGATGCGCCACCCGGAGCTCCGGGCGGCCTTCGTGACATAGATAATGTAGGAAGGTAATTATTCACAGGTGTATGTTTGTTAGCTGGGGCTTAAAAGCTCCCTGCTTTCTCACTAGTGCTCCTAAGCTAAGGGAAAATGCTCAATGGTCTTACTACTCAGTCACATTGGTTGCTGGGGGACTTGATTTTATATGCACTACAAACTTAGAATGCTCACAAATAGTGTAGGACAATGAGGGGCATTGAAGTGGCACGTGAGCTTACATATTTTGGCCAAAGTGTGATGTATTTGTGGTACTAGCACTTAATTTTTTGTAATAATTATTTTTAAAGGCAAACCATGTGCTGCCAATTTTTCTCTCTTTGAGGTAACCCCTAGAATGCCCACTCATGGAGTCCTCTGACTTTCAAAAAGGACTGGTATAAGTGTGACTGATTTTCATTGAAGAAATTAAGTAGGGATGCACCGAATCCAGGATTCGGTTCGGGATTCAGCCAGGATATGGCCGATTCCTTGTGCCTGGCTGAACCAAATCTGAATCCTAATTTGCATATGTAAATTAGGGGCGGGTATTGAAATCACATGACTTTTTATCAAAAAAGAAGAATTTTTTCTACTTTCCTGCCCCTAATTTGCATAAGAAAATTAGGACTCAGATTTGGTTCGGCCGAATCACCAAAGATTCAAATAGTGGATTAGTGGATTCGGTGCATCCCTAAAATTAAGTATATCACGAACCCCATTACCCAAATTAATATATATGCTGAGTGAGAGAAAAGTTGAGACTAGAAATGAAATGCATTAGCCTTGTAACAGTTATGATCCATGCCTACAAAATTATCTACCATAGCTGCAAATTTTCAATATCTACTCTCTCCTTTATGTCAGTGGCACAGGAAGCTCCTGGCTGCTATAGCTGCTTACAGTGTATGCACAGGGTTCAACTATTTAGGCATGGATCTTAAATGTTTTAAGACTTCCTGTGGTTCAAGTGTGTTTTTTTGAATCAGGCTGCTGACTGGAATAAAGCAACTTAAAGCAAACAAATCAACTGAAAAGGATAAGTATTTATTAACTGCTATTTTATATTAAGGTTTATATTTAACTACTGTGGTTTTATTTTTTAAAGGTTTTTTTTCTGTCTTGGGTGCTAAACAACAAAGTTTGGTGTGTTAGTGTGCTTACAGCAAGTTTGTCACAACCTGCTTTACTTTGCAGTTAGTTTTCCCTCCGTTTGAGGGGGTGAGGTTTGAGTTGCACCTGAACAGACTGTATAAATAGAACCCCTGGGACTCCAGTGGAGCTTCTCTTAAGTGGGTGATCTGTAAGTGGGTGATCTGTAAGTGGAGTTATAAACACCGGAGTTAAGTGGGTGATCTGTAAGTGGAGTTATAAACACCGGAGTTAAGTGGGTGATCTGTAAGTGGAGTTATAAACATCGGAGTTTAAAACTAAAGGAGGTTCAAACTAGGTCAAAACCTTGTTCTAAACCATCATTTTTATTTATTTATTTTTATTTTTTCCTGTTTTGATCTGTAACTGGGATAATGAGTGCTAGCAAGATTGAAGGTCTGACTCAGTGCACAGTCTGCCATATGTATGCAGATTTGGAACAACCTCTGTGGTGGTTGTGAGCAAATTGCCACTTTGGAGGCTCAAGTTAGAGCACTAGAGCAACAAATTGCAACACTGCGGTCGAATGACAATCTTGAAAGGAGTCTTTTGCTCACTGAGCAGGACCTAGCGGGGTCAGATAGTTTGGGGGGGAACAGAACAGCAGCAGGATGTTGAGGCGGCTAGCTGGGTGACAGTTAGAAAATCTAAGGTGGGCAAAAGGAAAATGGAGGCTGATCCGGAGATTATACATCGCAACAAATTTGCCAGATTGTGTGAAGATGATGGGAGTATGAACTCTGGATTGGCAATTCTAGATGGGGCTGATCTCTCTAACAGCCGGGAGACCAGTTTCTCTAGTAGTGGTGGGGAGGAGAGTAGAGTCAGGCCTAAGTAGATTGTGGTTGTAGGGGACTCAAATATTAGGAAAGTGGATAGGGTAATTTGTCGTCCAGATCACTACAACCGAACAGTTTGCTGTCTACCTGGTGCCAGGGTTTGGCATGTGGTTGATCGGATAGACAAATTATTGGGTGGGGCTGGATGACCCAGCTGTCTTAGTGCATATCGGTACTAATGACAAAATAAATGGTAGATGGAACACCTTAAAGAGTGATTTTAGGGATCTAGGCTCTAAGATCAAGGAAAGGTCTTCCAATGTCATCTTTTCTGAAATTTTGCCCGTGCCACGTGCAAGTTTAGGAAAACAGCGGGAGCTTAGGGAGCTAAATGCGTGGCTCAAGTCTTGGCGCAGGAAGGAAGGGTTTGGGTTCCTAGAGCACTGGGCTGATTTTTCGTTGGGGTACAACCTATACAGTCGTGACGGTTTGCACCTCAATGGAAGGGGGTCCGCGGTGCTGGGGGAAAGAATGGCTAAGAGGTTGGAGGAGTGTTTAAACTAGGCAAGGGGGGGGGGTGAGATAAAGAATTATGGGGAAGCTAGGGTAGACGGGGCAGTGGGGTTAGTAAGGGGTCATGGGGGAGGAGTGAGGGGGGCATACAGTTTACCAGCTAAGGAGGTCCCTCTGTTACAAGGAAAACAGAATAATTCTAACTTTACATATAATTCTCCACTAAGTAATGCAAATTTCAAAAGTAAAAGTAGTAACCTCCGCTGTATGCTGGTAAATGCACAGAGTTTGTCAGGTAAAATGGGAGACCTAGAATTAATTGCATGCTCTAAAAATTATGATATAATTGGTATCACTGAGACCTGGTGGGATGAAACATGTGACTGGATTGTGAATTTAAATGGTTACACCCTTTTTAGGAGGGACAGAGGGATTAATAAGGGTGGAGGAGTGTGTTTGTATGTAAAGCCTGAATTAAAGCCATGCGCTAAAGAAATAACAATAGCTTGCACTGGTGAGGGTGTAGAATCACTCTGGGTAGAGATTTTGACTGGGCAAAAGGTAACAAAAAGAATTATCATTGGTGTATGCTATAAACCACCTCGTATAAGTGTCGAGTATGAAGCCCAGCTACTCTTGCAGATACAAGCGGCTTCACAGCTGGGTCAAGTTGTTGCTATGGGTGACTTCAATTATCCAGACATTGACTGGGGTAATGGGGTTGCTAAGACAGAAAAAGCTAGTAGGTTTGTAAATATGCTGAATGACAACTTTTTATTCCAGCTCGTTCAAGAACCGACTAGGAATAACTCTCTTTTGGACCTTGTAATAACTAACAATACTGAACTCATCTCTAACATTTGTGTCGGTGAGCATTTAGGGAATAGTGATCATAACATGGTCTCCTTTGAGATTCTGTTGCAGAAGCAATTCTATAAGGGAGTAACTAAAACACTAAATTTCACACGTGCAAACTTTGACAGTATAAGGGCATCTCTGCAACATATTAAGTGGGAAATGCTTTTCACAGGGTTAAACACAGAACAAAAATGGGAAGTCTTTAAAATGATGCTTAATAAATATACTTGTCAGTATATTCCACTTGTAAGCAAGGAACGTCGTTGCAAAGCAAAACCTTTTTGGTTCAATAGAAGCGTTGGTGTTGAGGTCGGTAAGAAAAGACGTGCTTTTAAAGCTTTCAAGTTAGCTGGTACAGCCGAAACATTTATAAGGTACAAGGAGGCCAATAAATCATGCAAACAAGCTATAAGGCAAGCTAAAATTTATATAGAAAAGGATATTGCAGCAAGCAGTAAAAAAAAACAAAATTATTTTTTAAATATGTTAATAGTAACAAAATGAAGCAGGAAGGGGTGGGATCCCAGCTGGTTGATGAAAACAAAATAAAAGCGCAGATTCTGAACTCATATTTTTCATCTGTCTACACAAATGAGGTTCACACAACTAATGATGCATGGTTCACACATGAGGAAATTCAAAAGAGACTAGAACATGTTAAGATTAACAAAGGTCCGGGGCCAGATCGTATTCATCCCAGGGTAATTAGCGAGCTTAGCTCTGTGATTGCCAAACCTCTTTACTTAATTTTTCAGGATTCATTGAGATCTGGCATAGTGCCGAGAGACTGGCGAATTGCTAATGTGGTGCCTCTATTCAAAAAAGGATCCCGTTCTCAGCCTCAAAACTATAGGCCAGTTAGTCTGATGTCAGTGATAGGAAAGCTTTTCAAAGGGTTAATAAAGGATAAGATACTGGACTTCATAGCAAATCATAATACTATGGTTTTATGCGTAATAGATCTTGCCAGACTAACTTAATTTCTTTTTATGAGAAGGTAAGTAGAGACCTCGATTCTGGGATGGCAGTGGATCTGATTTACTTAGACTTTGCTAAAGCATTTGATACAGTGCCACACAAAAGGTTACTGGTTAAATTAAGGAATGTTGGCCTGGAACATAGTATTTGTACCTGGATAAAGAACTGGCTAAAAGATAGACTATAAAGAGTGGTGGAAAATGGAACATTTTCTAATTGGACCAGTGTTCTTAGTGGAGTACTGCAGGGCTCTGTACTAGGTCCCTTGCTTTTCAACTTGTTTATTAATGACCTGGAGGTGGGCATTGAAAGTACTGTTTCTATTTTTGCAGATGATACTAAATTGTGCAGAACTATAGGTTGCATGCAGGATGCTGCCACTTTGCAGAGTGATTTGTCTAAATTGGAAAACTGGGCAGCAAACTGGTTCAATGTTGATAAATGCAAGGTTATGCACTTTGGCAAAAATAATATAAATGCAAGTTATACACTAAATGGCAGTGTGTTGGGAGTTTCCTTAAATGAGAAGGATCTAGGGGTCTTTGAAGATACCACGTTGTCTAATTCTGGGCAGTGTCATTCTGTGGCTACTAAAGCAAATAAAGTTCTGTCTTGCATAAAAAAGGGCATTAATTCAAGAGATGAAAACATAATTATGCCTCTTTATAGGTCCCTGGTAAGGCCTCATCGGGAGTATGCAGTGCAGTTTTGGACTCCAGTCCTTAAGAGGGATATAAATGAGCTGGAGAGAGTGCAGAGACGTGCAACTAAGTTGGTTAGAGGGACGAAAGACTTAAATTATGTAGGTAGACTGTCAAGGTTGGGGTTGTTTTGTCTAGAAAAAAGGCGCTTGCGAGGGGACATGATTACACTTTACAAGTACATTAGAGGACATTATAGACAAATAGCAGGGGACCGTTTTACCCATAAAGTGGATCACCGTACCAGAGGCCACCTCTTTAGACTAGAAGAAAAGAACTTTCATTTGAAGCAACGTAGGGGGTTCTTCACAGTCAGGACAGTGAGGTTGTAGAATGCACTGCCGGGTGATGTTGTGATGGCTGATTCAGTTAATGCCTTTAAGAATGGCTTGGATGATTTTTTGGACAGACATAATATCAAAGGCTATTGTGATAATAAGCTCTATAGTTAGTATAGGTATGGGTATATAGAATTTAATTAAAAGTAGGGAGGGGTATGTGTATGGATGCTGGGTTTTCATTTGGAGGGGTTGAACTTGACGGACTTTGTCTTTTTTCAACCAAATTTAACTATGTAACTATGTAAGTTGGTAGAACATTTACATGTATAGAATACATGTAACACAATAAAAGTGCTGGTGTAAAAGTTCTGGCACTGCCCCCTTGGTATCCTGACTCAATTAATCGTATCTGTTTTGTAACTACACCACCAAGAAGAGTTTTGTTTAGTCTTGGTTATTCACATTTTACTGAACTGTTATTTAATGTGGTCCTTGTTTTCTACAAGGAAAGCACTGATTTGTCACTTGAAAAAGTATGAAATCAGAGGAATGTATACAGGAAATTTTCTTGGCCTGCAGTCAGTTAATCATTCTTTGTGGTTTCTCAAGTATGTCTGATCTTTATTATGCAGAAATACATAGTGGCTTTCCAAAAAGGTTGAATTGGAATTTAAAAAAAACGCACCTACCCATTTTATCTGCATATTAAACAGCGGTTTATCCAAATTCTCACCAACTTTTCGTTTTTTAATAGATTTTGAATGATCTGCCTACTTCTTATTACTTTTCCAACTTTCAAATTTGGGTCCCAAATTGACCCCAGCAGCACATAAACATTGGCTCAACGAGGCTACAATTTTATTCTTATTTTTTATTACGTATTTTCCTATTTAGACCTCTCCCACTGGTATTTATCAGCCCCCCCTCCATGTTTGGCCTCTAATTTATGCAGACCTTAGTGATTTTATATTTCTTTTCCTTTTAACACTGTGGCACCTATGGTTCTTAATAAAGAAATCAAATATTCCTTTTCATTCAAAGTAATGATGATATATGATTGTTATTTTTTATTGTAATATTGATATATTTTCATAATATTTTTCTTGTAATATTGGTACCTTGTGTTTATACTGTTTTTAATATGTTATATGCTTTACAGCACATGGGGCGCTTCTATAATGAGGCGGCCTGAGAATCTGGCCTCAGGCGGCAAAATTTGGGTCAATACAAGGGGCATTTAAGCCACTGTAATGGACTGCTATTGTGCGGTTAAGAGAAAACATTTTTTTTTCTTGCTGCTGCCCAGCCTGCCCTCACTTGTCCTGTGCGGTGTGTCACAAGCGTACCTGTGCATCTCTCCTTTGCTTCCTGCTTACGTGACGTCACCAGCTCCGCACATATCGTGTGATGACTTCTAGGGCTGGCTGGGTGTTTGGAACGAATCTGTTCTGGTGGTGGCTGCTGCGTCTAGGGTGCACACTCAGGGCAGGCATAGTTTATTCAGAAGTTCAGAATGGATCAGGTTCCGTATAGAACAAATATTTGGAATACTTATTTTATTCTAGTAGTACTGCATGCTATCTTTTTTTTTCACAAATGTTTTTTTTTATTAGTTTTCAAAAAGCATGTAAAATAGTTTGTGATAGAATTGCAATAAACAGAAAAGAAAAATAATATAAACAGTCAGTGTCAAGTACAGATTCCTATAACAAAAAGCAGAGATAACAATAATGATCCAAGGTTATGCCAAGTGATTGTAAAAGAGAGAATTGGGTAAGCATTCCCCGAATTGCAGATATTGAAAGCTACTCACGGTTAGATAATCCGAACACGGCAGGGTAGAGCAGTAGAGGCTTATAATTACGGCAGAGTAGTAGTAAATAATTGGTTAAGATGATGACTCCTGGGGGGTCCCCTTGTGGTCGAATGTTGTAAATTTCCCGCAGATCTGAACAGGTGGTCCGCCTCACAGACAAGATCAGTCCCCAGCAACAGCTCCCTTTCATACCACGTGGTGTTTTGAAAGGTTTGGATAGTAAGTGATTTCGTGAGTGGCGGAAGGGTGTTTATGTAAGTCATCCAAGTGTCAAAAAACAGTTATGTGTTTTTTTCTTTATGTGTTAGGGTTTCTATCCAATCTAGGTGGAAAATACATTGTAGTTTTTGTCGTACCAGAGAGAAAGGCGGAGGGATTCGAGATAGCCAAGTGTGTAGGATGGATTTCCTGGCTGCCGTCGCCAGTCTTTCTGCCAGGGCCCGCTCCGGCTTGGAGATGGGTAAGGTAGAGTGCAATTTGCTAAATATAGCCCATGAGGCAGTAAAGGGTAGCGTTTTACCAGACAGGTTTTCCCAATAGCTGGCGATCTCCTTCCAGAACTGCTGTATAAGTGGGCATGACCATAAGCAATGTATTAGGTCAGCTGTGGGTGTTTCGCATTTTAGGCAGTGATCTGAGTGTGCCGTACCTATGTGAAATCTCTTTAAAGGCGTCAGGTAAGTATGGTGTAGCAGTTGTATGGACATTTCCTGGTATATGCTAGCAGGTAAAATTTTCATCATGCGAGTGTGATATCGAAGGATGTCCACATTTTCAGCTTGTGGAATAATTGATTTCCATTTCGTAAAAGCCGTAGTGGCATTATCTGTATCGAGAGTTGTCCTAATTTGTTTGTAAATGTGTGCAGTAGATTTGATAGTATCACGTTTTGGCCATAGTGAATCAAGTAGGTTATTTTTGTCCCTATCCGTTAGTTTGGTCAGTCGTTGTGCAACAAAATGTAAGAGCTGAGTCAGTGAAAACTGATGGAGTTGCAAAAACGGGTAGTTTTGAAGCAAAGTTGAGATGGGTTGCAACGTGAAGGTAGGGGTGACGACGTCTTTAATATTTTGTAAGCCATTTGTCTGCCAAGCTTTAAAAATCAGACTGTTCAAGCCCGGGGGGAATCCCTTGTTACCAAGCCAGGTGAGGTTTATCGAATTGAAAGGGGATAGGTTTGCTTTCTTTCGAATAGAATGCCAGGTTTTATATGTGTGGATAAATAGGGGATGTTCCCGCATTTGCTTAGGGATTTCCTGCAGTGGCGTGTGTAGTAATGAATTAAGTGATATCCCCTCTGATAGGGCAGCGTCTAGAGATATTGTGGTGTATATGTTCCTGTGGTGGAGCCAGTCACCCGCATATCTAAGGAGAGCCGCATCGTTATATTCTAATATATTTGGGAGATTGAGTCCACCTTCATGTTTCTGGTGATGGAGTGTGGTAAATTTTATTCGTGGCCGTTTCCTATTCCATATAAAAGTCCGTAAAATGTGTTGGAGTCTCTTGTTATCTGTCACGGAAATGCGGTAAGGCAGCATCTGCAGTTTATAAAGTAATTTAGGGAATATAGTCATTTTTATTAGATGGATCCTTCCTGAAAACGTTAAATTCTACTGCATGCTATTTGAATTCTCCACTCCACTGTGTGTCATACTTTCATCAAAAGACAGTATATAAAAGTCACTTGCCCAGGTGCCCTTGCCTGTGACTATATACTGTATATACAAATTACCAAAATAAAATTGTTGACAATTAATTAATAAATAATAGTGGCTTAAGTTAAAATACAAAGTTAAAAAAATGTTGTATGTTCCCTGGTTAATGCATAAAGACAAAGTTCAAGTTTTTTGTGCAAATGAAGTCAAGCCCTGCCTAACTCAGCTAACAATAATAAATAAAGTGGTTGCGCACCTTTGACTTAACATTTAGTATGATGTAGAGAGGGATATTCTGAGACAATTTGCAAATGTTTTTCATTTTTAATTATTTATTGTTTTTGAGTTATTTAGCTTTTTATTCAGCAGCTCTCCAATTTGCAGTTGCAGCAGTCTGGTTGCTAGGGTCTTTGGATTTACTTCTGTAGCCTGTGTCGGGGCATGGCTTGGGGTGTGGCATGGGGGCGTGGCACGGGGGCGTATTGCCATGCTTTTGCCTCAGGCAGCAGAAAGGCCAGAATCACCCCTGTACAACACTGGACTGTTGAGAGATACACATATATAAATAACATGAGACATTACCAAGGATTCATGGATTTGTAATATTAACATTGTTGTATATGGTAAAATATGTCTCTGTATCTGAACCCCAAAGAAAAACTTGAACCAAATTTAAATCAACCTCCTCTTGTCAGTACACTGTGTAATAATAATAGAACAAGTGTAGTTTGGTTTAAAGGAAAAGGACAAGATGCATTTGCTTCACAAGCAATATTGATAGAGATACCACTTCAACTGGTGCGCTGTTATTCTGCTACAACCTAAAAGACCAATTTACATTTAGCCAGACCAAAATCAACAAAGATAAAAGATCACCATTAACTCCTGTTTAGGTCTGTCCTTTGAATTTTATACAGTAATCGTTATGCCCTTATTAGGTGGAGCAAACACAAATTTACAGGGTACTTTGTAAACAGCTGTAAAATTAGAATTAAATATATAATGTGATAATAGATAATGCCCTTTTATGGTTTGCTTACAACATTATTATTGTTACTTATAAAGCAAAATTAAAATTGAGCTACAATGAGTACTGGCTTCCCCCACTCTAAAACCAAAATATGGCAATACTATGCAACATTTTTTGAGCAACACAAACCAGTCATGTGACTACAGCGAATAATATATCTCAGTATGTAGATCAGATTTGTCCCAGAGTTCACTCCAAATCACAAGCATATGTGCAGATGGATGATCCTATTGCACTGCATGACACAAAGACTATGAATTAAAATTCAGATGGATACCTATGTATTTGTATTTGGAGATTTTAAGAACCTTTAAGAACATCTTTCTGTTAAGACACAATGACTTTTTTAGTATGTAATAAAATGGCTAATTCTAAGCAACTTTTCAATTGTATACAATTGAATAACACATTTATTTTACAGCGCTGCACAATATGCCAGCGCTCTATTAATACATGTTAATAATAAAAATAATAATTGGCAATCATTTTTTTTTTTTTTTCATTTTTTTCCCCCCAGCTTTCAAATGGGGTCCCTGTCCCCACCTAAAAACAAATGCTCTGTAAGGCCACAAATCTATTGAACCTGCAAACTGGCAAGCTGCTGAAGAAAAAGCTACTAAAAGTTAATGTCATGCTGAACAACCCCTTTAACGCTGCAAAATTACATATACCACTACTGTACATTGGAAATAGAAGACTTTAAAAGAGGCTGGCACAAGCCTGGACCCAAGAAGTAGTAAAGCCGGAGTCAGATGTTAAAAGGTTAAAAAAGCTTACATTTTATTTTTCCATAAATTAAGAACCAAGGCCTGACGCGTTTCATGTCTACCAGGGACACTTAGTCATAGGCTGAACATTGGACATTGCATACACACTATGTAAAAGAAAGATAGCCTATGGGAAGCAAGTAGGCAGTGCTACCAAATGGGTCACTTAAAAGAAAACATTCAAATCCTAGGATTCATTAGACACACCCCCTGATGCTAATACAAAGGTTTTTTGTATTTTTGTATTTACTACTTCATGGGTCCAGGCTTGTGCCAGCCTCTTTTGAAGCAACACAAACCAGTCATGTGACTACAGATGAATGATTCCAATACAAACAAAACCTAACAAAAAAAACTGCCTTTTGCACAAATTCTGCATGTAGAAAGACGGGATTTCTGGTGATTTTAATTGAGTGAGCCCTAATACATCTTCTAGGCAAAAGAAGCCCCCCTATAGGATATATTGGATCATTCACCTGACACCCAACTCCTGAATGAAGACAGCATGAGGAGAAACAGATGCTGAGAGAGGTATAGTGAACATAAACTTGATTATTTCAGAAACAATGCAGAATATTTAATTGATTGTACTTAGAGAGTTTCTTATTTCAGTATGAAGAAGCTTATATTAAAAATTAAATTTTCACAATAGTTCCCCTTTAAGTCGATATCCAAGTCTACCATAAAGAGAAGACTGCATGAAAGTAAATACAGAGCACTCATAACCCTCAATAATAGAAAAGCTAGATTGGACTTTGCTAAAAAAACATCTAAAAAAGCCAGAACAGTTCAGAAAAAACATTCTTTGGACAGATGAAACCAAAATCAACCTCTACCAGAATGATGGCAAGAAAAAAGTATGGAGAAGGCGTGGAACAGCTCATGATCCAAAAAAAAGGAAGCCGGCAGACCAGCAGTGCAAGCCTGCCACCCGCAACCGGAGGTGCGAAGTCGGCCCGAACCCACCTGACCCGTGGGTTCCGCGGGTATCGAGCAAGCTGGCACATCACCACTGAACAACCAGAAAAAGTTACAAATTGGCTTTTGGCAAAGAGCCCAGAACAGCCACCAGGAGCATTTTTGCAACAATTTAAGATAAGCAATGAAGCAGTTTAACAATTTAAGATAAGCAGGTCTATTGGGGAAACTGTGACTTGCAGTTTAAAGGGCAATTCAACTTAAAAACTGTAATAACACATAAAAAACACAGAAATGTGTTCAAACTTTCATAACTTAACAAGTTTTGTAAAATGAACATGGTAAATAGGGGATATGGCCACAAAAATGGGCACGCAAATCTTTTTGTCCCTCTTTCTCCATGTTAGATGGATAAGTTGGGGAGAGCGCACATTTTGGAAATGAGCAATTTTTCATGACACCATTGTCTCTACCCTGGTAGTTTCACCAATAGGATTGTTTCAATTTAATATAATGCTGCTGTTGTTTGACTTGAAATGATAGAATACAATTGGCATGCAAGCTAAGTGGCAATACAATCTTTTAAAAACTACAAAAATAGTCAAATTTAAAACAAAAAACATTATTCATATATTTTAAATAATGCAGTATAAAATGTCTAAAACACTGATGGCCTACCTATCATTTATTGAACAAAAACAACTGAATAAACTAAAAATTGATTTAAACAAATTGTTGAAATTCACAGAAAAGAATATGTATGACACTTAGACTACAGTTAGGGTTGAATATATGGAAGTTTGCAGCTTCCTGCGTCTTCAGCTTTTATCATAGGACTGTGTGTTAAGCAGGTGTTTCCTTAAAGGTCGAGGGGAAAGGAAATACTTGTTTAAGTTAGATTCCATTTTACAGGGCCCCTGCTTAACACAACAATATCAGTTTTCCAGGAAGAAATCCAAATCTTGCTACCTCCCTACCCTATGTAACAGTATTTATAAAATTTTTTGCATTCCGTTAGTTGCTGGCAATTTTAAACTAAATTACAAAACAGAGATTTTTTCTAGAAAAGCAAACACTGTATCATTAAGAACAAAATGAGAAATAGGTGTGTTGATATTCATAAACACAATACTGATCTTTGATTTTTAAGACAGCGTAATCGTTCCCTGACATGAGAATAACTCACTGAAAGTGCACAAAAAGACCTTTATGATGAAGTTCCCTGCATCCATTCCTGACACCTAATTGCCTTGCTGTGGCACCAAAAGGAAACTGTGGTCTGCAAACAAGAATGAAACTACTGCAGTCCAGCCTCACTGGCAGCACTCTTGTTTTAAGCATTTAAAAAGCACTCGCTAGCATACCTGCCTGTCCCAGTTTGTAGTGTATGTGATCTTATATCTCTGTGGCAAGATATATGTTGGGAAAACTGTCCAAAAAATCAAATCACAGATTTCCCAACATAAATCAACTATAAAATTGGGAAATCTGGCATTACCACTCTCCAAACACTTTAAAGAAAATGGGCACACTGTTTATCAATTACGGTTTATGGTGCTGGAAACAATACCTCCACCAAGAGAGGTGGTGACCGTGAACTGAGATTAAAACAGAGAGAGGTGTGGTGGATTAATAAATTGAACTCACTTCACCCACACGGTCTAAACAAAGATTAGACCCTATATTTGTTTTCATAACCTTGTCAGGCATATACATTGTGCTGAAATTCTATGATATGTATAGATACATGTATAGTCATTTGTATCTTATTCTATTCAGTTTATAGGGTAGAATACCTGCACAGGGCATAGAAGAAAATATAACATGTCACCGCCTTTGATGGACTTTAAAAAGCTATATGGACTTTGATAATGCTTCTACACTATTGTTTTACATGGCTTGAGAAAGAGCCTTTGTTGGCTCGAAACATCGCTGCAACATATGTGCACAATTATGGTGATGTAATTTTTTTACTATTTAATACAAATTTTGAGCATTATAAGCAAGTGCTGTCCTTTATTCCAATTGTACATATTATGGAGGACTGACCGGGGGGCACACCGTAAAATAAGCAAGCAAGCGTGAGTGCTGTTACTATTGTCTATAAACTTTTGAGGTCTCCAGTTACCTCCAGGGAAATTGTAAAGTGTTGCAGCAAGCATAATAAATGGGTCGCTAAATGGAGGAGAGCAGGGTGGGCCCTCCATCCCATGCTTTGCAGCTGCCCCAATTAGAGGTGGCTGTCTGATTAGGCTGCAGGTGAACAGCAAATAAAAGAGGTGTGGAACTACACCACGGGGTCCCTGGATACCTCTTTGTGTTGGAGGAGGGTGTGAGCTCCTAGAGACGTCCTTGTGCTGGAGGAGTATGTGAGTCCCGATGGGCACCTCCTTGTGCTGGAAGGAGGTGTTGTGCTAACAGAAGAGGAGCCAGGCCAGAAACTGGTGAATGAGCATCCCTGGAGGGGAGAGTTAGACAGGCTTAGGGGTATATTTATCAAAGAGTGAAGTTAATAGTGAAGTTCCGCCACTAGAGTGAAATTCCACCACTCTCCATTCATTTCTATGGGATTTTTATAGGAGTATTTATCAAAGGGTGAACTTTCACTTCACCCATTGATAAATACGCCTTTCAAAATCCCATAGAAATGAATTGAGAGCTGCGGAATTTCACTCTTGTGGCGGAACTTCACTCTTTGATAAATTTACCCCTTAGAGAGTAGCATGAATGTTTTAGAGTGCAGGAGCTGCTCTGTATGGTGAGAACCCCAGAGAGGGGAAAATGTGAATGCATTATAGTGAAACGCTGAAGAACTGTATTCCTATCAGTTTCTGTTAGGAAAAGCCTTGTGAAAATAAACCTGTGTTTGCCTGAAGACGTGGTGTCCCCTTCTTTTTGCATCTGATCCTCTGCTGACCTGCCTAACATTGCTAATTCCCCCAAAATTACATGTACAGACAGCCAGCTTGTCACAATATATATAAAACTTTATGGAGCATACATAAAAATATTTAGTAACTTCAGATATTTTAATACCAATAATTATATTTTATTATAATATATATCATACCTCTATAGATATGCAGATACTGGCAACCTGATATAGACAGCCAACATCATAGTTAAAAGGGCAAGGTTAACAGTTAATGGAGGGGTAAACATAGCACACACATTTATGGACAATAGGGGTCATTTATGTATGCCACTACAGTTGTGTTTGTCAGTTGCATTTAAAACCCCATTCATTAATGGTACTTTCACCAAAAATGTGCTCTTTGTACTTTTGTAAAGTTGCACTCTGCGTTGCTGAATAATTTCTGCCTCTCATTCTGAATCGAACCAGCATAAATGCATTCAATTTACAGTGTAAATAGCAAGTGCAACTACATTAATTTTGACTGCAATTGCAATTGAAGCTGCACATGCTAATGATACTAAATACTTGAAGAACTATGGGAAGGAAAGGCAGAAGGCACCATGATGGATAACTGGCAACATATAAGGGCAGTTTGGGGTCATGTAATACAAATACTCACTGTTAATATTAGTACAGTTATGGGATCCCTTATTTCAAAAACATTATCCACAAAACTCCAAATTACTGGAAGGCCATCTTCTGTCTTCCATTCTAAAAATGATTTCATTTTTTGCTGTAATAATAAATCAGTACCTTGTTCATGGTGGTAACTAATCTACATGAATCCATATTGGTGAATTGGGTTTATTTAACATTTTAATTATTTTTAGCAGACTTACGGTATGGAGATCCAATTTACAGAAGGACCCCTTATCCAGTAAACCCCACATCCCAAGTATTCTAAATAATAGATACTATACCTGTAGTTAGAGAAATAGAAATACAGATCTATGGTGGTTGGGCAATTGATCTCAAAAATTTAGTTCATAATGTATGAAATTCTGTATGTTTTTATGCATGGAAATTGACCATATATTAAAATGATGCTGTAATAGCTTTTGATCTCCTGTAATATCAGTTCAGTGAATCTGCCATACTTGCATCAAAATAATTGTAACATTGTTACTATCCCAAAATAATACAATATGTAATTGAGATCATATGCTAACATCATGTTTGATGGGATTTATGAAGAATTACAAATCAGATCACATACAGGGTTGAAACTTCATCATCACCTTAAATAATATGATGTTTTTCCTAAAATAAAACATAAAAAAATAATGAACATAAATGGCTCAGACCTGTTTCATCTCCGTGAAAAAAGATCAGATAATACCCTTAGACTTCATGTATGTAAACAATTAAGGGCAAATGTAAAAAATATAAATCAAATTAATTGTAAATATAAAATAGAATTTTACTTGCTGTGGTTTCAGTGTTTGGTTTCCACTAATTCAACACAAAGCTACAACCACTTGGCACTGCTCCCATATTCATCTCAGCATGTCAAGAAAGCAAGACCACTGTAACAATTGATTCTCATTAACAAGGCCAAAATTGAGAGTACATTAGTTGTGAAGTAGCTACTGCACTGGCTGCTGGCCATAGCCACATAGACGCCTTAAGAAATTTTCTAAACAGAAAGTAAAGAAAGTATTTGGGTCCAGTTACTATTATGCCAAATCAAGTGTCCGCTCTTTTGGAAATATTATACTTTTTATTGCACCAATGTAAACAATACATTTTTAATTACAAAGTTAGATTTGTATTCAGATTAATATGCTAAATAAGCCTCCTATAGGTCTGGTATTTTATAATTTGAGGGTACTTGGGTGTTTTGCCTAATAAGATTAGATCTTTAGGGTAAGGGCACATGCTGCTATTTTGGGAGATTAGTAGCCCAGACAAATTGCTTCTTCTTCGGACGACTAATCTCCCTGAACTGCCTCCCTGATCACCGGCAGGATGGCACTCGGAGTGGTTCGTTTTCTGTAGTCGCCCGAAGTTGCATCACGAGGAAACTTCAAAAAGCGATCCTACTGCCATCCCGCTGTCAATTTACATTCTAGCTGGCGGGGAGGCAGTTCAGGGAGATTAGTCGCCTGTAGAAGCGATTTGTCGATGGGCGAC
This sequence comes from Xenopus laevis, assembly GCF_017654675.1. NCBI lineage: Eukaryota > Metazoa > Chordata > Amphibia > Anura > Pipidae > Xenopus > Xenopus laevis. Next base: position 80,164,454 of record NC_054381.1, on the reverse strand, counting down.
TAATCTCCCGAAATAGCAGTGTGTGCCCTGGCCATAAAGTGCTGAATTTAGCCTCTGAAACAAGATATCATTCAAATCCCAGCCTGCAGATGGTGGTTGTTTCAAACCTACAAATAAAACAAAATTATGGATATCAAAAACCCTATAGCACCTGCATAAACCCAAAACACCTACAAGCATTTTTTTTGTTTACTTTAGCCATCTGCATACAAATTTAACTATGGCTGCAGTTTTTTCCTGTAGTTTTTTTCCTAGCATAATAAATCTACCCTTGTATGTAGAAAGTCCTTACCAATGATAAAAAAAAACTATACCTACATACATTGTATAAAAAGGAGGAAATGGGTGCAGCACTATAAAAGTTGCCCACAGCCTGCTCAATTAATCCATAAATTGTTCTGAATGAAGTTCCAGGACCAGGGAAATATATTGTTTATTTGACTTTCACTGACAGGCAGTGCATGTTGATGTAAGGCAGGCAGGGGCTACTAGTTTTTCCTTGCCATTCTATTCCAGCCGTAGGCCAACAAAAATTTCTCAGGCCCACATCAAATGTATTTAAAAGGGATGGTTCCCCTTTAAGTTAATAACTTAAAGTTTGTTATTGAATGGCCAATTCTGAGCAACTTTTCAATTTGTCTTCATTATTAATTCGTTATGGTTTTTGGATTATTTGCCTTCTTCTTCTGAATCTTTCCAGCTTTCAAATGGGGGGGGTCACTGTCCCTATTTAAAAACAAATGTCTGCAAGGCTACAAATGTATTGCTATTGCTACTTTTTATTACTCATCTTCCTATTCAGGCCTCTCCTATTCATATTCCAATCTCTTAATCAAAGCAGTGCATGGTTGCTATGGCAGTTAGAACCCTAGCAACCAGATTGATGGAACTGCAAACAAGTGGAGAGCTGCTGAATAAAAAGCTAAATAAGAACCACAACTAATAAAAAATGAAAAATTGCAAATTGTCCCAGAATATCACTCTCTACATCATACTAAAAGTTAACTCAGAGGTGAACCTAACCTAAAACTTTGGGAAGATTATTAATGTTGCTTATTAGTTAGATCAACAATTCGCTAATGTTATGTGGTCTGTTTCCTATAATGATATCCCCTTGTATAATTTATATCAGTGAGTAAAACTTGATAATTTTTTCAATAAATTTTCAACCGAAATAAGGGCACTTTTAATGATATAACTGGACATGACACAGTTGACAAAAATACAGTTACAGGTACAGTTTACTTTTGGCTTAGTGCACCACAGTAATTTAGTTTTAGATGGTCATATGCTCACTGAATACACAATATAAATAGACATAAGTAGTGCAATTGAATTGATTGTTAACCCCCTTTTTTAAATATGTAATTGTGGTGCAAATAAAGGCATACGCATGAAAATTAACATGTTATTATACATACAGTATGTATGAATACATTTTGTACACTAAAACTTGGGTTGGTCTGCACACTTACTTTGACCTTCCCCAAACACAAGGTATAAAATGTGTACTGTTTTCCATATCAGACAGAGCTCTTAATATCAGAAGATCAGTATACTAACATATTGCCCCTTCCTTGGTGAACCCACCTTCTCCCATTGTCCAATTATATTTTCAGAACATCCAGGACAATCACCTAATTTGTGGTTCACAAGTCACTATATCCAATTTAAAGAAAAACTATACCCCCCAAACAATGTAGGTCTCTATAAAAAGATATTGCATAAAACAGCTCATATGTAAAATCCTGCTTCATGTAAATAAACCATTTTCATAATAATATACTTTTCTAGTAATATGTGCCATTGGGTAATCATAAATAGAAAATTGCCATTTTAATAAATAAGGGCCGTCCCCTGAGATCGTAGGATTCACTGTACTCACAAACATACCAACAAACCATACATGTCAGGTCACATGAGCCAATTAACAGAAAGAGTTGTGTCTTTGGCTTCCACACTTCTTCCTGTTACAGTTAGAGTTGAAGTATTTCTGGTCTGGTGATGTCCGAGACAGCACACAGACCATCACGAAATGGTGGCTCAAGGCAAGAGATGTAAAAGGGCAATATTTACTTAAATATATATTCCAGTTTGGTAAGATTCTTTAATATGCCACTTAATATGATATGAACTATCTGTTGCTTAAGTGTTCATTTTGGGGGTATAGTTTTCCTTTAACTCCTGGTAGGTAGTGGGTGTCTTCCTAACAGCTCCTCAGACATATACCATGCAGTAAATTTAAAAGTAAATACATAAGATATTTAGTTGTATCTGGGAAGACAGTGTACAGACATATTTTACCCAAGTCTGAAAAAAAGGTTTGTGGCCTAGCATTCTCTGTTAAGCGTGTCATACAGCCAGTCCATATGGTACACAAAAGAGACTATACCCACCCCTTTTAAATTCTTTTAACATCACCGATTATAGCCCAGGTGGGGATGGATAGTATGTAGACTTGTAGGGTAGTTTTACAGTACAAGAATGACTGCATCCTAAAATGTGCTAAACCCCTTTTTTAACTATAACTTTCAGAGTGAAATGGGGACTGCAAAAACAGGTCACAACTGGAAAATGATGCACAATGATTCCAATAGTAAATGAGGCACCTTGGAATGCCAGTCTTCTGCTAGGTTAAAGTGAAATTAACACCAATGTGCCCAGCTACCCTTGCCAAGGAGTTCAAATGTATAACCTAAAAATACATTAGTACAAATACTAATTCATAAAATACTAGAAATTCTTAGCAGGTTACTGTCACTGTTTTTCTCTAACTGTTTACTTAGAGTTACTCTAAGTAGACAGTTAGAGAAAAACAGTATTATAATGTATTAGTATGTAATGTATTTTTAGGTAATACATTTGAACTCCTTGGCAAGGGTAGCTGGGCACATTGGTGTTAATTTCACTTTAACCTAGCTTTCTACTACATAAAGGGATACAGGAATATCTGTATCTGTTATAAATCTTCGGACGGCTGTGCAATCACCCGCATGAGATTCACCATTGCCAGTAAATCGCCCGCAGTGCGTGAGATAAAATTAAACTAAAAATGTATTAATTAAACAGTATCTCAAATTCCGCACTCGGTGAATTGTTTCTCATTGCATTAAATCTTTATTAATAATTATTGGTCTCCCAAATTAATTTAACAAGTTCATATATGCCAATCATTTATTAAACATCATAAATTAATAAATATTTTATATATATATTGCAATTCATATATCAATTATTAGCATAATAAGTGAGCACTTTCTTTGTAATGGCTAAATGCAGGTAATGCGCGTTGAGCTTGGTGAGCCGGTAATGATATATAGAGTTGTGCCGCTAGCCAGTAACTCCGTGCCGTCATCACGTAAAAGTTATTATATGGCAAAGTCTTTATCATGCATCAGCACGATTAGTGCACGCTTAAATTCCGTTCAATGTTAGAGTAAAGTATGCACGGAGTTACTGGCTAGCGGCACAACTCTGCATGGCCACCATCAGGGGGGGACAGGTGGTACGAGTGTGAATTTTTTTTAACTTGTAAGGGGGGCCCCGTCGCCAATGCTTTTTTTTAAACTTATAGGGGGGCCCTGGTCACCAATAATTTTTTCAACTTGTAGGGGGCCCTAACCACCAATTTTTTTAAAACTTTTAAGGGGGGCCCTGGCACCACAGTTTTTTGTTATTAAATATTTCAGTTCTAAGAAGTAAACAATGATTTGCAGCAGGATGGATCTGGTGCTCTTGTCTTGTCCGCACAGAATATGTTTCACAAACACTTCACTCTGTATTGCTTGTATAAATGGGAATGTGAACCTAAATTCAATATTTGAGGATCTTTATTTCCAGGCTTTTGTATAAATAGTTATAATATTTACAAGCAGACAAAATAGTAAAATATTTACTTGTGTCTCTGGAAATGAGTTGACTTAATGCTATGTTTACAGCCAAAGATGAGATGCTGCTGCATCTATCAAAAAATTACTAAACTGTGTTTCAAAAAGTCCATCCATGTAATCACTGCACTGTTTACTGCCATAAACACCAGAGGACACAAGATTATAGGTACAGTACTTATATTGTGATGTGTAAAACAGATGTAGATAGAGCCTTACTATAGATTCTCTTTTCTACAAAGATTCAGAAAAGAACTCAAATTTAGACAAACTTTCAGCCTGCTGTTAGCATTCTAAAAGCAGTGCAATTAAAATTATACATCACAGCATGCCATTTTCCACCTTAAAACAGCACTAGAACACTTAAAGGACCATTAAAATATAAGAATGTTCCATTGACAGTGTCTCCTTCTTTCCCACTTATATGTTATAAAAAGTCTTACATTTACCCATATCTAGTAAGCCACAGCAACCATTCAGATGTTTGCTTCCAAACAGAAGACCAGTAAATGCTACTGCATATTGGTTGCTATGGGTTACTAGACAAGTATCCACTTAAGACCAATAATTACATTACCCAATTATTGATTTCTTTTCTAATCTTACTAGTTTGTTATGTTATGCCTCTTTACTTAGTAACAGCTGTATATTCTGTTTGTATTTCTCTGTAGTGTGCAGCACTTTTGATTCTCTATACAACTTCTTCCTCCAGTAGAGACGCATAAAAGCAAAAATATATGGATGTCTAGTTCATTCACTCTGATCATCAATGTAAGCTGTGGAGGCCAATGCATTAATTTTTTAATTCAATTTTTTTTTTGCATTTAATTTTCGATTGCTAGCATATTTGTTACAAAATTTAATTGAATATTTTTTTTTTGAAAAACAAAGTAGCTTTAGTTTAAGTTCAACTCACATTTAAAGGGGACATTTCATATAAAACTCTTCACTTATATTATTCCTCCTTCCTTACAATATTGTCTGAAAAAAAGTTTTGAAACCATTTTACCTCCAAAAACTGTCATTATATTGTACCCAATGTTGGATACGATCAGAACCAGAAATATATGAAGTATATTGAGGTTGGCAGTAGAGAGGTGATCCAGGCTGCCAGCAACGAGGGGATCAAAAATGGCAGCTTGGAGGGGATGGGGGCTATGGGCAACTGCAGGCAGCAAGGGGATCCAGGGCTTTGGGCCGGGATCAGTCAGGAGCTTGAAATCGGGAAAGGATGGGGCTGCAGGCCAGGAAGGAATTGCAACTTGATGCCAGGGATGGGAACCGAGAGATATTCAAAAGGGATGGGTTGAACACTGTTTTGTGACTTTTTAAGCTACATTTGACCCTAAAGTTACAAAAATAAAAACGGATACTTATATTTTACGTTTATTAGCATCTTTTAGTCCATTGTAAAATGTCATGGTGTATGTCTCCTTTAAGTTTATAGCAGCTCATTCAGTTTAAGCTGCAGTATTTATTCATTTGAATTTTCAAGATAAATTTTAAAACCTTGACTCTGAATTCAATTTTTTTTCTGATATTTTTTCAACTCACAGCAAAAAATTTAATTGAAATCATAATACTTTTACCCCTTAGTAGTGTAAAATAAATAAAGGCAATGCTTATTTTGTTGGAGTTGAAAAATCATTTGAGGAAAGGAAAGAATAAATATTACTGCCGGCCATCTGTTGTCCAATGCTGCAGTTGGAATTGTACTATATATGAAATAAATGATAATGAAAAGTTGGTTACAACTGATTTGGAACCATTTTCTAACTTTTATGATAGTACATTTGAAGCAAATTACATCAATGGAATCTTTCATTTATGAAAAGCTTTCCCAACTCTCTGCAACATTCATACCAATCCAACCAATCCAAACCCATGGGAAATATAACAATTTAATACTTTTCATATACAATGACCTTGATTTTGCCTGTAATGGACAGTAAATTTTACTGCTGAAACATCAGATGCTCAGGGATACCTGCAGCTGCAGGAATATTCATGAAGCCCAGATATGAGACCTTGGAAACCTAAGTCAGTTTAAAGCTCACGCAAAAAATATTATTTCAAATCCTATTTTAGTCAAGCAAAATGAATTTTAATTACACTGTAAAAAATATTTGAATCTTGTTTCCATCCATCTGGGAATACATAATTATAGTAAGCAGACAGGAGCCATTTTGTGGACACTGTTATTAAAGGAAAACTATACCCCCCAAACAATGTAGGTCTCTATAAAAAGATATTGCATAAAACAGCTCATTTGTAAAATCCTGCTTCATGTAAATAAACCATTTTCATAATAATATACTTTTCTAGTAGTATGTACCATTGGGTAATCATAAATAGAAAATTGCCATTTTAAAAAATAAGGGCCGCCCCTTGGGATCGTAGGATTCACTGTACTCACAAACATACCAACAAACCATACATGTTAGGTCACATGAGCCAATTAACAGACAGAGTTGTGTCTTTTGCTTCCACACTTCTTCCTGTTACAGTTAGAGTTGTAGTATTTCTGGTCAGGTGATCTCTGAGGCAGCACACAGACCATCACGAAATGGTGGCTCAAGACAAGAGATGTAAAAGGGCAATATTTACTTAAATATATATTCCAGTTTGGTAAGATTCTTTAATATGCCACTTAATATGATATGAACAATCTGTTGCTTAAGTGATCATTTTGGGGGTATAGTTTTCCTTTAAGGCAAGCCTTGAATTATCTCAGAATCTTGTTTGTGCACCAGAATACATTTTCTACAGTTCTTATTGGGAGTCCCTCAGGGTTCTCATGGGGTGAGTAACATGCATACAGGCATTCAAACCCAAACATAACATAAAGCAAGACATGACTCTCTTTTCGGTGGAGAAAAGCCGCAGCTGTAAAATGTTATTATTACATTTCTTTGGGAATAACATTCACAACCAGAACTTGTCTTAAGCAACCTCTGAACATTTCATACCTTGCGACCAATTCAACTGTGTTAACCCAGCCAGCCTCTGCTCAAACACCAGCAGGCGCCTAAATTTTAATGCACTTTTTAATCCCTGCCAACCCAGCCCAGGGCTTACCCCCCCACAGCTGCAACAATATCAATCTTTTTACTCCAGCTCATAAATGTATTCAAATGTTTATTCATTTAAATTCTTATTTTTATTTTTTATTACATATAATTCAAGGAAGGGTGACATCGCTGACTCTCCCGTCCAGAGACTCTTCTGCCACACAGATGCCCTGATTTTCCTCTTTTTATAGGCAGCCTTCCCGCGCAAATATGTAGTTGCTGGGTAAAAACATTACGCTGCCAATCCAAGCAAGCACATGGACAAATCATAACAAGGACAACTTCTACTAGAAACTTCTACATAAGATATCCCAGAACCTCTTGCAGGCTGAATCCTGGCAAATGACCTACAGCTGACCCCATTGTGACACAGGTAAATATACATGCACATAGAACACTGAATAGCCCAGCGTGTACTACCCCATGAATCTGAGGGCCAATTTGGGCCCCCATACTGCAGTTGGGTCCACTTTTATTTAACTTGTTCATAAATGACTATGGGGAGAGTATAGTAATTAATATAGCAGTGTTTGCAGATGACACAAAATAATTCAATCCAATTAATTCCATGCAGGATGTGGCATCTTTGCAGCAGGATCGTGACAAACTGGGTGGCTAAGTGGCAGATAAGATTCAATGTCGATAAATGCAAAGTCATGCACCTGAGATGTAAAAATATGCAAGCTACTTATACCCTTAATGGGACTGCACTAGGCAAATCCATAATGGAAAAGGACCTTGGGGTTCAGGTAGTTCATAAACTTGGCTGGAGCAAGCAATGCCAGTCAGCAGCTGCAAATAAGGCCCTGAGTGCTTGCAAGGTTCCATCTACAATATGCCATACAGTTTTGGGCTCCAGCGCTCAAATGGGCTATTACTGAACTGGAGAGGGTCCAGAGAAGGGCACCTAAGTAGGTAAAAAAGGTATAGAAAGTCTCAGTTTCAGAAAAAAGACTGGCCAAGTTGGGGTTGTTTACACTGGAGAAGATGTGCTTAAGGGGTGATAAGGGGTGATATGATAAATATGCATAAATACATAAGGAGATCATATAATAATCTCTCTAATGCTTTATTTACCAGTAGGTACTTCCAGACACAAGGCACCCATTCCAATTAGAAGGGTCTTTTACAGTGGGAGCTGTGAAGTTGTGGAATTCTCTCCCTGAATCATTTGAACTTGCCAAAATATTAGATAGCTTCAAGAAGGGGTTGGATGGCTTTTTAGCATGTGAGGAAATACAGGGTTATGGAAAATAGCTCATAGTACAAGTTGATCAAGGAACTGGTCCAATTGCCATCTTGGAGTCAGAAAGGAATTTCCCCCCTCTGAGACAGATTGGAAAGGCTTCAGAAGGGTTTTTTTTTGCCTTCCTCTGGATCAGCTAGCATTTAGGCAGGTTATATATATGCATACAAGGTTGAACTTGATGGACGTGTGTCTTTTTTTCAAACTAACTTACTATATTACTATGTATTCTTGGTTATTTATATATCCAAATATTCCACATAAACAACTGCCAGACAATTCTACTGTATCTTGCATGCAAGCTCCTACAGATCTACATCATAAATAGAAAAAGCAGACACTGGAATTGTGTTCATAGCAACATTTAAATCCAGCTGAGCAGTTCATCAACCCTGAATGCATTTTTAAACAGTTTGCAAACTTGGCAACATAATAACAGGCAAAGATACTCCAGCTTTAGTAACCCACATCAGCCAATCAGATGTGTGCAGTGCCGGGCCACGCTGGGCACTCGCGGCGCCTGTATAGTGTGCGCGCAGAAGCACACAAAGCGCGAAAAGTCGGCAAGAGAAGGGAACCGGACTTGGGGTAGCCAAAGAGGAGGTATGTGCCTGGCGCCCTCCCAGCTTTGCGCCCTAGGCACGTGCCTACTCTGCCTACCCCTAGTTCCGGCCCTGGACATGTGCGTTCAACTCAAATATAGTAAATGATAAAGGAGATCCCTAAAAAAGGTCTGCTTTACCTCGATCTTAACCCTTTAAGTGCCACAGAACGTAGAATCTATGTTCTGTGGAAAAGTAACTTGAAATGCCACAGAACGTAGATTCTACGTTCTGCAGCACTTCCGGGTTCTGGAGCGGAGGAGCGGCTGTTAGAGCCGCTCGCTCCGTTCCGCATCGATCCCCTGCCCCTAGGCAACGAGCAGAGCAGGGGATCGAGTGGCCCCTGGGGCGCGATCGCCCAGGGGCCCAAAAACAGCAGCAGGCACGTGTAACTTACGTGTCCTGCTGCTGCAGCCTACACCGCGCTGGATATCTCCGCCCCCACAGCACAGGCACACAGAGGACGTCGCAGATCTCTTCCTGAGGCCCTTCCAGATCGCCTGCAACAGTCTCCAGCGATTTTTTCAGGTTAGTGCAACAATTACACACACAAACACACCAACACACACTTATTACAGTAATACACACTTAGATTCACACTTACACACACTTACACATACATTTTTGGGGATTGGGGGGGTCACTTACACTCACTGCACTTACACACATGTGCACACGCACACACACGCGCACATAACATGTAATTTACCATTTGTACACACGCACACGCACATACATGGCATTGTGGCTTTTTTTTTTTTTTTCTTATCGCATCGTTTCTTTTTTTGGCTGAAAAAAATGTTTTATTGCCATTACGAATAGCGTATTCGCTAACCGTACTGTGCAATATCTTTTTTATGTTATTTCGGTGATTATATTGCAATTTTGGGTATTTTGGTGCATTTTTAGCCATTTTATTGCATTTTTAGCCATTTTATTGCATTTTCAGCTCTGCGTATGTTGTGTTCACTTGTTTCTAGCCGTATAACCTGTTTGGCCCAGCTAAAATATTCAAACTGTGATTCTGACGGCCGATAACACGAGTCTGGAAAAAAAACATTGATTTTTGTGGTTTTATTGGATTTTTTTGCATTTCACTCTTTACTGTCTTATTTTGTTTTGCCTTGTAAATTTTATTTACTATATATCCATTTGGGGGTCTCTGTGTGCCACATAGTTTGGTATATCTATGCATATTGGGCATCAAAGTGTTCAGTAGACCCCTGGCGTTCATATTTAGGATGTTTTATGCTGATACGTTACGAAATGTGGGGCATATAATGGGGTAAAATTCAAGCTTTGTGACGATTTTCAGAAATTTGATAAAAACCGTTATGTTCAGCATTGCTTTGCAGTTTGGCAGTTTACAGTAGAAACATTTATTTACCCATATTGTATTCGTCAGAATGTGTACTTTCTGAAAATATATGGTTTTCTGGGGTCTCTGTACTGTTAGGGGGGTCTAATGTCGCATAATACACACACCAGGTGCTCAAATTGAAGCAGCCAGCACGTCAGCCGTGAAAATGTATATACACTATTGTCATTTGGGGGTCTCTGTGCGCCACATAGTTTGGTATATCTATGCATATTGGGCATCAAAGTGTTCAGTAGACCCCTGGCGTTCATATTTAGGATGTTTTATGCTGATAAGTTACGAAATGTGTGGCATATAATGGGGTAGAATTCAAGCTTTGTGACGATTTTCAGAAATTTGATAAAAACCGTTATGTTCAGCATTGCTTTGCAGTTTGGCAGTTTGCAGTAGAAACACTTATTTACCCATATTGGATTCGTCAGAATGTGTACTTTCTGAAAATATATGGTTTTCTGGGGTCTCTGTACTGTTAGGGGGGTCTAATGTTGCATAATACACACACCAGGTGCTTATATTGCAGCAGCCAGCGCGTCAGCCGTGAAAATGTATATACACTATTGTCATTTGGGGGTCTCTGTACGCCACATAGTTTGCTATATCTATGCATACTGGGCATCAAAGTGTTCAGTAGACCCTTGGCGTTCATATTTAGGATGTTTTATGCTGATACGTTACGAAATGTGTGGCATATAATGGGGTAGAATTCAAGCTTTGTGACGATTTTCAGAAATTTGATAAAAACCGTTATGTTCAGCATTGCTTTGCAGTTTGGCAGTTTGCAGTAGAAACACTTATTTACCCATATTGGATTCGTCAGAATGTGTACTTTCTGAAAATATATGGTTTTCTGGGGTCTCTGTACTGTTAGGGGGGTCTAATGTTGCATAATACACACTCTAGGTGCTCATATTGCAGCAGCCAGAGCGTCAGCCGTGAAAATGTATATACACTATTGTCATTTGGGGGTCTCTGTGCGCCACATAGTTTGGTATATCTATGCATATTGGGCATCAAAGTGTTCAGTAGACCCCTGGCGTTCATATTTAGGATGTTTTATGCTGATAAGTTACGAAATGTGGGGCATATAATGGGGTAAAATTCAAGCTTTGTGACGATTTTCAGAAATTTGATAAAAACCGTTACGTTCAGCATTGCTTTGCAGTTTGGCAGTTTGCAGTAGAAACACTTATTTACCCATATTGGATTCGTCAGAATGTGTACTTTCTGAAAATATATGGTTTTCTGGGGTCTCTGTACTGTTAGGGGGGTCTAATGTCGCATAATACACACTCCAGGTGCTCATATTGCAGCAGCCAGAGCGTCAGCCGTGAAAATGTATATACACTATTGTCATTTGGGGGTCTCTGTGCGCCACATAGTTTGGTATATCTATGCATATTGGGCATCAAAGTGTTCAGTAGACCCCTGGCGTTCATATTTAGGATGTTTTATGCTGATAAGTTACGAAATGTGGGGCATATAATGGGGTAAAATTCAAGCTTTGTGACGATTTTCAGAAATTTGATAAAAACCGTTATGTTCAGCATTGCTTTGCAGTTTGGCAGTTTGCAGTAGAAACACTTATTTACCCATATTGGATTCGTCAGAATGTGTACTTTCTGAAAATATATGGTTTTCTGGGGTCTCTGTACTGTTAGGGGGGTCTAATGTTGCATAATACACACTCTAGGTGCTCATATTGCAGCAGCCAGAGCGTCAGCCGTGAAAATGTATATACACTATTGTCATTTGGGGGTCTCTGTGCGCCACATAGTTTGGTATATCTATGCATATTGGGCATCAAAGTGTTCAGTAGACCCCTGGCGTTCATATTTAGGATGTTTTATGCTGATAAGTTACGAAATGTGGGGCATATAATGGGGTAAAATTCAAGCTTTGTGACGATTTTCAGAAATTTGATAAAAACCGTTACGTTCAGCATTGCTTTGCAGTTTGGCAGTTTGCAGTAGAAACACTTATTTACCCATATTGGATTCGTCAGAATGTGTACTTTCTGAAAATATATGGTTTTCTGGGGTCTCTGTACTGTTAGGGGGGTCTAATGTCGCATAATACACACTCCAGGTGCTCATATTGCAGCAGCCAGAGCGTCAGCCGTGAAAATGTATATACACTATTGTCATTTGGGGGTCTCTGTGCGCCACATAGTTTGGTATATCTATGCATATTGGGCATCAAAGTGTTCAGTAGACCCCTGGCGTTCATATTTAGGATGTTTTATGCTGATAAGTTACGAAATGTGGGGCATATAATGGGGTAAAATTCAAGCTTTGTGACGATTTTCAGAAATTTGATAAAAACCGTTATGTTCAGCATTGCTTTGCAGTTTGGCAGTTTGCAGTAGAAACACTTATTTACCCATATTGGATTCGTCAGAATGTGTACTTTCTGAAAATATATGGTTTTCTGGGGTCTCTGTACTGTTAGGGGGGTCTAATGTTGCATAATACACACACCAGGTGCTTATATTGCAGCAGCCAGCGCGTCAGCCGTGAAAATGTATATACACTATTGTCATTTGGGGGTCTCTGTACGCCACATAGTTTGGTATATCTATGCATACTGGGCATCAAAGTGTTCAGTAGACCCCTGGCGTTCATATTTAGGATGTTTTATGCTGATACGTTACGAAATGTGTGGCATATAATGGGGTAGAATTCAAGCTTTGTGACGATTTTCAGAAATTTGATAAAAACCGTTATGTTCAGCATTGCTTTGCAGTTTGGCAGTTTGCAGTAGAAACACTTATTTACCCATATCGGATTCGTCAGAATGTGTACTTTCTGAAAATATATGGTTTTCTGGGGTCTCTGTACTGTTAGGGGGGTCTAATGTTGCATAATACACACACCAGGTGCTTATATTGCAGCAGCCAGCGCGTCAGCCGTGAAAATGTATATACACTATTGTCATTTGGGGGTCTCTGTACGCCACATAGTTTGGTATATCTATGCATACTGGGCATCAAAGTGTTCAGTAGACCCCTGGCGTTCATATTTAGGAAGTTTTATGCTGATACGTTACGAAATGTGTGGCATGTAATGGGGTAGAATTCAAGCTTTGTGACGATTTTCAGAAATTTCATAAAAACCGTTATGTTCAGCATTGCTTTGCAGTTTGGCAGTTTGCAGTAGAAACACTTATTTACCCATATTGGATTCGTCAGAATGTGTACTTTCTGAAAATATATGGTTTTCTGGGGTCTCTGTACTGTTAGGGGGGTCTAATGTTGCATAATACACACACCAGGTGCTTATATTGCAGCAGCCAGCGCGTCAGCCGTGAAAATGTATATACACTATTGTCATTTGGGGGTCTCTGTACGCCACATAGTTTGGTATATCTATGCATACTGGGCATCAAAGTGTTCAGTAGACCCCTGGCGTTCATATTTAGGATGTTTTATGCTGATACGTTACGAAATGTGTGGCATATAATGGGGTAGAATTCAAGCTTTGTGACGATTTTCAGAAATTTGATAAAAACCGTTATGTTCAGCATTGCTTTGCAGTTTGGCAGTTTGCAGTAGAAACACTTATTTACCCATATCGGATTCGTCAGAATGTGTACTTTCTGAAAATATATGGTTTTCTGGGGTCTCTGTACTGTTAGGGGGGTCTAATGTTGCATAATACACACACCAGGTGCTTATATTGCAGCAGCCAGCGCGTCAGCCGTGAAAATGTATATACACTATTGTCATTTGGGGGTCTCTGTACGCCACATAGTTTGGTATATCTATGCATACTGGGCATCAAAGTGTTCAGTAGACCCCTGGCGTTCATATTTAGGATGTTTTATGCTGATACGTTACGAAATGTGTGGCATATAATGGGGTAGAATTCAAGCTTTGTGACGATTTTCAGAAATTTGATAAAAACCGTTATGTTCAGCATTGCTTTGCAGTTTGGCAGTTTGCAGTAGAAACACTTATTTACCCATATTGGATTCGTCAGAATGTGTACTTTCTGAAAATATATGGTTTTCTGGGGTCTCTGTACTGTTAGGGGGGTCTAATGTTGCATAATACACACACCAGGTGCTTATATTGCAGCAGCCAGCGCGTCAGCCGTGAAAATGTATATACACTATTGTCATTTGGGGGTCTCTGTACGCCACATAGTTTGGTATATCTATGCATACTGGGCATCAAAGTGTTCAGTAGACCCCTGGCGTTCATATTTAGGATGTTTTATGCTGATACGTTACGAAATGTGTGGCATATAATGGGGTAGAATTCAAGCTTTGTGACGATTTTCAGAAATTTGATAAAAACCGTTATGTTCAGCATTGCTTTGCAGTTTGGCAGTTTGCAGTAGAAACACTTATTTACCCATATCGGATTCGTCAGAATGTGTACTTTCTGAAAATATATGGTTTTCTGGGGTCTCTGTACTGTTAGGGGGGTCTAATGTTGCATAATACACACACCAGGTGCTTATATTGCAGCAGCCAGCGCGTCAGCCGTGAAAATGTATATACACTATTGTCATTTGGGGGTCTCTGTACGCCACATAGTTTGGTATATCTATGCATACTGGGCATCAAAGTGTTCAGTAGACCCCTGGCGTTCATATTTAGGAAGTTTTATGCTGATACGTTATGAAATGTGTGGCATGTAATGGGGTAGAATTCAAGCTTTGTGACGATTTTCAGAAATTTCATAAAAACCGTTATGTTCAGCATTGCTTTGCAGTTTGGCAGTTTGCAGTAGAAACACTTATTTACCCATATTGGATTCGTCAGAATGTGTACTTTCTGAAAATATATGGTTTTCTGGGGTCTCTGTACTGTTAGGGGGGTCTAATGTTGCATAATACACACACCAGGTGCTTATATTGCAGCAGCCAGCGCGTCAGCCGTGAAAATGTATATACACTATTGTCATTTGGGGGTCTCTGTACGCCACATAGTTTGGTATATCTATGCATACTGGGCATCAAAGTGTTCAGTAGACCCCTGGCGTTCATATTTAGGATGTTTTATGCTGATACGTTACGAAATGTGTGGCATATAATGGGGTAGAATTCAAGCTTTGTGACGATTTTCAGAAATTTGATAAAAACCGTTATGTTCAGCATTGCTTTGCAGTTTGGCAGTTTGCAGTAGAAACACTTATTTACCCATATCGGATTCGTCAGAATGTGTACTTTCTGAAAATATATGGTTTTCTGGGGTCTCTGTACTGTTAGGGGGGTCTAATGTTGCATAATACACACACCAGGTGCTTATATTGCAGCAGCCAGCGCGTCAGCCGTGAAAATGTATATACACTATTGTCATTTGGGGGTCTCTGTACGCCACATAGTTTGGTATATCTATGCATACTGGGCATCAAAGTGTTCAGTAGACCCCTGGCGTTCATATTTAGGAAGTTTTATGCTGATACGTTACGAAATGTGTGGCATGTAATGGGGTAGAATTCAAGCTTTGTGACGATTTTCAGAAATTTCATAAAAACCGTTATGTTCAGCATTGCTTTGCAGTTTGGCAGTTTGCAGTAGAAACACTTATTTACCCATATTGGATTCGTCAGAATGTGTACTTTCTGAAAATATATGGTTTTCTGGGGTCTCTGTACTGTTAGGGGGGTCTAATGTCGCATAATACACACTCCAGGTGCTCATATTGCAGCAGCCAGAGCGTCAGCCGTGAAAATGTATATACACTATTGTCATTTGGGGGTCTCTGTGCGCCACATAGTTTGGTATATCTATGCATATTGGGCATCAAAGTGTTCAGTAGACCCCTGGCGTTCATATTTAGGATGTTTTATGCCGATACGTTACGAAATGTGTGGCATATAATGGGGTAAAATTCAAGCTTTGTGACGATTTTCCGAAATTTGATAAAAACCGTTATGTTCAGCATTGCTTTGCAGTTTGGCAGTTTGCAGTAGAAACACTTATTTACCCATATTGGATTCGTCAGAATGTGTACTTTCTGAAAATATATGGTTTTCTGGGGTCTCTGTACTGTTAGGTGGGCTAATGTCGCATAATACACACACCGGGTGGTTATATTGCAGCAGCCAGCGCGTCAGCCGTGAAAATGTCTATACATATTGTCATTTGGGGGTCTCTGTGCGCCACATAGTTTGGTATATCTATGCACATTGGGTATCAAACTGTTTAGTAGACCCATATGTTTATATTTAGGATGCTTTATGCTGGTAATGATACATGGACAATACGATGCTGGAAAGTTGAAGCTTTGAGGCAATTTCCACATATTTCACCAAAACCGACAACTTGCAGTCAATGTGTTGATTTTTCA
The DNA here is from genome assembly GCF_017654675.1 of Xenopus laevis. Classification (NCBI taxonomy): domain Eukaryota; kingdom Metazoa; phylum Chordata; class Amphibia; order Anura; family Pipidae; genus Xenopus; species Xenopus laevis. The sequence continues at coordinate 80,147,973 of NC_054381.1, read as the reverse complement.
TTAGCTGAAGTTACCCACGGGACTGTTTGTATGCGCTAACTTCATTTTGGGGCCTCTAAATGCCAGATACTTTGGTAAACCTATGAACAATGGCCACCAAACTGTTCGGAGGAACCCTGGCAATCATATTTAGGGTGCTTTTTCTTGGTGCATAACGATACATGGGTGATATGGTGCTGAGAAGTTGAAGCTTTGAGGAAATTTTCAGATATTTCACCAAAACCGACAATTGTGGGAAAGCCTTGCGACTCAGTAGTTTGGAGCAGAAAGGCATGGGTACCCATTTTAGATTCGGTAAAATGTGTACTTTCCAAAAATATATGGGTTTTGGGGGGTAAACATATATTTCTGTTTTTTACCCCACAAAAATGCAGTCAATTTGTTGATCTTTCATTAGCTGAAGTTACCCACGGGACTGTTTGTATGCGCTAACTTCATTTTGGGGCCTCTAAATGCCAGATACTTTGGTAAACTTATGAACAATGGCCACCAAAATGTTCAGAGGAACCCTGGCAATCATATTTAGGGTGCTTTTTCTTAGTACGTAATGACACATGGGTGATATGGTGCTGGGAAGTTGAAGCTTTGAGGCAATTTTCAGATATCTCACCAAAACCGACAATTGTGGGAAAGCCTTGCGACTCAGTAGTTTGGAGCAGAAAGGCATGGGTACCCATTTTAGATTCTGTAGAATGTGTACTTTCCAAAAATATATGGGTTTTGGGGGGTAAACATATATTTCTGTTTTTTACCCCACAAAATTGCAGTCAATTTGTTGATCTTTCATTAGCTGAAGTTACCCACGGGACTGTTTGTATGCGCTAACTTCATTTTGGGGCCTCTAAATGCCAGATACTTTGGTAAACTTATGAACAATGGCCACCAAAATGTTCAGAGGAACCCTGGCAATCATATTTAGGGTGCTTTTTCTTAGTACGTAATGACACATGGGTGATATGGTGCTGGGAAGTTGAAGCTTTGAGGCAATTTTCAGATATCTCACCAAAACCGACAATTGTGGGAAAGCCTTGCGACTCAGTAGTTTGGAGCAGAAAGGCATGGGTACCCATTTTAGATTCTGTAGAATGTGTACTTTCCAAAAATATATGGGTTTTGGGGGGTAAACATATATTTCTGTGTTTTACCCCACAAAAATGCAGTCAATGTGTTGATTTTTCATTAGCTGAAGTTACCCACGGGACTGTTTGTATGCGCTAACTTCATTTTGGGGCCTCTAAATGCCAGATACTTTGGTAAACTTATGAACAATGGCCACCAAAATGTTCAGAGGAACCCTGGCAATCATATTTAGGGTGCTTTTTCTTAGTACGTAATGACACATGGGTGATATGGTGCTGGGAAGTTGAAGCTTTGAAGCAATTTTCAGATATTTCACCAAAACCGACAACTTTGGGAAAGTCTTGCGACTCAGTAGTTTGGAGCAATAAGGCATGGGTACCCATTTTAGATTCTGTAGAATGTGTACTTTCCAAAAATGTATGGGTTTGGGGGGTAAACATATATTTCTGTGTTTTTACCCCACAAAAATGCAGTCAATGTGTTGATTTTTCATTAGCTGAAGTTACCCACGGGACTGTTTGTATGCGCTAACTTCATTTTGGGGCCTCTAAATGCCAGATACTTTGGTAAACCTATGAACAATGGCCACCAAACTGTTCGGAGGAACCCTGGCAATCATATTTAGGGTGCTTTTTCTTGGTGCATAACGATACATGGGTGATATGGTGCTGAGAAGTTGAAGCTTTGAGGCAATTTTCAGATATTTCACCAAAACCGACAATTGTGGGAAAGCCTTGCGACTCAGTAGTTTGGAGCAGAAAGGCATGGGTACCCATTTTAGATTCTGTAGAATGTGTACTTTCCAAAAATATATGGGTTTTGGGGGGTAAACATATATTTCTGTGTTTTTACCCCACAAAAATGCAGTCAATGTGTTGATTTTTCATTAGCTGAAGTTACCCACGGGACTGTTTGTATGCGCTAACATCATTTTGGGGCCTCTAAATGCCAGATACTTTGGTAAACTTATGAACAATGGCCACCAAAATGTTCAGAGGAACCCTGGCAATCATATTTAGGGTGCTTTTTCTTAGTACGTAATGACACATGGGTGATATGGTGCTGGGAAGTTGAAGCTTTGAGGCAATTTTCAGATATTTCACCAAAACCGACAACTTTGGGAAAGCCTTGCGACTCAGTAGTTTGGAGCAGAAAGGCATGGGTACCCATTTTAGATTCAGTAGAATGTGTACTTTCCAAAAATATATGGGTTTGGGGGGTAAACATATATTTCTGTGTTTTTACCCCACAAAAATGCAGTCAATGTGTTGATTTTTCATTAGATGAAGTTACCCACAGGACTATTTGTATGTGCTAACTTCATTTTGAGGCCTCTAAATGCCAGATACTTTGGTAAACCTATGAACAATGGCCACCAAACTGTTTGGAGGAACCCTGGCAATCATATTTAGGGTGCTTTTTCTTGGTGCGTAACGATACATGGGTGATATGGTGCTGGGAAGTTGAAGCTTTGAGGCAATTTTCAGATATTTCACCAAAACCGACAAATGTGGGAAAGCCTTGCGACTCAGTAGTTTGGAGCAGAAAGGCATGTGTACCCATTTTAGATTCGGTAGAATGTGTACTTTCCAAAAATATATGGGTTTTGGGGGGTAAACATATATTTCTGTGTTTTTACCCCACAAAAATGCAGTCAATGTGTTGATCTTTCATTAGCTGAAGTTACCCACGGGACTGCTTGTATGCGCTAACTTCATTTTGGGGCCTCTAAATGCCAGATACTTTGGTAAACTTATGAACAATGACCACCAAAATGTTCAGAGGAACCCTGGCAATCATATTTAGGGTGCTTTTTTCTTAGTACGTAATGATACATGGGCGATATGGTGCTGGGAAGTTGAAGCTTTGAGGAAATTTTCAGATATTTCACCAAAACCGACAATTGTGGGAAAGCCTTGCGACTCAGTAGTTTGGAGCAGAAAGGCATGGGTACCCATTTTAGATTCAGTAGAATGTGTACTTTCCAAAAATATATGGGTTTGGGGGGTAAACATATATTTCTGTGTTTTTACCCCACAAAAAATGCAGTCAATGTGTTGATTTCTCAGTAGCTGAAGTAAAGTCCTGAACAATTTGGATGTGCTAACTTCATATTGGTGTCTCTAAATGCCAGATACTTTGGTAAACCTATGCATAATGGGTATCAAATTGTTCAGTGGACCCCTGGCAATCATATTTCAGGTGCTTTTTCTTGGTACCTAATATAGTTTGGGATATGCGGAGCAGCAAAATAAAACCTTTGAAATGATTTTTCAGAATTTTGAATTTTTTGTTGAAAAACCGCTATGTTCAGACAAGCTTTTATGTTTGGTAGTTGGGAGTAGAGAGACATAGTTACCCATTTTGTAATCGGCAGAATGTGTACTTTTCAAAAATGTATGGTTTTCTGGGGTAAACCTACGGTTTCAGGATTTTTTGCCTTGGAATCTAAAGCATGCCGTTTTCTGCCTTAGTGCTTTCAAAATTCGGTAATATACTGCCGGGAGTTTTTGCTGTACAGAAATCCTAAATCTCCCTAAAACTATACATATCTGGTATTGGCACGTTCGAGAGACATAAGGCTTTCCAAATCAGTTGGATTTTCATCCGTAAAATGAAATATTTTTCTGGTATAAATTGATATACGATGAAAAATGGTAATTTTTCATTTTTTTTTGGTATTTAGCACTATAAATTTTTTTGCACAGGTGGAAATACATGAAAACTCAGGCAGATTTAGAAAGCTCAGTTTCTACCGAAAAAAACAATGTATAGTTTTCCTAGGTAAACTATAGGTTTCCCCTCAGAAAATGCCCCTAAAGTGAGAGAGCACAAAATGTTTCAAAAACGGCTGGCATTTCGCGTAACCAAAATGTGAAATTCTGCTGGCACTTAAAGGGTTAATATGTCCTATTTTTTAATAGAAAGTGTATAAAATATTTACCATTTTTCTGAATTAAAACATCAAAAGAAAATGTAGCAAATATATGTAGGTACAAACTGTCACCGTAATTTCAAGGGGCTCCACTATTCCTAGACATAGGGATAGCATGTTTAGTTGCTGGATGGAGACAAAACAGAGGATAAAACTCCAAACTCCAGAGGATAAAACCCCAAACACTTACAAAATCAAATCCTCCACTTAAAATATTCTGTCCTCTGCCAGGATGTTAAGTGAATGCATCTTGTGGTTTATATGTTATTGGAACACTGTCTTTTTTGGGCCAGTCTCAGGGAGGATGTACCATTTTTTATTACTTTATCTGCTCCACCAATCTAGTGATTTATTTTGCATTTAATTTCCCAACAGAGTTATTTTATCAAGTGTAAACAATATCATGCTCCCTCCTTTCTGTCTGTTTTACCAGGCCAGAATGTTGTAATCCAAACCCGTGTAAATGAATGCTAATCACAGAATACAATTTCAGTGTTTAAAAGGAGATATAACACATTTGAATCAACATTTATTTTCATAGGTCAGTTTCAGCTATGCACACTCAAGTTAAAATCTAGACCCTGGCATAGTAATAATAATGATCCTTTCTTTGCGCTTTGCACACAATTCATAAGCCATTTTTTCTATAAGCCTCAAAATGTCACTGCCAAAAAGTTCTCATAAAAAGTTATTAATATTCCCAAATCCTTAGAACGAGGCTTTTTCATATATTGGTGCATTTCACAGACATAAATGGTGTACCTTCTATAGCCATCCCCTAAGCAATACTGGAATGTATATCCCTAGCAATTACATTACACAACACCGACATTGCTCTGTACTTAAAAGAGAACTAACCCCCCCCCCAAGAAGAAAAGCCCCTACCTTCTATCCTATACAAATACACAAAACACAGCCCAATATAATGTGTATATATATATATATATATATATATATATATATATATATTATATATATATATATATATATATATATATATATATTGTGACAGGGTGTTTGTTGCAGAGGGATACTCAGGTAGGGTTAATATTCCCTCTCAGCCAGGTAATTAAGTGGCAGCTGAGAGAGGATCTACCTGGCAATGTAAAAGAGCTGTGTGAGCATAGCTCAAAGCTCTCCAGGGAAGTGAGGTGCTGTGAGAGACAGAGCTGGGCAGAAGGATCTTTTCTGCCAGCAAGAGCGTTCCAGAGCTTGGAGCCTAAATCCCTTGTGGGGAAAGAAAGAGGAAAGGACTGGCAGAAGCTAGTGAGACTGAGTCCCAGGAGGGTAAGCCAGCAGGGCTGAGTGTGAAGCCCAAATACTTCAAAGTGCAAGAGGGTGAGAGTTTCCCTTGATGGTGAGCGACCAGAGGGGGGAAACCCTGAATGTTTTGCAGTGTATTTGCTGAACTGTACCCTGCATGTTCTACAGTGAAGTTGAACTGTAACCTGAACATTTTTCTGTTGGTGTCCCTGTCTCTAAGCTCCAAAATCCTACGCTACCTGCCTACCAAATGCTAATTCCCCCAAAAAGTGCATGTGCAGGCCAGTGGCATGTCACAATATAAATGTATATATGTATATATGTATATATATATATATATATATATATATATATATATATATATATATATATAATGTTTTTTGTAAGAGCAATACACTTCCAGTACTAGTAATGGAATGGACATGCACAGTGAAACTTTTTGGCCACACCCACTAAATACCACAGACATTTTACAAAATTTGGCAGGTTATGGAACACATTTCTGGGGGTTTTAGATACATGTTTTATGTGGTATACCAGTTTTGCCAGTCCCCACAAGAGAGTTACAATTGTATCTAAGTGCAGATGCTGGGTATTCTGGGCTCTCTGTCAAAAGCCTCTAATTTAATTAAGTTTCAGAAACGGTGTAACATTTTTTTGACCTCCGTGCAGGAGATCAAAGAGAAACTCTTGACATTTTAATAGAAATCCAGGACTGGGGGCTGAGCTGTCAAAATTGGGACCATCGTGAAAAAAACAGGACAGTTGGGAGGTATGCTTTAAGTGCCTCTTATCCAGTCTTTCTTCATAACTGAGACTTTCCATACATTTAACCAGCTTAGTTGCCCTTCTCTAGACCCTCTCTGATTTAATAATCCTGTTTGAGCACTAGAGTCCAAAACTGCACAGCATATTCTAGATGAGGTCTTACCAGCACTCAAAACATTGTTTGACCTTGCAGCTGTTGACTGGCTTGCAACAGCCCAGTTTATTATCTACAACAGGGGTGTCCAACCTTTTGGCTTCCCTGGGCCACATTGGAAATAGAAAAATTCTCTGGGGCCACATATGTAATACACAAATACTTTTGATTTGTAAAAGTAAAGAAAATACACAGAAAAGAACTACAATACCAGTTGGATAACCAGATGGAGCTATACACTGGAATATGGGACACCTGGATATTAAATAGACTTCTTATTACATTATTATGACGTTTCCATGGGAACTTAGCGTTTCAAGCTGTGCCGCATTCATATCCATCCTGGGCCACAGGTTGGACACCCCTGATCTACGGTGCACCAGGGTGCGTTTCACTGATGGATTTGCCTAATGCAGTCTAATTAAGGGTATAAGTGGCTTGCATATTATTACATCCAAGATGCACGACCTTCCATTTATCAACACCGAATCACATCTGCCACTTTGACGCCCAGAACGGCAGTTTGACAAGATTCTGCTGCAAGGAATGCCACATGCTGGATGAAATGAATCAAGCTGCTTAGTTTTGTCATCTGCAAACACTGATACATTATTACAATACCCACACTACGTCATTAATGAACAAGTTAAATAAAAGTGGACCCAATTGAGAACCTATAGGGACACTACTTAAGCTGGTCATACATAGGGAGATCGCCAAATGAGCAGATCTCTCCCAGATATGCCCATATTGAGGGGGCAATATGGGGCTGATCTGATCGTGGGGCCTAGGGACCAACAATGTGTAGATATGTGCCCTGGGGTTTACTTGGAGGGGTTGAACTGGATGGACGTCAGACAAGGGGAAAAACATAAATGTGGAGGTTGTGCATACCTTTGAGGAAGTAGAAGGATCAGTGCCTGATGGGGCTCATGCACTGAACCCTCCTTGACCCTTACCCTTGTGTGTCAGATGAATCAATAAAGGTTTCTCAGTCTGTATTTATGTCTGTAAATGTCATAAAATACTCTTTCTTGCAGAAGCTGTTCTATTGCTGCGAAAGACTGCAGGTGCAAACTAATCAGGTACACAGTAGTTTCAATCACTAATGTATATCCTGTGGAAAAAATCAGTAATCTCAATTAGCAACATGAAAAAACTCTGCTTTAAAGTGGCAAGGATTATTAACTCCCAATCCAATATGTGTTGCATTTATGTAGGTATGACATGAAATGCCAATTAATCATATCATATGAATTATTTTCTATTACCCACTAGAAATTCCCTGTTTTTTAAATCATTGTCATATTGACAGCAAATTGTAATATGTACTACTGCTATTTTCTACTAAAAACTACAAATGGATTCAAATAACTAAAAAAAAAATTTTTTTGTCACAGCTAACACCAAAATCTGAAACCATATAGCCTTAAACACATAATGACAAAAGATTTTGAGGCAAGTTTTTGGAGCCACCACCAACTAACTATCGAGCTGCCATTTGGCTGATAAATGGGTAATATCAGTGAGAAACATCATGACTACCAGAGCATCCTACACAACTAAAACTTCATAAACAGAATAAGATTTCCAACACTCCATGAGTCAGAATTGATCTGAATGATACTGTATGTAGAATTCTTTATTGCAACTTTATGATTTAAGGCCTACACCATTTAAAAATATATTGAAAACAGATATAAAAAATTTTTAAAAAATTGAATTTCTGGAATTTCTTGGATTTTGCAACACTGGCATATATGAATTTTTTTCCATAAATGTTTATGGGGTGCCGTTTGTCCCAAATACATTCTGTATACAAAACTATCCCTAATACACAGAATGAATGTCTCTCATGTTATATAAGTATTTGTGACCATACACAGAGAAAAAAAAATATACAAAAGACTTATTTCTATTAAAGAATGAAAACAAAATCTGGTTAGTGCACAAAAGGATGTCATTATATCACAAACTCCATTCTGTACAGTTTAACAAGCAATCTGTCTCACAAATGTATAACCTCCATGTAACGGACACACATATGTGCAGAGTTACTTACAGAATGAATTATGTAAAAAAAAAAGTTGTACATAGTATATACTAGTGTAACTAACTAGTGCTTGTCAAGCTAGATTTGACTGACAAAATAGATATCTGTGACAGAAAGCAAGATTTTATAGTACAGGATTCATTCTTTCCACAAAATGACAGTTTTGTTTCACAAAAAAGATAAAATAACCATTCTGTGAAGTAACACTGTCAGTCACATTCCTGAACCAATAAGAACAAAGCTTATTGCCATATACAAACAAGATGAGAAGTGGCCAGCTCTGCTCCACATGGCTAAGGCAAAGTATCTGACCTGCTATAGAGGGCGCCCTCTAATGTCCCCTCTGCTGCATAGTAATAAACATGAACAAACCTTTCCTAAAAGGGCTGCTGTTAAACACTACAGGTTCATAAATGGAAGTTTTTACAAATGGCCGAGAAATATAATGCTGCACTTATAATGATTGTAGAGAAAGAAAAGTATGCAAAACATAAATATGATCATTTTAGGTGATATGGCTATTCTTATTGTAGTAAACTGCTTGTATGGCCATTTTGGTTAAGGGCATTCCTACTGTTTTGCCATTATCTTATGACTCACTCCTGTTCCTCTTCCTGTCTAAGCTGAGAGCAATAATGGGACAGGCCACACCCACCTGCCATATTGTATTGAATGTACCAGAAGTTACTGTGCTTGTCTGGCTGCTTTGCCTGATTCTCAGAGAAAGTTATAAGTTTTGTATATGATAGTTAGACTCCAATGTCTCCTCTTAGCTGTAATCTTGCACCAATCGGCTTGTAGTAGTCTCTTAATAATGTGCTTAGCTATAGTTCAACTACTACATCATAGCTTTAGCCAGAGACTTGGGACTGATCATGTGCCACGCATTCTGTATAGTATGATGTGTAGGTTATGTGTGTAAACAAAGGGGGTCATTTAAGCGGGCAATTTTAGGGGATCATAATCTATTTATATAGAAGAAACAAGCTATACAATGCTTTATATATATTTATTTATAACAAAAGACTCTAATGATGCTGTTCCCTTACCTGCCCAGTGCTTAACCCTTTCACATCAGAGTGGGTCGAGGGGGACACAACACTAGAGCAGAGAGCACAACTGCGCCCATGTCACATGCATGTCCAGGGCCGCCAGCAGGGGGGGACAGGGGGGACAAGTGTTCCGGGCCTGAAGGGGGGCGCAGAAGTGCTGCATTTTTCAAAGAGCCGGGTCCCCTTTATGAGCGCCTGAGCCGTGTGGCCATTTCGCATATTACCGAATGCGGAAGTGCCGAAAAGACGAAGCTGAAGTCCTGAAGCGGTGAAAAGACCCGAATTCACGAAAGAAGGTGAAGTTGAAGTCCTGAAGCCTTTTGTTTACACACAGTACTCAGGAGTGGCTGCTCATATAACCTACACATCATACTATACACAATGTGTGTGCACATGATCAGTCCCAAGTCTCTGGCTAAAGCTATTATGTAGTAGTTGAACTATAGCTAAGCACATTATTAAGAGACTACTACAAGCTAATTGGTGCAAGATTACAGCTAGGAGGAGACATTGGAGTCTAACTATCATATACAAAACTTTTAACTGTCTCTGAGAGTCAGGCAAAGCAGCCAGACAAGCACAGTAACTTCTGGTACATTTAATAGAATATGATAGGTGGGTGTGGCCTGTCCCATTATTGCTCTCAGCTTAGACAGGAAGAGGAACAGGAGTGAGTCATAAGATAACGGTAGGAATGCCCTTAACCAAAATGGCCACACAAGCAGGTTACTACAATAAGAATAGCCATATCATCTAAAATGATCATATTTATATAAGTTTTGCATACTTTTCTTTCTCTACAATCATTATAAGTACAGCATTATATTTCTCAGCCATTTGTAAAAACTTCCATTTATGAATCTGTAGTGTTTAACAGCAGCTCTTTTAGGAAAGGTTTGTTCATGTTTATTACTATGCAGCACAGGGGACATTAGAGGGCGCCCTCTATAGCAGGTCAGATACTTTGCCTTAGCCATGTGGAGCAGAGCTGGCAACTTCTCATCTTGTTTGTATATGGCAATAAGCTTTGTTCTTATTGGTTCAGGAATGTGACGGACAGTGTTACTTCACAGAATGGTTATTTTATCTGTTTTGTGAAACAAAACTGTCATTTTGTGGAAAGAATGAATCCTGTACTATAAAATCTTGCTTTCTGTCACAGATATCTATTTTGTCAGTCAAATCTAGCTTGACAAGCACTAGTTAGTTACACTATTATATATTATGTCCAACTTTGTTTTTACATAATTCATTCTGTAAGTAACTTTGCACATAAGTGTGTCTGTTACATGGAGGTTATACATTTGTGAGACAAATTGCTTGTTAAACTGTACAGAATGGAGTTTGTGATATAATGACATCCTTTTGTGCACTAACCAGATTTTGTTTTCATTCTTTAATAGAAATAAGTCTTTAGTATATTTTTTTTCTCTGTGTATGGTCACAAATACTTATATAACATGAGTGACATTCATTCTGTGTATTAGGGATAGTTTTGTATACAGAATGTATTTGGGACAAATGGCACCCCATAAATGTTAGTGGTACATCTTAATGGCATAAATGACTTGCAGTCTCCACAGCCCTTTGTATATGGTATTTTTTGTACTTTTTTTAAAGCTTTACCTGTTTGGTAATGTTAGAAACTGGAAACATTTGAAAGTTTGGGAAGCAAGAAAAAAGTTCAAAAGCTTCTTCAGAATAAATAAGGAGTGTTTAAGCAGCACTGCACCTACTCAGTTACAGCACAAGAGCAGAGCAAACGAGCTATGATACAGTGGGGTATATATATCAGCACTAATGGAACAGACCTACATAGTTAGCAAAGTTGCACACTCACTTTGTGTGGTCAACCACCTACTCTGGAATTCACATGTGTGCAGCGCATGTCTTGGCACTAAACCACCTTTGTCCTTTTCTTATGAGGCTCAATTTTAAAAGATCCATAAGGCTTTAAGGTGTTCATTTGTAAAATGCCTGTGTTGATATATAAAATTATGCAAAGGCTGTGTTTTAAATTTGAAGCCAAATGGTGACATTAATTCCATATTTAATGCAGTCAGAGAAAAGCACTCACAGAAAATAACTGTTATACAGATATAGGAAATATTATCTGGAGTCCATGGGACATGAAGTTCTGGTTAACGGTTTTTGCAGTAACATGAAGCACAATAGTTAACAAGACTGCTATTTAGGAAGACTTATAATTTTCTCTTTTACAGTTATATGATATATACACGAGCAACAAAGGTATCCTGAAATAATAGGGTACATGCATTTGATCCATTATAGTTGTTTTGGTGAGTATAATCTAATACATTTAAAAACTACTAAATATAGCAATATAAAACTACCACTGCTACTGACATTCTCTGTCTTAGCTGAGCCCTTGCAAAAATAGTGAATGTAAACTATAGCTCTTAACCATACTGCCAGATAAAATCTTGGGTGCCAGTGGGAACACCATACTTACTGGAAAACAAAATTTACTGTATAGCAGGATCAGATCAAATAAGGTGCTTTACTTGTACAATATACGTAACAGAACAGGTGCATTACAACACATCACTTTCACTTGGTATTACTTAAAGGGGTTATTCACCTTTGAGTTAACTTGTAATATGATATAGAGAGTGATATTCTGAGACAATTTGCAATTGATTTTAATTTTTTAGTATTTGTGGTTTTTTAGTTATTTCGTTTTTTATTCAGGAGCTTTCCAGTTTGCCATTTCAGCAATCTGGTTAGTAGGGTCGACATTACCCTAGCATTGGATTGAATTAGATACTGGAATATGAATAGGAGAGGCCCTGAATAGAACCATGAGTAATATAAAGTAGCAATAACTATAAATGTGTAGCCTTTCAGAGCATTTTTTTTAGATGGGGTCAGTCACCACCATTTGAAAGCTGGAAAGAGTCAGAAGAAAAAGGCAACTAATTAAAAATCTCTAAAAAATAAAAAATGAACGCAACTGAAAAGCTGCTTAGAATTTGCCATTATATAACATACTTTACCCTGGGCCTTAACCACTGGAATCCCTAAAGTCTGGCAGGTCTTGCCTTGGGGACTGCAAACTCCACATTGGAGCGCACACCTTGCTGTGCTATAAAAGTTACTACTTTTGCCAACCTCCATTAAGACTTTCAGCTTACATTATGGTCCAGGTTTCTGAAACTCCCACTAGGGTCTCCAGCAGCATTCAAAATGAGATTCCTTCCCTTTAAAAGACTAGGGAATGCCCATAACACCTTTGGGCAATTGGGAACAAATCCCTCTAATGTAGTGATTCCCAACCAGTGGCTCATGAGCAATACATTGCTCACCAACTCCTTGGATGTTGATCCCAGTGGCCTCAAAACAGTTTATTTTTTATTTCAGGCTTGGAGGCAAATTTTGGTTGCACAGAACCAGATTTACTGGCAAATAGAGCCTCATAAGGCTGCTAGTCCCCATAGGGGCTACCAATTAGTAAATCACAGCTCCTAGTTTGCACTGCCCAGAAAATTTCATGCTTGTGTTGCTCCCAACAGAATGCTGCTAACGTGTAGAAAAGGTTGGGGACCAACTCTAATGGGGCACAGGATTTTACATGGTTTACAGTGGTGTACATTTTAAGGATTTACAGTGGTTTTAAGATTTAAGTTTGTGACAGAATTTGCCTAGTTTTACTCCTGTTTGTACCTCCATAAGCACTGATCTGGAATATCATCTTCTCCTGATCATGCCAAAGCTGATCATCCAAAAATATACAGCTGAACAGTCCAACAAACACTTTGCTGGATCAAGCAACACAAAATATTATCACTCTATTCAGGAGGATTCTGTTAGTAAGTACAGGCGAGGGGCGGGCCAATGATGTCATGTGGACAGGCAGTGACATTATGGACGGGGTGGTGATGTCAGGCAGGTGGTCATTGGGCTATGACATGGCAATTGGCTGATCGCCACATCAACCTTAGGGAATTCTGCCCGGTTTTCCAAATTAGGAAAACCGGGCAGGCAGTTTTGACCTGGACAGCCCTCCCGAAAACATGGCTGTCTGGGTCAAAACTGGACAGATGGCAACCCTACTAATGGCACATGTAGCGTTTATCCAGCATTTCACCAGTAATAGAAAGGTACAAAAACCACATACAAGTCCTTAGAAAGGTGACTGACTTGACTATTTATATAGTGTCAATATGAAGTGTGCCTTTCATAGCAATTTTATTTTGCATAATACAGACTTATACAGCAAACTGCTCATGTAATAAGAAAATGGAAATTATTTTTGAATTAATTTATGGTGGTACCATGGCAGTGACACAGAACATGTATATTGAATTACACACATTTCCATATTTGTATGGAAAGGTAGGGAGGCTATTTTTATAGTATAATTATACAAGGGCCCTTACCCTCTGCCAAATCATGTTTTCATGGTATCAGATTTTACTTTGTAATCCCAAGTTTATCTTCCTCTCTTGCTATACTCAAATACTCCTAATGGCATAATAAAAATACCAAAGTACTTTTAAAAAACAGGTATGGGATCAGTTATCCAGAAAGCTCTGAATTATGGGAAGACCATCTCCCATTGACTTAATTTTAATAAAAGAATTCACATTTTTAAACATTGTTTTTCTCTGTAATAATAAAATTGTACCTTGTACTTGATGGTGATAGGTAAACGCTTGCACACCCTTCTTCTTAAGCTCCAGTGTCTGGAGGATACAGCAACCTCCCAATCTAATTAGAAAAGAAACACACTGGCACACAAGGGGGTAAATTTACTAAAGTGCGAAGTGACTAATGCTGTTGACAATTCGCCAGCCTTAACACTTTTGCCCACTTTTCGCTCTGGCGAATGGACATTTCTCCGCAAATTCACAAAGATGCGGATTTGACTGAACGTTACCTCTTTCGCCAGACTTATCTTCGCCAGCTCAGACCAGGTGAAGTGCATTGGAGTGCATTTTCAGTTTTTCAGGGTGATAGGCTGCAAAAGGCATACATTTTTTTTTCGGGTACACAAATTCCCCATACATTTTCTAACATTTGGAACATTATTTTAAAGTGGGCACATGTGAAGGCCATTTAAACAACGGTATTGGCTTAATTTAGGATCCCTGGACATGTGTAGTTATCAGTGGAAATGTGAAGCGAAGTGACTAATGCTGTTGACAATTCCTCAGCGTTAACACTTTTGGCCACTTTTCACTCTGGCAAATGGACATTTCTCCGAAATTCACTAAGATGCGGATTTTACTGAACGTTACCTCTTTCGCCAGACTTATCTCAGCCAGCTCCGACTAGGCGAAGTGCATTGGAGTACATAGAACATGAACATACTCAATCTTCAGTTACTTACATCATAATTTTTGAGTGGAAAATCTTCTAAGTCCAAAAAAACTCTGGCGACTTTTCAGTTTTTCAGGGTGATAGGCTGCAAAAGGCATAAATTTTTTTTTTTCGGGTACCCGTTCTCCCCATACATTTCCGCACTTCCGCAAGTGCTTGCCCTGCAACTACACTCCTTGTGTGCCGATGTGTTTCTTTTCTACCTTGTAATTGATCCCAGCTAAGATATAATTATTCCGTATTGAAGGCAAAATAGCGATATTGGGTTTAATTCATGTTTAAATAATTTTTTAGTTTTTAAGAGATGGGATAAAGGTAGTTCAATATCTCATGAGCTTGCGACTTTCTTTTAGACAGAGGAGAAACTGCACACAGACACAATGTGGGACATTCACTAAGATTCGTTGTTGCGCCAGCGTCCGCTTTGCCGCGCTTTGCCGCACTTTGTCAGGTGTATTTTCGCCAGCGCTACTCAAATTCACTAAAATCCGAAGTTGCGCTCAGGGGAAGCGTAAGGTAGCGAAGTTGCGCTAGCGTTAATTCGCCAAGCAAAGTTACGCTAGCGATGGTTAATTTGCATATGGCGCCAAATTGAAGTTACAATGGAGGTATATGTAGCAGCACTACACAAGCCTGGGAAACCTTCAAAACAGCAAATAAAATTTTTATTTTGCCCTACACATGTGCCCACTGCATAGTTAAGGTGCCATGAGTTAGGAAATGTAGGGAGGAAGGAGGGTAGCCCCAAAAAGATTTTCGATCTTTTTCAGCCCATCACCCATAAAAAAGGAAAAAACGCCAGCGTTTTTTGGGACTTAGAATAATTTTTAACTTTTTTTGAAGCAATCCTTATCTACTCTATTGCACTTCGCCTGGTCTGAGGTGGCGAAGGAAGTCTGGCGTAGTTACGTCCATTGCACAAATTCGCCAGGAGTAAGGGTGCGAAGTAACACCAGCGAATTTACGCCAGCGTCCATTAGTGAATCGGCGAATTAACGAAAATGCGCTACGCTGGCGCATTCACGCTAGCATTAGGTGCTTCGTCGTTTAGTGAATTTGCCCCAATGCTTCTCTTGCTTCAAGAAGACAAAACTTTATTTACACTTCTGCATAAGTGATAACACCTTCTACCATTTTGTTTCTCAAAGAATACTCGAGTTATCTTTCCCTCACTTAGTAAATATGTAAGAAAATGGTATTTGATATCAACATGTTTGCACCTTGACGGCAAACCGGGTTCCTTGTGAGAGCTATTGCACTTTGATTATCTTTCCAACAATCGGCTAGACCCGGGCCTTATACAGCTAGGCATGTACGGCTGGAGGGAGGTGTCTACAGAGTGGATGGGCTGCTACAGAAGCAACATGTCAAAGTGGTTGGTTTACCTTAACCTTTGAGCCAGACATGTACAACTGGAGGGATGTCTCTACAGAGTGGACAGGCTGACCTGCACCCCATTATTATTAAACGAAAGGTCAGTTTGTTATCCAGGATGTAATAAAATTGCTTTTGGAAGTCTGTGTAAGCATCATAGATTACCACATAGGCAGAGTAAATGGTAATTTGTAGCAAAATAATGCAACTATTTCCTAGGTCAAGTCTCCTGGCCTAGTTGCTTTGGTTTTTGTGCTCATCCAGTTCTCTAGTAGTGAACTGTTGGATCTAGCACGGCCTGCAACCTAGTGGTAAGTTTGCCTTGCTTTAACCTGTCTGACAAATCTACATTCACAGGAATGTAGCAGGCTTTGCCAGCAATTGCACCTGGTTATAAATTATTTTAAATGTATTTCAATAAAGGAATGCATTTATTATGTTTTTGCAAACATATGATATTAAAAACATTTATAGCTTAAGGCTAATGGCCAATTCCTTTTCTATGTTTTATTAATTAATTTATAAAGTATTTATAAAATTGGAGACAAGCCCAACTGAATGTTTTCAGTTGAGCATGTTGTGGCAGTAGGACCTTGCCAGAGTACTGCACATTAAATTTTAGAAGAGGGAGAAATGAGGTTCTCTCCTGTGACTATATGGTGGGTTGATTGATACAGAGGCTACTACTGCTTGTAATAGTTGACAGCCTGCTTGCATTTCCTATAATTTAGGAGTGGCAGCAGGGCTGCAGAACTTCTCTCATTGTGGGAGATGCAGCTGATGCTGGTAGCATATTTTGGGGCCAGCCTCTCTGTAGGTAAAGGCAGCCTAATACTCAGTGGTAGATATAATGACATAGTGCTGATCTCAAGTCTTCAGTGAGGAATTCTGGCTTTAGAATATTGCCTTGGGGTGAGGATGGCAAGGTCATTTTTATTTAATAAACACCACAATTTCATTGTAATCAGTTTGAAAAATGGACTACAATGTTCTAAAAGCTATGATTATCTTAGTTAGCCAATAAAGGTATCACCTTTATACCACTTTGTTATTTTTTATTCCAAAAAGTTTGCCCTGTAACATAAAATGTGAATAAATGCTGTGGCCCTTTTACTGAATTTCTTGATCCTGGTTTTTCATTAAGGTATGTAACAATGGGGTTCAGTGGGATGGTTGAGGGCAAAGGGTCGATTGAATCCCTTCTTATTTGTCCTATTTAAAAGCTTTAGTATACATCTGCACCAATTGCCAAACACCAAGGAAAACCTTGAACTATTACTGCAGGAAATTAATTCTGACAGTCGAACCATAGCAGTTAGCCTTTTGCTTAATAAGCATAGGCACATGTTGCACCCAGGTTTTGTAAGTGGCCCACAAACGGCAGTAGTTGTGGGTAGGGTTATCATGTGGCCTGCATTTTACTGGCCTGACTGGTAAAACATGTAATTAATCTGTAAATCTAAAAAGACATGCATTTTCCAACATAACCTGTCAGCTGTGGGACAGCTATGAAAGATGTAACCCTTTGTAATCTTACTGAAAAGACAAAGTCATTCTTTTCTACCAAATATTCTGGAGACAACATTCCTAACAAATTGCAGATCAAAAGTACATATATGTTACATTTAAATGCCACTGACCATTTTGTTGCAGATCATATCTTATTGCTATGAAATCCCCATCCTGATGAAGAAAAGCTCTTGAGATATCATCATATCTTCTGTATTTTTCATTACATGGAATCCTACAAATTCTACTCAGAAATGATGATAATATTTGCTTGCTGTACACATTCCTTCACCAGAAATATCTTGGGAGAAACGTTATAATTAATATCAACATTTGGAAACCATTTAATATGTAGCAACAGTCACTGCCTAAAACAGTGTCTCCAGAAACATAAATGTTTTTGTCCATACAGTTCCATATGGATCAAATTTCCCAATATTTAAGCTCCAGATTACATTAGGGTAGGGAAAGTGGAACATATTTGTTGGGGGTAGGGTTACAAATGTTTTAATGTACAAACACCCCATTCCTAAGGGATACAAAAATGTGCCCATAAAATGCTTTGGTCTGGACTACTTCTTAGCAGCCTCTATTGTTGCTTGCCATTAGCAGATTCAATAGAATCAAAGGCAAGCACATCAACATTTCAGTGGGGAATTACAAGCCTTCAGTTGAAAGATTATACTGTGTGCCATGCACAACATTTGGGGCCTTCCACCATCCATCCTCAGAGCTGATCCACAACATTTTCTTAGGTGCAGAGGCTTATAGCACCCTCTGACAACTACAGCAGAGTTACAAGTCAGTGAGAGTGGATATATTTGTTTTGAGTATATTACCTTTTACAAGGCTAGCTCATGTGCCATGCACAACGTTTTTTGGGCACACCAATATTTCAATGAGGAATTACAAGTTACAGTGTGCCATGCACAACATTTTGGGGCCTTCCATCTTCCTTCCTCAGGGCAGACCCACAAACCTTTAGGGCTCCGGCTCCCTTTCTCAGGTACAAAGGCTTTTAACAACTACAGCAAGTTACAAGTTAGTATGGATAGGTTTGTTTTATACCAGTCCACCTCGTGTGGCAGGCATATTTTTACATACAAAGATTATTTTAGCAGTCACTTGAAAACTGCAAACTTTCTGTAACCCAGTAGGGGTGTTTGGTAAATATCCTCTCATGGTCTCATGTGGGGCAATGGAGAGCAATTTTGGGAATTTTTTTTGGCAAGGAAATATGTTGAGGGCAAACCACATATTCAAGTCCACATTCTGTCCACAAGATGATTCTTGATGGTGCTTGGAAAGTGTAAACTGATGTTCACTCCTTCTCTGCCTTTTAGACCTTGTTCAGCTGAGGGGGGGGGGGTCAAGCAAAGCTTATAAATAGTGGGAGTTCATATCATTCTACATCATAACTAAAGAGTTAGGTGTAGGGCTAGTCTGAAGTCCCCCTTATTAGGTCCAGGTAAACGACAGGAGGCAAAATGTTTTGGACCTCCCAGGGGTAGGCAACCCGTGGCTCCGGAGCCTCATGCAGCTCTTCATCCTGCTTGCTGCGGCTCGGTCTTGTCATCTATACAGCCATTGCACCTGCTGGCAGCTTCTTGAGTGTGAGACCGCGGTTAGCTTACCGTGGTCGCACACTCAGGAAGCCGCCAGCAAGTGCGAGGGCTGTATAGACGTCCCAGGAGTGACAGGCAAAACCGAGCCGCAGAAATATGATTCATCATGGTCCTTACTGCTGTCACACACTCAAGACAAGAGAGGGAAGATCAGCATGGAGCTTCAGAAACAGAAGTCACATTAAACAGATGAGAACACTAGCATTTAATAGGGCTATTCAGTGTTTAATTTATTTCAATGTAGGCCTACACATACACACTGCACTTCTGTTTGTTGTATTCTGTTGTTGTAACAGTTAAAATTAAAAAAAGGTTAATACTTTTAGAAGTTTATAAGCTGTGCTATGTTTTGCGGCTCCAGACTATTTTTCTTTAGTGGACGAGGGGGGGCAAAATGGCTCTTTTGATAGAAAAGGTTGCTGACCCCTGTCTTAGCAGATGCATTCATCAATTCATTAATTTTGATGCTAGGCAAACATAAATGCGAAGAGGTAAATTAAATGAGTAGTATGATGTAGAGCGTGACATTTTGAGATAATTTGCACTAGGTTTTCATTTTATATTATTTGTGGTTTTTGTTATTTAGCTTTGTATTCTGCAGCTCTCCAGTTTGCAATTGTGGTTGCTAGGGTCAAAATGACCCTAGCAAACATGCCTTGATTTGAATAAGGGACTGGAATATGAATAGGAGATGGCCAGAATAGAAATGTGAATACATGTATAGCCTTACAGGGCATTTGTTTTTTTAGATGAAGGCCAGTTGAAAATTGCTTAGGTTTAGCCATTCTATAGCATACTAAAAGTTAACTTAAAGTTGAAGTGTGGGAGTAAAACGCAGAACCATGTCTGTTAATTGGCTCATGTGACCTAACATGTATGGTTTGTTTGTGTGCACTGTGAATACTAGGATTCCAGGGGGAAGCGCTTGTTTTTTAAAATGGCAATTATTTATTTATGAATAACCACTGGCACATACAAATGAAAAAAGTATACTATTATGAAAGTAGGTTATTTACATGAAGCAGGGTTTTACATATAAGTTTTCCTTTCAGTTTGCTATATGGCATTGCAAAAGAGTAGTAACTGACATGTGCGAAAGTATATACAGGCAAAGAAAGATCAATGTTCTAACCAGTAGCACTTTAATTCTTTATGGCTTACACACAGAGTATTTTTAAAGGGAAGTGGAGAGGTGGTGTAGGGTAGCAAACAACATAATAAGATATAATCTATTACAGGTCATCTGAGAAAAGCTATAATAAGGTCACCTCAGACTTTAGTCTCATGTTTTTATATAGCCAATGACCTCCTTAAGCTGGCCATAGATGCAAAGATCCGATCGTACGAATCATCGTACAATCTGACTTTCCCATCTCCCGACCCGCCACTAACCATTCAGATCAAAGTTTTACCAGTCAGATTAGTTAAAGAACAGATCAGCAATGTTCTGCCCCTGACAGCAATCGTACGATATATATGTCCAACCAAAGCTAGTGACAGTCTCCCACTGAAAATCATACGATCGGCAATACACGCTGAGATATTATCGGCAGCCGACAGAAATTTTCTAACCTGTCCGATCGACCAAACGACCGATCTCCGCTGGACGAAAAATGTCAGGACTCTCCACACACGTTCCGAAACTCGTACGAATCCCCGATTCGTACTATCAGATCTTTGCGTCTCTGGCCAGCTTTAGTGCCTTATAAATTACAGAAGGAGGTTACATTATCCTCTATAGATAAATACTTATAAATAATACATAGCAACATAGTAACTGAACTTGAAAAATTACACATTGTCTATATAAATTCTGCCTAACTGCTAGATCAGGGCTGCAAGCGTTCGGTACCATTTGTGTAACTTCGGATCTTCGTGAATTAGCGTTGTCCAGGCGAATTTACGCCTGGTGAAGTGTTGCGATGTGCGCAAAGCCAGCACTGGCAAATTTTCGCAGGTAAGTAAATTGCCCCACAGTCTTGTGGTAACATGGGTCTGGTTTAAAGTGGTTTAAAAACAGGGAGTGGTCCTCACTGGCTTCAATTATCGGCCCTCCACCATATAGGCCAGAAAATTTCCAGCCCTCGGTACCACAGAAGTTGGACAGCACTTGCTAAATGATTCAAAGGATGGCAAAAAACCCTTCTGAAGCCTCTCCAATTTGCCCCGGGGGGAGGGGGTTGGTCTCCATTATGGATTCACAGTCCCATTCACTTGCTGCTATTCTGATTGCTGTTCATAATGCCATTCTCATAATTTTCAATGTGGCCCATCACATATGTCAAACTTACTGGCCTATAATTGCCAGGCTGAGATATGAGGTATGACAAAGGCTTATTTTCTTAGGACAGATAAGCAATTTGCTGCTGTGGTTACATATTACAAATGTCCCTTTCTAGTACGGTAAACATGTCCAATTGCCCTTTGCTGACATGTAAAGCACAGGACAAACCACAGACTACAATGAGGAGCACATGTTTTGTTTTAAGAAAAATTGATGATGCTGTACTTCATTAATTACAGTGAATGCTTGCAAGCTGCTGTTTCAGTGTCTGCAATGACTGATTAAGAATACGCAAGAACATTTGAAGAGTATAATTGATACAGTTACTATAATTGATACAGTACTATTGTTGCTGCAAGCATTGCCTGATGTTGAAGGCTTGTTCTAACAACTAATGATGTTCAGCAACATTCTCTCAGGCTACAGTAACTCAGATTCAGGGCCGGAACTAGGGGTAGGCAGAGTAGGCACGTGCCTAAAGGTCCCCATAAACGCAAAGATTTGTCTTTGCTGAACGAATTATCGTGAAGTTAGTGGGAATCGAACGATCATACATCTTACGATTTTTCATCCGACATCTGTCAAAAAATTGATCGGACAGGTTAAAAAAATTGTATCGGTCCCAGTGCAATCTATCTATGTTTGCAGGGCCAAGCAGGCAGCTACCCTTAGTTTTCCTAGCAAAATCACCTAAAATGGTCATTTTAGTTGAAGGATAAATCATACATTTAAATGATCGTTTCGAGATAATAGTGGTTTCACGATAACAAAAATATCTTTTAAAGATCTTTACATCTATGGCCAGCTTAAGTCGCAAAGCTTGGGGGGCTGCCGGTACGTATCTTTAACTGCTGTCTACCCCAGTCCGGTCTGAAGTTTGATCAGAAAATAAAATTTCTTCATAAACTACCATTTCAAGTAATTTGCTTTGCAGACAACATTAGGGCTGACACATTTTCATATCTATATGTAACAAGTTGATGGGTCAGGGTCTTCCTAAACCTTCACTTGTGTTACTATCCACTGGTTTCGGTACCCGGGCAAGGGGTCCAACTCCCAGCAACTCCCGGTAGGCACAATATAATTATACCTTTTATCCTCAGGCTGGGCCCCCGCTTATGGTATGGAAGGAGGGATTACCACTTGGTATAAGCACATACAGTATTCACTCTTGATCAAATAACTTTGGGTGCCAGTGGTTCTTTAAAACAGCAGAACTGAACTGATGGTACACTGCTCAATAGTCAGTCACATATTCAAGATGTATGCTCAAATGGTACACTCTACAAAGCGAGTAGTGGCAGCAGGTCATTTACACACAATTGTATTACTCACGGATACTGTCTGATCCTTTGTTAGTCAGCTTTGTGAATTGAGCCACCTTTCCTTGGTGCACAATCCCCACTGTAGATACCTCACAGCTGGTCTCACACTCCAAGGATCTCTCTATCCCTGAGCCTGACCACTTGAGTCCCTAACTTGGCAGCATTGTCACCACATGGTGCTAACCCTTCACTAATCTCATCGTTGGAGCCTTGTCTGCTCACTAACTTTCCTGAACTTAACGGTCACACCTATAGTGACCTATTACAGTTTCTGAACAGAGTCTCACTCCTATTCTAAGGCTACCTCCACCTCAGGCCCTAGCAGCTACACCACACTTCCAACGGGTACACTGGAAAGAGGCAGAACACATGGCAACATCCCTTTTTATAACCTCTGGGGAAAAAGGACCCAGCCTAGCTGGCTAACACATTCCCTGGGGTATAGGAAAACCTTACACGTATATTTGTTATCTAGCTTTCCTATTCATATCATATCACATATAATTTTCACAGCCTGGGTTGGTCAATGACTACCCAAGAGGCAACTTAAAACAATGCTCTGACTATACCTATACAGGTATGCAATCTGTTATCCAGAATGCTTGGGACCTGGGTTTTCCGGATAACAGATCTTTCCATAATTTGGAACTTCATAAATAATTGTCTACTAAAAAATTATCAAAACATTAAATAAACCAAATAGTCTGGGTTTGCTTCAATATAAAGATTAATTATATCTTAGTTTGGATTAAATACAAGGTACTGTTGTATTATTACAGAGAAAAGGGAATTAATTTTTTACTATTTTGAATTATTTAGATAAAATGGAGTCTATGGGAGATGGCCTTTCCATAATTCTGAACTTTCTGGATAATCGATCCCATACCATAAACCCTATTGCTGTATAGTCCAATTTACCACACAATCACAAGTTCAAAAAATATGTCCAAAAAAGGAGAGCCCATGGGAAGACACCATTAAGCCTTACCCCACTGCTTATTTGATAAGCAACATTTGTACAGTTCACTTAACCAAGGTATACACAGCTAAGGGGTAAAAACATGCTCTAAAGCATATCTAGCTGATCTAGATAGGGGTCAACTGTTTAGACTTGTTATTTGCTTTGTTTGCAGCAATAAAGAGGTCCAAAATTATATTCTCTAGTGTACGCTGAGCAAAATAAAATGTATTAATTTGGTATACACAATATCAGCAAGCAGGTAGTTGTAGGAAGTGTAACATTTTACATAACATTATACACAAAGGAAGCCAGATTAATCTGATTATTTGACAAGTACATAAGTGATTTTTTTTTCAAATAAATATTATTATTGGACTGACATTGAATAATTATTTGAGTGCAAATATAAATGACATACATCATACACAAAAGCAATATTACATTCTCTCACCTCTAGACTAACACACAGTAGGCTCATTTTTACAAAAACAAGGTCACATGGTCTGTCCGAAAATTGTAGAATTTTTCTTTTTTCTTTTCTTTTTTTTTTTTTATAAGAATTTGGCATGAAATTACACATGGAACATAAAAATGGATTTGTTCTTTCTCCAGTTACTGAAGCGTGATTGCAGATTTATAAATAACAACAATAAATGGCTCTGTATGGCTATACTAGATGCTTAAAGGAGAAGGAAAGACTAAAACTAAGTAAGCTTTACCAGAAAGGTCTATATAAATACATCAGTAAACCCTCAAAGTAATGCTGCTCTAAGTCTTTCCATTCTATTCTGTATACATGGGCTTCTGTATCAGACTTCCTGTTTTCAGCTTAAACCTCCTAGGCACGGCCTTGAGCATGCTCAGTTTGCTCCTCTCTCCCTCCCTGCTGTAATCTAAGCCCAGAGCTATGAGGGAGCAGGAAGAGACTCAGGCAGGAAGTGATGTCACACCAAGCCAATATGCTATCTTAAACAAACATAGAGAGCTTCTAGAGCTGTTTACTCAAATATGGTAAAGCATTCTACAGAATAAATATAGTGTTATAGCTTGCACTATTGTGGCTAATCTATTGGCAACAAACTGTTTTAGTAGGTTTCCTTCTCATTTAAACACACACAGCCTTCCTATTTCTTTATTATATTTCTTC
Source organism: Xenopus laevis (assembly GCF_017654675.1). Taxonomy (NCBI): domain Eukaryota; kingdom Metazoa; phylum Chordata; class Amphibia; order Anura; family Pipidae; genus Xenopus; species Xenopus laevis. Next base: position 80,123,100 of record NC_054381.1, on the reverse strand, counting down.
TTTATTAATAACATGAATAGATTTAGTAGTAGAGAAAGAATTGCCCACGCATTTGAAGCAGAGCCATATGGTCATTGTTATAAATCTGCTGGAAGACCTCACTGCTAGTATAGTGGGGGTCCCAAATGCTCTGGAGGCTCAGCATTCCTTACAAAAAAATTTTTTTGTGGAAATTATACCCCGATGCTGCAAAAAGCCAGAATCTGAAAATCTGCTATCTCAGAACTGTTGAGGTCCTGTATAAGTCAATGAGAGAGGCACCTATCCCAATTTGATGTTATTGTGGTCTGCACTGGGTTTACCCCGAAAATCAAGCTTTTCAGGAGAAAAGTCAGAAAAATGTCAGGCTTTCACTCGATACCGATCTAATTTAATCAAGTTAATTTATTAATAAATAAGGCAAAATCAGGCATGGGAGTTTGGTCAAGCTTTTTTATTGGGACAATGAGATAAATTTGAATTTTAATAAATAACCCCAGAAATGGTTAATTGCTGGAATATTTTATTCAAATAAAGAAAAAACATGCACAGAACCTTACATCAAGTATTTAATTGTGCAAATTCACCAAGTTTTACAGCAAACAATTACATTATAAATATACAAGTGTTCATGCATAACACACCACATGGCAGTGTCTCCCCCCTGTCTGCATATCTCGTGTCAGCCACTCCCTCTTGAAGCGTTTCACGCCATTGGGCGCTTCATCAAAGAAGGTGTGGTTGTTGTACAGCCCATTCCTTAAATACCCATTTAGTTGCTCCATACATTTTTCGGACCTTGGTATACATTAAATATAAAATAGGGCTTGGTAATCACATTATATCCATGCCTCCTGGTCCTTTTTTTCTTTTTTTTCTTTCCGAAACCTGTATAGAGCAACACTGAATAATAATAATAATCACTGAAATTTATAAAGCCTAACATTATAATGTAAAATTTCCCACTATAATTAATATATTAAATATAACTATGGGCATGCAATAAAACAGAAATGTGTAGAATTACCGTAATTTCTCTTTCCTTTGGATCCAAGCAGCAGCACCTTATGAGATAGATTCCTCTCCTTAAAAGATAGGACAGTTAGACACACCCCTCCAATAGAGATGTCGCGAACTGTTCGCCGGCGAACTTGTTCGCGCGAACATCGGGTGTTCGCGCTCGCCGGAAGTTCGCGAACGTCGCGCGACGTTCGCCATTTTGGGTTCGCCATTGTTGGCGCTTTTTTTTGCCCTCTCACCCCAGACCAGCAGGTACATGGCAGCCAATCAGGAAGCTCTCCCCTGGACCACTCCCCTTCCCTATAAAAACCGAAGCCCTGCAGCGTTTTTTCACTCTGCCTGTGTGTGCTGAAGAGATAGTGTAGGGAGAGAGCTGCTGCCTGTTAGTGATTTCAGGGACAGTTGAAAGTTTGCTGGCTAGTAATCGTTTTGATACTGCTCTGTTATTGGAGGGACAGAAGTCTGCAGGGGTTTGAGGGACATTTAAGCTTAGGTAGCTTTGCTGGCTAGTAATCTACCTTCTACTGCAGTGCTCTGTATGTAGCTGCAGTGGGCAGCTGTCCTGCTTCTGATCTCATCTGCTGACTGCTGCAATAACAGTAGTCCTTGTAAGGACTGCTTTTATTTATTTTTTTGTTGTTTTACTACTACTACTACTACTACTACTATAAGAGCCCAGTGCTATTAGTCTAGCAGTGTTGGGGAGTGGGACTGGTGTGCTAATCTGCTGCTCCTAGTAGTTCAGCAGCACCAACTTTAATTTTTTTTTTTAATATTCATTTTTTTTTTATTTTACTTTTTTTTATTTTACTACCGCTGTAGTAGTGTATAAGTTGACCTTTTAGGCATTATTTGCCCTGTAGGCATTATTTGCACACTGTTTTCTTCAACCCGCCATCTAGCTGTGTGACCTTGTTCACATTCTGTCTAAATATCCATAATATTACCGTCTCCAGAAAAAACACCGGAGTGACTTTTTTCAAGCAGCCATAATATATTTTACGTAATCCGTATCCACCGCTGTAGTAGTGTATACGTTGACCTTGTAGGCATTATTTGCACACTGTTTTCTTCAACCCGCCATCTAGCTGTGTGACCTTGTTCACATTCTGTCTAAATATCCATAATATTACCGTCTCCAGAAAAAACACCGGAGTGACTTTTTTCAAGCAGCCATAATATATTTTACGTAATCCGTATCCACCGCTGTAGTAGTGTATACGTTGACCTTGTAGGCATTATTTGCACACTGTTTTCTTCAACCCGCCATCTAGCTGTGTGACCTTGTTCACATTCTGTCTAAATATCCATAATATTACCGTCTCCAGAAAAAACACCGGAGTGACTTTTTTCAAGCAGCCATAATATATTTTACGTAATCCGTATCCACCGCTGTAGTAGTGTATACGTTGACCTTGTAGGCATTATTTGCACACTGTTTTCTTCAACCCGCCATCTAGCTGTGTGACCTTGTTCACATTCTGTCTAAATATCCATAATATTACCGTCTCCAGAAAAAACACCGGAGTGACTTTTTTCAAGCAGCCATAATATATTTTACGTAATCCGTATCCACCGCTGTAGTAGTGTATACGTTGACCTTGTAGGCATTATTTGCACACTGTTTTCTTCAACCCGCCATCTAGCTGTGTGACCTTGTTCACATTTTGTCTAAATATTGATAATATTATCGTCTCTAGAAAAACCACTTGAGTTACTTTTTTTCAAGCAGCATTCATATATTTTACGTAATCCGTATCCACCGCTGTAGTAGTGTATACGTTGACCTTGTAGGCATTATTTGCACAGTGTTTTCTTCAACCCGCCATCTAGCTGTGTGACCTTGTTCACATTTTGTCTAAATATTGATAATATTATCGTCTCTAGAAAAACCACTTGAGTTACTTTTTTTCAAGCAGCATTCATATATTTTACGTAATCCGTATCCACCGCTGTAGTAGTGTATACATTGACCTTGTAGGCATTATTTGCACACTGTTTTCTTCAACCCGCCATCTAGCTGTGTGACCTTGTTCACATTCTGTCTAAATATCCATAATATTACCGTCTCCAGAAAAAACACCGGAGTGACTTTTTTCAAGCAGCCATAATATATTTTACGTAATCCGTATCCACCGCTGTAGTAGTGTATACGTTGACCTTGTAGGCATTATTTGCACACTGTTTTCTTCAACCCGCCATCTAGCTGTGTGACCTTGTTCACATTCTGTCTAAATATCCATAATATTACCGTCTCCAGAAAAAACACCGGAGTGACTTTTTTCAAGCAGCCATAATATATTTTACGTAATCCGTATCCACCGCTGTAGTAGTGTATACGTTGACCTTGTAGGCATTATTTGCACACTGTTTTCTTCAACCCGCCATCTAGCTGTGTGACCTTGTTCACATTCTGTCTAAATATCCATAATATTACCGTCTCCAGAAAAAACACCGGAGTGACTTTTTTCAAGCAGCCATAATATATTTTACGTAATCCGTATCCACCGCTGTAGTAGTGTATACGTTGACCTTGTAGGCATTATTTGCACACTGTTTTCTTCAACCCGCCATCTAGCTGTGTGACCTTGTTCACATTTTGTCTAAATATTGATAATATTATCGTCTCTAGAAAAACCACTTGAGTTACTTTTTTTCAAGCAGCATTCATATATTTTACGTAATCCGTATCCACCGCTGTAGTAGTGTATACGTTGACCTTGTAGGCATTATTTGCACAGTGTTTTTCTTCAACCCGCCATCTAGCTGTGTGACCTTGTTCACATTTTGTCTAAATATTGATAATATTATCGTCTCTAGAAAAACCACTTGAGTTACTTTTTTCAAGCAGCATTCATATATTTTACGTAATCCGTATCCACCGCTGTAGTAGTGTATACGTTGACCTTGTAGGCATTATTTGCACACTGTTTTCTTCAACCCGCCATCTAGCTGTGTGACCTTGTTCACATTCTGTCTAAATATCCATAATATTACCGTCTCCAGAAAAAACACCGGAGTGACTTTTTTCAAGCAGCCATAATATATTTTACGTAATCCGTATCCACCGCTGTAGTAGTGTATACGTTGACCTTGTAGACATTATTTGCACACTGTTTTCTTCAACCCGCCATCTAGCTGTGTGTATTATCGTTTCCAGAAAAACCAACTGAGTTTTTGTTGTTGTTGTTGTTTTTTTAAAAATAATGCCAGGCAAAGGCAGGCCGCCACGCAGAGGCCGTGCTAGGGGCCGTGCTGCTATGCAATCCTGTGGCCCTAGCAAATTGCCCAGTTTTAAAAAGCCAATGACCCTGAACTCCCAAAATGCTGAAGAGGTAGTTGACTGGCTTACACAGCACACCCCATCCTCTACCGTTTCTAACTTTACCACAACATCCTCCTCATCCTCCACTGCTATGGCCACCCCACGTAACACTTCCTCCACCACCGGTGCCCCTTCTTCACTGGGGTCAGAGGAGTTATTTTCCCATGAGTTTCTTGAACTGAGTAATGCGCAACCATTATTGCCAGAAGAAGATGAAGGAGATGAGGACCTTACACCAGATTTAATTCTGGCAGAGAACACGATAGAGATGGACATAATGAGTGATGAGGAGGAGGTCCCCGCTGCTGCTTCCTTCTGTGATGTGTCAGAAGAAATTGATGCATCTGAGGAGAATGATGATGAGGAGATTGATGTTTTGTGGGTGCCTAGTAGAAGAGAGCAAGAGGAGGGTAGTTCAGATGGAGAGACGGAGAGTCAGAGAGGCAGTAGGAGAATAAGACTTAGAAGAAGCAGGGAGGACAGCCCGCAGGGATCAGTAGGGCAACAACATGTATCGGCACCTGTGTTCAGCCGGCCAACGCACCCGCCATTGCCGCCAATGCCGCCAACTTCTACTGTTACCGCCAGATCGCACACTTCCAAAAAGTCAGCAGTGTGGGATTTTTTTAATGTGTGTGCCTCTGACAAAAGCATTGTAATTTGCAATGAGTGCAGTCAGAAACTGAGCCTTGGTAAGCCCAACAGCCACATAGGTACAACTTCTATGCGAAGGCACATGAGCGGCAAGCACAAAGCACTTTGGGAGCAACACCTCAAAGGCAACAGGCAAACTAAAAGCCACACTCCTTCTGGTCCAGCATCTTACTGCTCTACCTCTGCTCTCCTTGACCCGTCTGAACCACCCTCCACTCCGCCTTCCACCTTGACCACCTGTTCCCATTCCCAGTCATCTGCCACCAGCCAAGTTTCTGTGAAGGCCATGTTTGAGCGTAAGAAGCCAATGTCTGACTGTCACCCCCTTGCCCGGCGTCTGACAGCTGGCTTGTCTGCACTCTTAGCCCGCCAGCTTTTACCATACCAGCTGGTGGACTCTGAGGCCTTCCGCAAATTTGTAGCAATTGGGACACCGCAGTGGAAGGTACCCAGCCGCAATTTTTTTTCTAAAAAGGGAATACCACACCTGTACCAACATGTGCAGAGCCAAGTTACCGCATCTCTGTCACTTAGTGTTGGGCCAAAGGTCCATATGACTACTGACGCATGGTCCTCCAAGCATGGTCAGGGCAGGTATGTCACCTACACTGCCCACTGGGTGAACTTGGTAATGGCTGGGAAGCAGGGAATGGGTAGCTCAACAACAACAGTGGAGTTGGTGTCACCGCCACGGATTGCACGCGGTTCTGCCACCACCTCTACTCCTCCATCGCTCTCTACCTCGTCTTCTTCTTCTTCTTACTCTGCTGCTGGGTCCTCCTTCTCCTCCTCCACACCTGTGCACCCCCAGCTCCCCCTAGGCTATTCGACGTGCCAGGTACGCCGTTGTCACGCTGTCTTGGGGATGACGTGCCTGGAAAGCAAAAACCATACCGGATCTGTACTCCTGTCATCTCTGCAGTCACAGGCCGATCGGTGGCTGACCCCACACCAACTGCAGATCGGAAAAGTGGTGTGTGACAATGGAAGCAATCTGTTGGCAGCGTTGAGACTAGGCAATTTAACACATGTGCCCTGCATGGCACATGTGTTAAATTTAATAGTCCAACGTTTTGTCTCCAAGTACCCAGGATTCCAGGACGTTCTCACCCAGTCCAGAAAGGTGTCGGCCCATTTCAGACGTTCCTACACAGCCATGGCACGCCTTGCTGACATTCAGCAGCGCTACAACATGCCAGTCAGGCGTTTGATTTCTGACAGCCAGACTCGCTGGAATTCAACGCTCCTTATGTTGGAACGTCTGCTGCAACAACAAAGGGCCGTCAACGAGTACCTTTTTGAACTGGGTGGTAGGACTGGATCTGCACAGCTGGGGATTTTTCCCCCCCGTTACTGGGTGCTTATGCGCGATGCCTGCAGGCTCATGCGACCTTTTGAAGAGGTGACAAATATGGTCAGTCGCACCGAAGGCACCATCAGCGACCTAATACCCTTCGCTTTCTTCCTGGAGCGTGCCGTGCGACGAGTGACAGATGAGGCTGTAGACCAGCGTGACGAGGAGCTGGAAGCGCACGATTTCTGGTCGGAATCACCAGAACGAACCCAGGCACCTGCTGCAACGCAGGGAGAGGTGCCAGAAGTGGAGTCAGAGGAGGAAGGTGGCTTTGTGGAGGAGGAGGAGGAGGACCAACAGGAGCAGGCTTCCCAGGGGGCTAGTGGTGACCTTTTGGGGACCCCTGGTCTTGTACGTGGCTGGGGGGAGGAGACCGTGGATGATGCAGTCCTTGATAATGAGGAAGCGGAGATGGATAGCTCTGCATCCAACCTTGTGAGAATGGGGTCTTTCATGCTGTCATGCCTGTTGAAGGACCCCCGTATCAAGAGGCTTAAGGAGAAGGACCTGTACTGGGTCGCAACGCTACTAGACCCTCGGTACAAGCATAAAGTGTCAGAAATGTTACCAACATACCACAAGTCCGAAAAGATGCGGCATTTACAAACCAGCCTGCAAAACATGTTGTACAATGCTTTTAAGGGTGATGTCACTTCAGGAACTCATCAACATTCCAGGGGCAGAGGTGCCAGTAATCCTGCCACGAGCACACCTGCAAGGACAAAGCCCTTTGGCCAGTCTGTAACGTCAGACATGCAAATGTTTTTCTGTCCAAGGCAGCGCCACAACCCTTCTGGATCCACCCTCAAAGAACGCCTCGACCGGCAGGTAGCGGACTACCTGGCATTAACTGCAGATATCGACACTCTGAGGAGCGATGAACCCCTGGACTACTGGGTGTGCAGGCTTGATCTGTGGCCAGAGCTGTCACAATTTGCCATGAACCTCTTGTCTTGCCCAGCCTCAAGTGTGCTCTCAGAAAGGACCTTCAGTGCAGCAGGAGGGATTGTAACTGAGAAGAGAACTCGCCTAGGTCACAAAAGTGTCGATTACCTGACCTTTATTAAAATGAATGAGGGGTGGATCTCGGAGGGTTACTGCACGCCGGAAGACTTGTTCTGACTTCTATGCAGCTGTCCTTCTCTTCAAGCCTCATGACTCCACACACAGCTGTCCTTTAGCGTCCTCCTCCTCCCTCCGCCACCGTTACAAACTAGGGTGCAAACCCTACTGGTTTAATTTTTTCTGGCCTCTGTGCTTCAGTGGCTGCAACCAAAAAAACTGGGCAAACAATGTCTACAAGGTCAACGTATGGCAAAAAATGACTATTTTCAGCATTTATATGGCATATTTTTTCTGGCAACTGTGCTTCAGTGGCTGCGTCCAAAAAAATGCATATTTTCTGCATTTATATGGCATAATTTTTCTGGCCTCTGTGCTTCAGTGGCTGCAACCAAAAAAATGCATATTTTCAGCATTTATATGGCATAATTTTTCTGGCCTCTGTGCTTCAGTGGCTGCAACCAAAAAAATTTATATTTTCAGCATTTATATGGCATAATTTTTCTGGCAACTGTGCTTCAGTGGCTGCGACCAAAAAAATGCATATTTTCAGCATTTATATGGCATAATTTTTCTGGCCTCTGTGCTTCAGTGGCTGCAACCAAAAAAATTTATATTTTCAGCATTTATATGGCATAATTTTTCTGGCCTCTGTGCTTCAGTGGCTGCGGCCAAAAAAACTGGGCAAACAATGCCTACAAGGTCAACGACGTTGACCTTGTAGGCATTGTTTGCCCAGTTTTTTTGGCCGCAGCCACTGAAGCACAGAGGCCAGAAAAAATATGCCATATAAATGCTGAAAATAGTCATTTTTTGCCATACGTTGACTCAACGTATATGGCAAAAAATGACTATTTTCAGCATTTATATGGCATATTTTTTCTGGCAACTGTGCTTCAGTGGCTGCAACCAAAAAAAACTGGGCAAACAATGTCTACAAGGTCAACGTATGGCGAAAAATGACTATTTTCAGCATTTATATGGCATATTTTTTCTGGCAACTGTGCTTCAGTGGCTGCAACCAAAAAAACTGGGCAAACAATGTCTACAAGGTCAACGTATGGCGAAAAATGACTATTTTCAGCATTTATATGGCATATTTTTTATGGCAACTGTGCTTCAGTGGCTGCGTCCAAAAAAACTGGGCAAACAATGCCTACAAGGTCAACGTATGGCAGTTGTTTAAAGAGAACAGTAGATTACTAGCCAGCAAAGCTACCTAAGCTAAAATGTCCCTCAAATCCCTGCAGACTTCTGTCCCTCCAATACAGAGCAGTATCAAGCAGATTACTAGCCAGCAAACTTACTATCATCTGTCCCTGAAATCACTAACAGCTCTCCCCCTACACTATCTCTTCCAAGCACACACAGGCAGATTTTTCAGATACATTTTTGCCCTTGATCCCCCTCTGGCATGCCACTGTCCAGGTCGTTGCACCCTTTAAACAACTTTAAAATCATTTTTCTGGCCAGAAATGTCTTTTTTAGATGTTAAAGTTCGCCTTCCCATTGAAGTCTATGGGGTTCGCGAACCGTTCGCGAACCGCTCGCATTTTTGCGCAAGTTCGCGAATATGTTCGCGAACTTTTTTTCCGACGTTCGCTACATCCCTACCCTCCAACCATTAACTGGCTCATAAAACCCTCCTTTCGCTCCCCCCACACTATTGTCATATGAAGTAACACCATGTAATGCTAATCAACCATTTATTGAAAATACACAGGGTGGGATCTTGCTGATTCCAAAGGAAAGAGAAATTACGGTAAGTCTACAAAATTCTGTTTTCCTTTGCATCCTTCGCAGCAGCACCTTATGAGACATAGAGAGTAATTCTATTATATAGGGAGGGAACTTTCAGACATCACATCACTGAAGAACTTTTCTGCCAAAATCCACCTCTTGGGAAGCCCAGATGTCAAGCCTATAATGCTTTGAGAAAGTATGCAGACTGCTTCATGTGGCCGCCTTACAGATTTGTTCTGCTGAAACTTGTCTTCTTTCAGCCCAAGATGTAGCCACTGCCCTGGTGGAATGCACCTTGACAAATAACGGAGGCGATAGACCCTCCAATTCATAACATTTCCGGATTGTATCTTTAATCCATCTTGCAGTTGTGGCCTTAGACGCTTTACTGCCCTTATTTTTGCCTGAAAAAGAGATAAAACAAGCTTTCAGAATTTGTGAATGAATTGGATTTATGTAAATAACCCTTTAATGCTTTAGCCATATCTAGAGAATGAAATTTCTGCATTTGTTGGATTTGAGAAAAAAGACGGCAGTATAATTTCCTGATTAATATTGGAATCTGACGAAACTTTTGGTTGAAAAGATGGAACATTTCTCAACAAAACCCTGTTTTCCAGAAAAAGAAGAAAAGGTTCTTTGATAGAGAGTGCCCCTAGTTCACCAACTCTCCTAGCAGAGGTGATTGCTAACAGGAATGCCACATTCATAGGCAACAAGCTTGATGTCTACATCTTCCATCGGTTCAAATGGAACGATACAAAGCCATGTTCAGAACAATATTCAAATCCCATGCAGGTACAGGTTCTCTATAAGATGGATGAATCTTCCAGAGAGTCTTCAAGAACCTCGCCACCAAAGGATTAGCTGCAAAAGCAATTCCAGTGAAAGATGAGATTGCGGAAACCTGTGCTTTAATTGTACTTGGTTTTAGTCCCTTATCAAACCCTTGCTGTAAAAACTCCAAAACATCACGAACCGAAGGTGGCAAGTTGATGATCTTATTCTCGACACACCATCTGTCAAGACTCTTGCATAAGCCTTATTTGTAGAAGACTTTTGGGACTGTAACATAGTCTCCACCACCTTGTTAGAAAGCCCATATTGAACTAATAGTAGCATGTCAATTTCCATGCTGTCAAGTGAAGCATTTCCAACCCCCTGTACAGGAATTTTCCTTGAGACAACGGATCCTTGACCTGCGGGAGAACCCAAAGTTTTCCATGACTCATTTGCATGAGTTGGGCAAACCATACTCTCTTGGGCCAAAAAGTAATCACTGCAATTACTCTTGTTTGGTCTTCCCTTACTTTCTTCAGTACCCTGCCTATCATCGGAAATGGGGGGAATACGTACGCCAGCCTGTAGTTCCATATCACTGACATGGTACCCAGGACTTCTGGAGCATCCTGTATAAACAGCGAGTAGAACCTGGGCATTTCCTCTCGATGCCATTAGATCTATCTGCGGAACGCAAAATCTTTCCGTGATTTGCCAAAATATCTGTACCTTCAGGGACCATTCTCTAGGAAGTAAAATGTTTCGGCTTGGACGATCTGCCCAAACATTGTCCACTCCTCTTATGTGGACCAATATTTGAAAGATTGGTTTCTGCCCAATCCAAGATTCTCATGGCCTCTTTCATCAGGATTGGGGACCTGGTCCCCCCTTGGCAGTTAATATAGGAGATGACCGTAGCATTGTCCGTCTGGACCTTTACGGATTTCCCCACAACAAGGTCCTGAAAACTCCGTAATGCTACTCCTACCGGCCTTAACTCCTTAAATTTGGTGAGAAAGTTCTCTCTATCACTGTCCAACTCCCTTGGCCCGAGTGGGTGCCTATATGGGCTCCCCATCCTTTGCTGGATGCATCCGTGGTTAGCAGACACCACTTCCTCTGAAGAAATGATCTGCCTTTCCTCAGACTGTCCGTCTGTAACCACCACCTGAGTTGGGACCTGGTTTCTCTGGATATAATCCAAGACTTGTCCAGAGAACTAACTCTCCTGTCCCACCGTTGCAAGAGTTCTTGCTGCAGGTGACGCATATGAAGTCGAGCCCAGGAAACCACCTCTATCGTGAGTTTATTATGAACCCTAAGAATTGCTTCATTTTTTCTGGTTCCAGAGATGACTTTTGAATATTCACCATCCATCCTAAATATTGTAGGAGACTTAGGGCTTTGTCCAGATATTTTCCAACAGGCTCTCTGACACTGCTTTGAGCCACCAGTCATTCAAATAAGGTACAATGGGTATGACTTCTGCTCTCACAATCGCTACCACCGCTGCCACAATCTTCATGAATACTCTCGGGGCACATTAAATCCCGAATGGGAGAGCTGTGAACTGAAGATGCCAAACTTCCCCCTGGATGCATACTGCAATCCTCAGGAATTTCTGATCTGCGTGACAAATCGGGATATGTAAATAGGCATCTTTCAGTTCTATTGTTGCCATAAAATCTCCCCTCTCTAAGAGGCTGATCACAGCTTTGATTGAATCCATCTGAAATGTTTTCTTTCGTATAAAGTTGTTTAAATATCGGAGATCTATTACCATGCGAAATCTGCCATCTGATTTCGGGACTAAAAAAAACATAGAATAGACCCCTGAGCCTCTTTCTCCTGTTGGAACTGTCTCCACTGCAAAGCCATCTGCTATATTGGATTTCTTGACTGAGGGGTAGCAAGGAAACGTCGGTTGGGTATATTTACTAACTCTATCCGTAATCCTTCCTGTACCACCTGGAGTACCCAAGGATCTCGAATTACCTCTGCCCACTGTTGCGAAAAATTACTTAAAGGGATACTGTCATGGGAAAAACATTTTCTTTCAAAATTAATCAGTTAATAGTGCTGCTCCAGCAGAATTCTGCACTGAAATCCATTTCTCAAAAGAGCAAACAGATTTTTTTATATTCAATTTTGAAATCTGACATGGGGCTAGACATAGTGTCAATTTCCCAGCTGCCCCAAGCCAAGTCAAGAATTCTGCTGGAGTAGCACTATTAACTGATGCGTTTTGAAAAAAACATGTTTTCCGATGACAGGATCCCTTTAACCTTCCCCCTACCCCTAATCTGGCGTCATGCTTTTGAAGATTTAAACGGGTAGGAAGCTTTGCCCCTAGAGCCCACCTCTGAGTCCCTCCTAGGGTTTCTGAATTTTCCTGCCTCACTCTGGTTCCTATTTCCACTTTGTTGACCATATCTATAGGATGATCCTCTCCTTCTATGAAAAAGGGACTTCTTCTTGCTGCGGCAATTTTTTTCCCCTTATGATCTGACAGTTTCTCCATAAGGTCATCCAACTGTTTCCCAAACAGATGCCCTGGCTGAAAATCCATATTGCATAAGTTGTTTTTGGAAGTAACATCTGCCTCCCAAGGTTTTAACCAAATTGCCCTACGGGCTGTCGTGGAAAGCCCCATGATCTTTGCTGCCAGCCTAAGATTTTGAACTGAGGCATCACACACATCCGACGCCAGCTTTATATTTTGAAGGGATTTCAAAATGTTTTCCCTTGGAATTTTTCCTTCCACATCTTCCTCCAATTGCAGAATCCAGGTTCTAAGAGCCCTGGAAACTGACGTGGATGCCACTGTAGGCTTACATTATGCTGATGCTGCTGAATAGATCGTTCTCAAAGATGTTTCAGCCTTCCGTTCCATCGCCTCCTTGAGGCTTGAACCATCCTCCACTGGAATTACTGTTCGTTTGAAAATCGAGCAACCGCAACATGCACCTTCGGCGGCATTTCCCACTCATCCACTGATTGTTCTATCGGGTAGAGGAGTTTAAACATTTTGTTCAAGACCGGAGCTTTCTCTGGATTTTTCCATTCCATCTGCATCAATTCTTTCATTAATGGGTGTAAAGGAAGCTCTTAGTATTAATACACCCCTTGAAATCTCCCTCAGGATCCTTAGACTGAGCCTCCCCTTCTGAAGCTTCAATTTCACTGCTTTTATCAGCCTAGGCACCTTCTCCGTCTGAAAAAGAGCTATATCCAGCTCCTCTTCTGAAGATGATGAACCAACTTCATCCACGACTACCAGGTCACCCTCTGGCCCTGTATCGGAGTCCTGCTGGAAAGGCCCTTTTTTGGAAACACCACTTTGGTGCCCCACCTCCCGCAGTGATTCTCTAATAAGGTCTTTGATTAGACCAATGGTAGCTGTTGAGAGTTGGTCTCCCCTCTGGGATTCCTTCTCTAAGCATTTTTCACATCGTCCTCTCTGGTAATTGTCTGGAAAGGGTGCCTCGCACTCTCTACAGACTCTATGCTTGCTCTTTCTCGACCTCTTCCTAGTCCCTTGGCTCTCCATTGGACTTTACATCTATGTATATTTAAGGGAACAACATTATAAAAAACAACATTTTTTTTTTACTAATTCTGGTCCAGGAAATACCTTAATCGGGCTCCCAGACAATCTTAGGCAGAAAGATTTTCATTCCAAGACCCTTTGTTGAAGAATACACCAGGAGCAACGATACCTCCCCGCCTTACCTCGCTTCGGCCCCTACCCGAATCCTCTGAGCCACATATTCAACGAGGCGCTCAGCTCTGCATCATCAGGCTCCCTGAGCCTGGATGTATCTCTCCCCCTAACCGTCCCATCAGTCCTTTAGGACAGAAAAAAACAATAGTGTGGGTGGGGCAAAAGGGGGGTTTTATGGGCCACTTAATGGTTGGAGGGGTGTGCCTAACTGTCTTATCTTTTACTTCAATAAATTTTTATTGTTTATCACAACATTAGTGTACAGTCAATTATTGCTATCAGAAAACACAAAGCAGCATGCCAACATGTACTTACAATAAGCAATGAGACATACATCATCTGTAAATGTACATTTGTTGTGAGAACCAAAGTTCGTACGTCAGTAAATGAACATATAAAGTACAAAAGCATCTTTTAATAAAAAAGGAAACAAAAAATAAAACAAAACCAAAAAAAAAAAATTACAAATTAACAAAAAATAATAAAACAAAATAATATACCTCTCCTGCACTGAAACCAAATATACCCTAAGAAGGCTACAGAGAAAAAAGGATATTGGAAGCATCAGTCCCAAATCTGTACTCAATCCACGGGTTCCAGGTTAACAGAAACTTCTGATGGGTATCTAATAGAACGCTAGTCATTTTTTCCTGGGACATAATCCAGTCAACTCTGGATTTAACTGGGTTTATAGGAATCTGCTTTTGTTTCCAGGCTCCCGCTAAGGTCCTCTTAGCAGCTAACATTATGAACGAGAACAGGCGAAACTGAGTATTGGTGAGCTCTTGAGGTTTAACGTTAAGTAGGGCTATCGCCGGGTCCCTGGGCAAGGAAACCTCAAAGATAGAATAAATCATGTTAAAAACCCTGATCCAAAATCTCCGGGCACCCGAACAGGTCCACCATATATGAAACATCGTACCCATTTCCCCACAGCCTCTGAAGCATCCGGGATCAGCAGTGGGGGAAAATTTCGCTGTACGCGCTGGGACTAGGTACCACCTAAAAAGTACCTTATAATTAGCTTCCTGTAAGGAGATATTATTAGAAGACCTCTCAGTTGTGGACCAGACTCGCTCCCATTGCTCTAGAGATAATTCTTTAGAGAGGTCCCTATGCCAAGCCTGTATGTAAGGTAGCTCCAGAGGCTGGTGGGATCCAAAAAACCTTCCATAGAGACATGACACAGATTTGCGCAATCTGGGGGAGTGAATACACCACCTCTCAAAAAAGGTCATGGGAACAGTCTTGTTTTCCACATGACTCCATTGAAACCGTATAAAGTGAAGGATTTGTCGCAACCGAAATCTTTCACTAGTAGGAACAGAAAGCTTATCAATAACCTGCTGAAGGGAAAGTGGGCCTAAGGGAGAGCACAGGTGACCCACAGCCCAAATACCTTGGTCAAACCACCACCGAAATTGCGAGGCCTGGAGTAAATTGAGGGTTACCAAATATAGGTGTTGCAGGGCAAAAGGGGGAGCCCAAGTGTAATTTTTTGTTGGAAACATCCCAGACTTGCAAAGTTTGCTGGAGACAACTACTAGCCTGTCTAGGTCTCTTACCCGGAGAGCTCCACACAAGTGCAAGGGGGGAAAATGGTTGAGTAAATGCGGCTTCCAATGCAACCCAGTGTGGGCAGTCCTCGGTGGAATGTAGCGTGAGGACCTGGGTCAACTGAGCTGCTCTATAATAAAAAGAGAGGTTTGGAAGGCCCAAGCCACCCCCAGACTTAGGGCGATACAAAGTGGCTTTATTAACCCTTCGATATTTCCCAGCCCATACAAAACGTAAAACTCTTGATTCAAATTTAGCTAAATGTCCCCTGGGGATAGGGACCGGTAAGGTCCGAAATAAATATAAAAGCTTTGGCAGAAGTGTCATTTTAACAGAGTTAATACGGCCTACCCATGATATATGGTGAGAGCTCCACTTTTCCAAGAGATTCGCCAAAACTTTAAACATAGGTGGATAGTTGAATTTATATAATAAATCATAAGAGCTTGTTAGTTTAACGCCTAAAAGGGAAATATAGTTCGGGTGCCAAATAAACTCAAAATTGAGTTGGAGCAATTTTTCTACTTCATGAGGGAGATTAATATTTAATGCCTCTGTTTTGTGGTGATTAATACAGAGTCCTGAAATAGAGCCAAATGTGTCTAGTAGACCATACAAATTTGGAAGGGAGGTCCTGTCCTATCTTTTAAGGAGAGGAATCTATCTCATAAGGTGCTGCTGTGAAGGATGCAAAGGAATTTATTGTGAATTCGTGAAAATTTCAATCCAATCAGAATATTATCATTTATTTAATTTTTTTATTTATTCCCTTTAATCGACAGATTGAACCAAAGTGCTACAGTGCAATATTAGGGTATTTAAAAAGACTAGAGAAGAATTTACCCTCGCACACCCTGGCCTTCCTAATCTGTATACGTCCCAGGTGCTCAATGAAGGAGGCATTGGCGACCTCAAATTCAGCATGAAGAGGAGAAAAATCACTGGCACAGCATGGGTTATTTCTAGCAGGGAGAACCCTTGCTCATTTATTACCCTTGCTCATTTAACGTTTCGGGGTGTAACCCCTTTGTCAAGCATTGACAAAGGGGTTACGCTCGAAACGTTGCATCCGCAATAAATGAGCAAGGGTTCTCCCTGCTAGAAATAGCCCATGCTGTGCCAGTGATTTTTCTCCTCTTCATGCGGTATTTAAAAAGACCCACAAATATAAAATTCAAGGCAAGTGCAAAAGTGCAATATTAATAAATAAATGTATTCTCCACCAACTTTTAGAAATTACCTAAATAAAGATTATGTTAAAATCATTTTCATTAATTCCATAGTGATGTAAGGAAAGGTTTTAATTCGAAATGACTATTCATCCCCTCAGGTATTATCGTCCTCAATTTAAAAATCCAATTTGATTCTAATCTCAATAATTTAGTGGTCAGATTTCCCCCACTTTTTCATCTATACTGTCCTAAAATCTTAGATAGATTGCTTGCAATTGATTTAGCTTTTTCACTAATCACCATCGGGGTTAGCTCTAAATCTTTTATTTATGTTCCAATTTTTTAGAACACTCTTTTTTACTGCCCCATATTGCATCCCATATTCTAAAATACATCTTACTTCTTCACCCCTGCTTCTGTCTGTCTTTTTCTTTTTCATTGTTTTATCTCTCTCCCTTTTTTGATCCTTTAATTTATCTACTTTCTTAAATGCTTTTTCAAGATCCCATTTATTATATCCTCTAGATCTTACTCTTTCACATTCCTCTTGGGCGTGTTCTCTTGGGCGTGTTCATGAAAAACTTGCTTATCTGTACAGTTATGAAATATTCTCACTAGCTGAGCATAGGGGATCAATTTTACTGTGTGGTGATGATGATGTATTTCCAGCTATTTCCTTCCTTTATAATTTTGACATTATCTTGTTATCTTGCACATGGAAAGTCAAATCAAAAAAATCTATACGTTCTACATGGTATTGCAAAGAAAGTTTTATGTCATAAAAATTGTCATTGACATAATTAAGGAAGCCTGTCAGATCTTCTTTAGGGCCACACCATATCATGATGACATCATCAATATAGTGATACCATTTGACAATGTCATCATCATATAGGTTGCCTGCATTGAAAATATACTCTTCTCCCACATTGCCATGAACAGGCCGGCATATGAGGGGGCAAATTTAGTCCCCATAGCCGTAGATGAAAGGTAGCTTTTTAACGTATTTTCTGTCTGTTTCCGGAAATTCCGAGCACATGTAACTTGCTGGCACTACATAGTTAAACAAGATGATAATGGCAGACGGGCCTTACCCAAACATCTGAAATACACAAGCAGAGAATTCTTTTATGTGCCACAGGTCTAAAGCTTATGGTACATAAGGTTTATAAATTAATGGGAATGAGCCATGAGGGTTACCTGGCCCAGGTGATTATCACTTGATTGACATATCTACCTTTGACTACCACTGACTTCATTTATTGCATGAAGTAAACTTAATGTATGCAGCATTCCTCTGTGTCTTACAGAAAGCTAAAACGGTCTCATACAAGCAGTGTTTTCCACCTATTCTTACTAGAAGGACAGGTACATCAGCCATCTCCCATAGACTTTTTAATAAAATAATATTTTTTTTTGCTATAATTATAAAACAGTATCTTTTACTTAAGAAACCAATTGAATTCAAGCAGGATATATTCTGAAAAGTAGCTTGTGGTCTATATGAGTTTGAGTGTCCTCAACCAAATTTGAGAACACACTGTTATAGCTGACCTCTGATCCATATCAATGGAGGTTGCTGGGTCCCATGAGGATTGGGCGAATTAGCCCTAGGTGAAATAGCAAGGCCGGTATGAGACTTTAATCAATGTTATCAACAATAAAGTCAATGTTGTACTGCAGGGGCATTCAATCTGGTTAGTGACTCAGCAGTCGCAGATGTCCAGCTTTTAAGTGATATTATATCGCAGGAATAGCCCCAGAACTTAGCCGCAGCCTGCCCCAATGTGATGAAAATTTTTTTACCGACCGTAATGTAGTCGTATCCAGCACGGGAATCCCTTGTTCTGGTCAGTCAATGTTCGTTGCCGCAATGGTACATCCCAACACACCGCAGGTCCTCAGAGAGGTAGGAAATCCTCAGTGCCCAAACTCAGCCCAGCACCTCAAGAGCTGTTTCGCCACCCAACGTGGCTTTGTCAAGAGGCAGAGAAACCGGAAATGATGCCTTTTAAAGATATGGTCACATGACTCATACGAGCTGCCACAGGAAATGTAAATAGGCGGATCAAAATCCATTAGAATATAAGCCAGTCCCACTGTCCTGCCATTACTGTCATATGACTTTATGGTAATTGTCCGATGAGTGTGTATATCATAATCAAAGGGTAAACCTTCAAAGTTCAACGGGTGAGTTTTGATGTTTGAGCTTGGTGAAACCTATTCATAAAGGAAACAGTATGAGCAGTACAGAGTAAAGCAACACTGTGGCTACATCGTATGGCATGGCTATAGGATGGAAACATACGTTTCGAAAAGAAGCAGTTGCTTCTACTATGACCAAAGTGTCAAAATGTATACGAATATAACCAATTAAGATGCAAATCAAATATACATCAAAAAGTATCAAACAAATCAAAAAGGAAAGAAAAATAAAGAGTATACGGACAATTAAACAAAAGGAAAAGGAATGAAACAAATAAATATAATGAAATAAAAAGCTCCCTTTTCCATTTACACTAATATTCTCTTAAGGTGTTAGCCACAAAGGGCTTATCTATTTACAAAGGCTTGAAAATTCAAGTGACCATTTAGTCCAAACTCTGATTTGTACTGTAGGTCTGAATATCCATGTAGTCTCCAATTGGAGTAATTTGTTGTCTAGGTCGCCACCCCTTATGTCTCCATGGAGGTCGATCAATGCCTTAAAAGTAAGAACCAATGTATTGTCCATTATGTATGCAGTATATGTGTTTGGCAATGGCCGACAATAAATTACAGTTCTTTATATCTCGTATATGTTCATAGATACACTGCTCACAGGCACCACATTTGAAACTTCCTTGTGTTTTACAACATACTGTTCTGGAATGTTTTTGAAAATGATTGTGGGTCAATACATCTCCAATACTGGTGTTTCTCTTATAGCAAAAAAGTGGGTGGGTGGTGACCAGTGGGTCCAAAGCTGGATCCTTGGACAGAATGTCCCAATATTTGTAAATTATGGACCAGACTTCCTTATCATTTTCATTAAATGTCAAAATAAGTCTGGTCTTGTCCTGATTGTTGGATGTCCCCTTTTGAGTAATACCTCACTGAGATTTATAAAGTAAATCTTCTCTGTTGTGGGCCAAAGCCTGCTGATACGCCCTATGAAGGCAACGTGTTTTATAGCCTGTGACTTTAATCTCTGGTATAATTTGTATGCTTCTTCACAGATATTGGCCCCTCGGAATACCCTCAATGCATTTGGGAGGGTGCATTGATCTGGCGTGGAGAAGACTGGTGCTAGCTATCTTTTTATGAAATAAGTTTGTGGACAATAGGCCCTGATTATCTTTTTTAATCTCTATGTACAAAAATTCCAATCGGGAAATATGGTAGTTTAATCTAAATGTTAAATTAAATTTATTGACATTAAGTTTGGCCACAAATTCCTGCAACAATTGTTCAGGGCCCTGCCACATTAACATGATGTCATCAATGTACCTTTTGCTTGTTCCAAACGAAGATTTAATTAATCCATATTTAAGGCAAAGCAATCTTATTAATGTTTAAATGATTTTCTAGTAGACTTAAGGTACGGCAAACCAAATTATGGAAAGACCCCTTATCTGGAAAGCCTCAGGTCCCGAGCATTCTGGATAACAGGTCCCATACCTGTACACTGCATCCCCCAATTATCTAGAATTTTAATCTAATTAATGCTTCACCAGGTTCATGAATCTTACCAATAGCCAAAATTCTGCTGCCCAACCCTTCCATTAGTATCCATAGCTTCCAGAATAAAATTATGAATAATTCTGAACTTTACAACCATACATCTCTGCTACAACTCCGGAGGCTTGGGCTACTTGTGTGGAGGCTCAGCAAGTGATGGCCCGCAGTGTTCCTGTGCCATCTGAACTGGAGAGCCGTCTACAGTAACTAGGACAAAATCCGGCTGTAAGAGGCAAGATCCAAGGGCCCCCTTGATGGCTGTCGCATTGGTGGGTACTGGCAAGTCTTGGCAGCAAGCTGGTGAGAACACAACCCTGTCAGTAGGCCATGCTGGCGAGCGCGGTGCGGAGTCTGGTCCTGATGTGGTTGAGCCACCGATGCGGGGAGGTGCACAAGTATCAGTGGTGACACAGATGACTCTAGCATTCTAAAGAACATAGCTTCCAACATTTTGAAAACCATTTCCTGGGGAATTTAATCAAAAAGTAAGGTGCCACAAATACTACATTTGACATACTTAAACTTGGAAGGTACCAATTTGTAGGGTACTCCCTGGGTGGGCATGTCCAAGACAGTCAGGATAGCTTTAAATGGTTCATTTTAAAATGTTGTAATTTATGAATAGCTTTATACGTTTTTGCTTCAAGCATTTGAAGCACACATATTTTTGCCATCTGCAGATACTCCATATACTTGTTACTGCAAAATCCCTGTGGATTTTGGAGACCTACAATGAAGGCTCAAATAATGATTGTTTCAAAAACCTGAAAACAATTCAAAACACATAAACAGTTAATACAAATTCCTGCTCATTAAATCAACACTATCAATGCACGCAGACAATCTTTCCGTCCAGTTCAGCAAAGTAATAACACAAGCAGCAGAATTATTGCATTGCCAACTGAGTTTACCATCATACTTATTACCATGTATATAAAAAACTGATTTTGCAGCATTGTATATACAGTAAACATACTCATTTATATCTAAAGTAGCCAGTAACAGATACAAGAGGTAAAGAGGGCTCTCCCATTTACTGTGGGATTGTGATCTTCTGGGGATAGCATTCCCAGCAAAAGTAACACTAATAACCTTAATAGATGAACAGCATAAAGTAATTTAAAACTTCTGAAATGCAAATGTGTCCACAATTCAGGCGTTGACTCTCCTCAATTTGTTGGGAATCTCCTAGATTTGTCTAGTAGACAGTGGAGATGTGGCTGATGCAAACAGTGTTGCCGTGGTGGGCCATTGACACAATCTGTAGAAAATCACCCCTAGGAGGGCTAATGTCACACGTAGCAGATTCCAGGCAGAGAAAACACCCATATGCTCAAAAAAAAGCTTTGTGCTGTTTTTGCACTTATAGCTATTGTGTTGCCCTGGGTGCAGGCACACCAC
Source organism: Xenopus laevis (assembly GCF_017654675.1). Lineage (NCBI taxonomy): Eukaryota > Metazoa > Chordata > Amphibia > Anura > Pipidae > Xenopus > Xenopus laevis. The sequence goes on along the minus strand of NC_054381.1, from coordinate 80,101,609 downwards.
AGATTGGGCTGACATGATAGCTGCAGACAAGTCAATAAGTTTTTCAAAGCATGGGGGGGGGGGTTCTTGCCTGCATTTATCCACAAGCCAAAAACCCACTACTTGTTGTGACAATAGACTAAAGGTGGCCACACAGCCACTGATATTACTGTACAAAACTAATTTTCAGATGATATTAGGTGAGTGTATAATGGGAGACGAGCCGACCGTTATCGTCAGAAGACTTGGATATCAGTCGGCTTGTCGATGGGTCCAGGCAGAAAATTTTGATCAGCACCTGAACATCGCCCACTGTTTAGCACTGAATCCTCAGATACAGGTAGAATTCTATTGTTTCTCCCTGTATATCTGACAATTCAGCTCAACATGTGTTTATTGAAAAGAATGATCTTTCTTGGAAAGATCTTTTCCAGGAAAGATTGTAATTGTTACATCTATGGCCACCTAAAGATCTCTGACTTTCAGTACAAAAGAACATCTACTGATCAAAGGCATACAATAAGCACATTTTTTATATTTTTTATATTGATGCTGGGTACACATAAATGCCAAGAGGTGTGATGGCCACAGTAACAAACTGTGTTTTTTTTTTTAGACTGCAGGCTCTCAACAGCAGCAACCTACACAATGGCACTATACAATTAACAATAAGAAGAACAATAATAATATATACTCCATCTTGCAACCATACTGGTTTAGTAATTCTGCTATTGCTAGAGTTTACCCAGCGCATACTTGTTATATAGTTACCAATATACCAGAGCTCCAATATTTGAATTAAAAAATAGATAATGGAATGTTAAAAAAATTTTTAGTAATTAAAAGCAAGAAAAACCAACTAGTAAAACCATGGACATTTATTTAGTTGTAAAGAAAGGGATTTACATTTTTCTCACAAAGCACCAATCTCTAGAAAGTATCAACTACTTAAAAGGCAGACAGTGTATCTGGACCTGGGAATGCAAGGACGGGAATCTTTAATGAGTACTTCATTATAGCTGAGGTTTATGTAAGCAAAGGGGATGCAGTTTGCTTATTACAACATTTCCTCTTTCATCTATAGTGTCAATTATAAAAGGCAGCACAACATAATAAAAACAAAGTTTTTAACCTCTTATGGACCACAGAACTCTCCTACAGCATGTTAATATATTAAAGGGGTTGTTCAACTTAGAGATAACTTTTAGTGTTGATGTAGAGAGTGATATTCTGAGACAATTTGCAATTTGTTTTCATTTGAAGGTTTTTGAGTTATTTAGCTTTTTATTCAGCAGCTCTTCAATTTGCATCTTAAGCAATCTGGTAACTAGACAAAAAAGAGAAGATGCCGGCTCCAATCTCCTTTGGACTAATTATAATATATCAATAGAGCAAATCACTTATAAACTTTGCGGGTCAAATCCCTTATTTTTGTGTATATATATATGCATATAATTCTCAAGTTGCTCAAATTTCTACGTTGATGTAGACCGCTAGGCAATCCTTACCAAGCAGAAAAATCAGGCCTGGGTGTCCAGACCCCAGGCCCTTCACTCCAATCGTTAAATAATAGAAAACAGCCAAATAGCTTTACACTCACCAAGTTAGCCGAATGGTCCGGGTGCCGTGCCTCGAACCCGTAGCTTAGGCAAACTCTGTCTTCAAAATAAATCTGCACGCACTCCTGCAACCATGGCCGTGGAGGTTAAAAATGTAACTTTATTCCATGTAGTTAAAAGATATGCGTCCTAACGCGTTTCGTATCAGCAGATACGTAATCATAGGCACTGTGCCTATGATTACGTATCTGCTGATACGAAACGCGTTAGGACGCATATCTTTTAACTACATGGAATAAAGTTACATTTTTAACCTCCACGGCCATGGTTGCAGGAGTGCGTGCAGATTTATTTTGAAAAAATCTGGTAACTAGGGTCCAAATTACCCAAGCAACCATGAATTGATTTGCATATGAGACTGGAATATGAATAGGAGCGGGCCTGAATAGAAGGATCAATAATAAAAAGTAACAATTACAATACATTTGTAGCCTTACAGAGCATTTATTTTTCAGAAGGGAGTCAGTGATGCCTATTTGAAAGCTGCAGAGTCAGAAAGAAGAGGCAAATAACTATAAAACTATGAAAAAAATAAATAATTAAAACCAATTCAAAAGTTGCTTACAATTGGCCGTTCTATAACATAATAAAAGTTACCTTAAAGGCAGTGCTTAAATTGGGGTAGGATGGTATCCTGCCACTTCTTTTTTTTCACAAAATTGCATCCCCTCAGGAGGGTTGAGAATACCAGAGTTTTTTTTTTCTTTACCTCACATGGCAGCACGTAGCAGCCCTAACCTTCCCTTATCACGTAAATCTTAGTCAGCAACAATTTACAACAATCAGTCTTCTCACCTTAACTCTCCTGCCCCCCCCCCACCAGTTATCTTCAAACAGCAGCCATCCAGCACAGCACTTCGCTCACTAAGGGTAAGGCCACACTAAGCGATAGCGCGGCGATTTGACTCGCCGCGACTATTCGCCGCGACTTTTAATCCTCAATCGCTGGCGAACCTGTGGCGCTGGCGTCTATGGGGAATCGCTGCGTAAAAACACACGCGGCGATCTTTTTTCTATTGTCGCTCGAAATCGCCTAGCGAGGCGATTTCGAGCGACAATAGAAAAAAGATCGCCGCGTGTGTTTTTACGCAGCGATTCCCCATAGACGCCAGCGCCACAGGTTCGCCAGCGATTGAGGATTAAAAGTCGCGGCGAATAGTCGCGGCGAGTCAAATCGCCGCGCTATCGCTTAGTGTGGCCTTACCCTAAAAGCGTGTAGGAGGATTGGACAGCACAGTCGTCTGCAGTTTACTGTACTCTTACCAGACGTCTGCTCCTTGAAGTTACAGTAACTTCAGTACACTTTTATAAAGTTCGCTCTTACCAGATGTCTGCTCCTTGAAGTTACAGTAACTTCAGTACATTTTTATAAAGGGGAGTTAAGGACACAAGATGGATCATAATCAGTTAATAGTGATCTCCAGCAGAATTCTGCACTGAAATCCATTTCTCAAAAGAGCAAACAGATTTTTTTATATTCAATTTTGAAATCTGACATGGGGCTAGACATTTTCAATTTCCCAGCTGCCCCTGGTAATGTGACTTGTACCTGCACTTTAGGAGAAAAATGCTTTCTGGCAGGCTGTTGTTTTTCCTTCTCAATGTAACTGAATGTGTCTCAGTGAGACATGGGTTTTTACTATTGAGTGTTGCTCTTAGATCTGCAAGGGAGCTGTTATCTTGTGTTAGGGAGCTGCTATCTGGTTACCTTCCCATTGTTCTTTTGTTTGGCTGCTGGGGGGGAAAAGGGAGGGGGGTGATATCACTCCAACTTGCAGTACAGCAGTAAAGAGTGATTGAAGTTTAACAGAGCACAAGTCGCATTACTTGGGGCAGCTGGGAAATTGACAATATGTCTATCCCCATGTCAGATTTCAAAATTGAATATAAAAAAATCTGTTTGCTCTTTTGAGAAATGGATTTCAGTGCAGAATTCTGCTGGAGCAGCACTATTAACTGATGCATTTTGAAAAAAAAATTTTTCCCCATGACACCCATGACAGAATCCCTTTAATGTCACATATCGTATTGTTGCCAATGCTTGTAAGCTGCTGATCAATTTTAACTATTTCAGCGTGGTAGAGACAGAAAAGAGCGGGTGATTATTGCTGGCTATACTGTGATTTATGCTACCAGGGGCAAAGTTAGTGCAGCTTTTGCTGTCATTATTCAGTTCACAGAACAAATATGAAGAGGCCAGGTCACAAAAAAATGGAATAGCTTTCAAAAAGATTCATGAGGCAGGAGTCACATTATGAAAAGAAAGGGGAGGATGTGAGATATAAAGAAAAGAGAGAAACTAGCTGAAGAATATGAAGAACTAAAGCAGAATATAAAACTGTAAAGAATATGTAAGAAAAGTAAAGAAATTCTGGAATAAAAAAGTAAAATAATTGAAAATAAAGTAAGTAAAATAATTGAAAAAGCAAGACAAAGATGTATAAGAAAATAAAAAGGTAAATAAAAAAGCAAAGCAGGTCACACAAATTTAAGGTTAGTATTATGTCTCATATGCATATTTCATATTGCACATACAGTATACTGTGGTCCTTTCCCATGGGTAATTTTTTTTCACAATAACGTGTTGTTTGTGGAGCAAAAGGGGCATGTTGGTGGGACTACACCTTACTTTTGTAATTATTGGACAGCATTGTCCTGACAGACCTGCAGTAGACCTGCTCTATAGTATACAATGGGATTCTTCAGAACGTATCTTTTATCTGTGTATCCTGTGCTTGAATGGCTGCCCCCATGGCTACACAGCAGCTGGTTTATATAAACTTTAGTAGTACTTATCTGTTATCTACTGTGTATCCTGTGCTTGAATGGGTAATTTGTTTTCACAATAACGTGTTGTTTGTGGAGCAAAAGGGGCATGTTGGTGGGACTGCACCTTACTTTTGTAATTATTGGACAGCATTGTCCTGACAGACCTGCAGTAGACCTGCTCTATAGTATACAATGGGATTCTTCAGAACGTATCTTTTATCTGTGTATCCTGTGCTTGAATGGCTGCCCCCATGGCTACACAGCAGCTGGTTTATATAAACTTTAGTAGTACTTATCTGTTATCTACTGTGTATCCTGTGCTTGAATGGGTAATTTGTTTTCACAATAACGTGTTGTTTGTGGAGCAAAAGGGGCATGTTGGTGGGACTGTACCTTACTTTTGTAATTATTGGACAACATTGTCCTGACAGACCTGCAGTAGACCTGCTCTATAGTATACAATGAGATTCTTCAGAATGTATCTTTTATCTGTGTATCCTGTGCTTGAATGGCTGCCCCCATGGCTACACAGCAGCTGGTTTATATAAACTTTAGTAGTACTTATCTGTTATCTACTGTGTATCCTGTGCTTGAATGACTACCCCCATGGCTACACAGCAGCTTGTTTATTTAAACTATAGTAGTACTTGTCTGATATCTACGGTGTATCCTGTGCTTGAATGGCTGTCCCCATGGCTACACAGCAGCTTGTTTATATAAACTATCTACTGTGTGTCCTGTGCTTGAATGGCTGCCCCATGGCTACACAGCAGCTTATTCATATAAACTATAGAAGTACTTGTCTGTTACCTACTGTGTGTCCTGTGCTTGAATGGCTGCCCCACGGCTACACAGCAACTTGTTTATATAAACTATAGTAGGATGTATCTTGGGTGCTAAACAACAAAGTTTGGTGTGCTAGTGTGCTTACAGCAAGTTTGTCACAACCTGCTTTACTTTGCAGTTAGTTTTCCCTCCGTTTGAGGGGGTGGGGTTTGATTAGTTGCACCTGAACAGACTGTATAAATAGAACCCGTGGGACTCCAGTGAGTCTGTTTGAATCAGGCTGCTGACTGGAATAAAGCAACTTAAAGCAAGCAAATCAACTGAAAAGGATAAGTATTTATTAACTGCTATTTTATATTAAGGTTTATATTTAACTACTGTGGTTTTATTTTTTAAAGGTTTTTTTTTTCTATCTTGGGTGCTAAACAACAAAGTTTGGTGTGCTAGTGTGCTTACAGCAAGTTTGTCACAACCTGCTTTACTTTGCAGTTAGTTTTCCCTCTGTTTGAGGGGGTGGGGTTTGATTAGTTGCACCTGAACAGACTGTATAAATAGAACCCCTGGCACTCCAGTGGAGCTTGCTCTAGTGTTAGCTTCTCTTAATGTTAGTGTTTGCTCGTTAAGTGGGTGATCTGTAAGTGGAGTTATAAACACCGGAGTTAAGTGGGTGATCTGTAAGTGGAGTTATAAACACCGGAGTTAAGTGGGTGATCTGTAAGTGGAGTTATAAACACCGGAGTTAAGTGGGTGATCTGTAAGTGGAGTTATAAACACCGGAGTTTAAAACTAAAGGAGGTTCAAACTAGGTCAAAACCTTGTTCTAAACCCTCATTTTTATTTATTTATTTTTATTTTTTCCTGTTTTGATCTGTAACTGGGATAATGAGTGCTAGCAAGATTGAAGGTCTGACTCAGTGAGGAGTGAGTGAGGGGGGCATACAGTTTACCAACTAAGGAGGTCCCTCTGTTACAAGGAAAACAGAATAATACTAACTTTACATATAATTCTCCACTAAGTAATGCAAATTTCAAAAGTAAAAGTAGTAACCTCCGCTGTATGCTGGCAAATGCACAGAGTTTGTCAGGTAAAATGGGAGACCTAGAATTAATTGCATGCTCTAAAAATTATGATATAATTGGTATCACTGAGACCTGGTGGGATGAAACATGTGACTGGATTGTGAATTTAAATGGTTACACCCTTTTTAGTAGGGACAGAGGGATTAAAAAGGGTGGAGGAATGTGTTTGTATGTAAAGCCTGAATTAAAGCCATGTGATAAAGAAATAACAATAGCTGGCACTGGTGAGGGTGTAGAATCACTCTGGGTATAGATTTTGACTGGGCAAAAGGTTACAAAAAGAATTATCATTGGTGTATGCTATAAACCACCTCGTATAAGTGTCGAGTATGAAGCCCAGCTACTCTTGCAGATACAAGCGGCTTCACAGCTGGGTCAAGTTGTTGCTATGGGTGACTTCAATTATCCAGACATTGACTGGGGTAATGGGGTTGCTAAGACAGAAAAAGATAGTAGGTTTGTAAATATGCTGAATGACAACTTTTTATTCCAGCTCGTTCAAGAACCTACTAGGAATAACTCTCTTTTGGAGCTTGTAATAACTAACAATACTGAACTCATCTCTAACATTTGTGTGGGTGAGCATTTAGGGAATAGTGATCATAACATGGTCTCCTTTGAGATTCTGTTGCAGAAGCAATTCTATAAGGGAGTAACTAAAACACAAAATTTCAGACGTGCAAACTTTGACAGTATAAGGGCATCTCTGCAACATATTAAGTGGGAAATGCTTTTCACAGGGTTAAACACAGAACAAAAATGGGAAGTCTTTAAAATGATGCTTAATAAATATACCTGTCAGTATATTCCACTTGTAAGCAAGGAACTCGTTGCAAAGCAAAACCTTTTTGGTTCAATAGAAGCTTTGGTGTTGAGGTGGGTAAGAAAAGACGTGCTTTTAAGGCTTTCAAGTTAGCTGGTACAGCGAAACATTTATAAGGTACAAGGAGGCCAATAAATCATGCAAACAAGCTATAAGGCAAGCTAAAATTGATATAGAAAAGGATATTGCAGCAAGCAGTAAAAAAAATCCAAAATTATTTTTTAAATATGTCAATAGTAAAAAAATGAAGCAGGAAGGTGTGGGACCCTTACTATCAGAGGGGGGTCAGCTGGTTGATCTGTCTATACAAATGAGGAACCAGTAAGTGAAGGTTTCCTTCTTAACAGTACCAATTCTAATATACAACTAATGATGCATGGTTCACACATGAGGAAATTCAAAAGAGACTAGAACATGTTAAGATTAACAAAGGTCCGGGCCAGATGGTATTCATCCCAGGGTAATTAGCGAGCTTAGCTCTGTGATTGCCAAACCTCTTTACTTAATTTTTCAGGATTCACTGAGATCTGGCATAGTGCAGAGAGACTGGCGAATTGCTAATGTGATGCCTCTATTCAAAAAAGGATCCCGTTCTCAGCCTCAAAACTATAGGCCAGTTAGTCTGACGTCAGTGATAGAAAAGCTTTTCGAAGGGTTAATAAAGGATAAGATATTGGACTTCATAGCAAATCATAATACTGGTTTTATGCGTAATAGATCTTGCCAGACTCACTTAATTTCTTTTTATGAGAAGGTAAGTAGAGACCTCGATTCTGGGATGGCAGTGGATGTGATTTACTTAGACTTTGCTAAAGCATTTGATAAAGTGCCACACAAAGGTTACTGGTTAAATTAAGGAATGTTGGCCTGGAACATAGAATTTGTACCTGGATAGAGAACTGGCTAAAAGATAGACTACAAAGAGTGGTGGTAAATGGAACATTTTCTAATTGGACCAGTGTTCTTATTGGAGTACCGCAGGGCTCTGTACTAGGTCCCTTGCTTTTCAACTTGTTTATTAATGACCTGGAGGTGGGCATTGAAAGTACTGTTTCTATTTTTGCAGATGATACTAAATTGTGCAGAACTATAGGTTCCATGCAGGATGCTGCCACTTTGCAGAGTGATTTGTCTAAATTGGAAAAATGGGCAGCAAACTGGAAAATGAGGTTCAATGTTGATAAATAAAAGGTTATGCACTTTGGCAAAAATAATATAAATGCAAGTTATACACTAAATGGCAGTGTGTTGGGAGTTTCCTTAAATGAGAAGGATCTAGGGGTCTTTGTAGATAACAAGTTGTCTAATTCTGGGCAGTGTCATTCTGTGGCTACTAAAGCAAATAAAGTTCTGTCTTGCATAAAAAAGGGCATGAACTCAAGAGATGAAAACATAATTATGCCTCTTTATAGGTCCCTGGTGAGGCCTCCTCTGGAGTATGCAGTGCAGTTTTGGACTCCAGTCCTTAAGAGGGATATAAATGAGCTGGAGAGAGTGCAGAGACGTGCAACTAAATTGGTTAGAGGGATGAAAGACTTAAATTATGTGGGTAGACTGTCACGGTTAGGGTTGTTTTCTCTGGAAAAAAGGCGCTTGCGAGGGGACATGATTACACTTTACAAGTACATTAGAGGACATTATAGACAAATAGCAGGGGACCTTTTTACCCATACAAGTGGATCACCGTACCAGAGGCCACCCCTTTAGACTAGAAGAAAAGAACTTTCATTTGAAGCAATGTAGGGGGTTCTTTACAGTCAGGACAGTGAGGTTGTGGAATGCACTGCTGGGTGATGTTGTGATGGCTGATTCAGTTAATGCCTTTAAGAATGGCTTGGATGATTTTTTGGACAGACATAATATCAAAGGCTATTGTGATACTAAGCTCTATAGTTAGTATAGGTATGGATATATAGAATTTAATTAAAAGTAGGGAGGGTATGTGTATGAATGCTGGGTTTTCATTTGGAGGGGTTGAACTTGATGGACTTTGTCTTTTTTCAACCCAATTTAACTATGTAACTATGTAACTATGTATCTGATATCTACTGTGTATCCTGTGCTTGAATGGCTGTCGCCATGGCTACAAAGCAGCTTGTTTATATGAACTATAGTAGTGCTTATCTGTTATCTACTGTGTATCCTGTGCTTGAATGGCTGCCCCATGGCTACACAGCAGCTTGTTTATAAAAACTATAGTAGTACTTATCAGTTATCTACTGGGCATCCTGTGCTTGAATGGCTGCTCCCATGCCTACACAGCAGCTTATTTATATAAACTATATTAGTACTTATCAGTTATCTACTGTGTATTCTCTGCTTGAATGGCTGCCCCATGGCTTCACAGCAGCTTGTTTATATAAACTATAGTAGTACTTATCAGTTATCTACTGTGTATTCTGTGCTTGAATGGCTGCCCCATGGCTTCACAGCAGCTTGTTTATAAAAACTGTAGTAGTACTTATCTGTTATCTACTGGGCATTCTGTGCTTGAATGGCTGCCCCCATGGCTACACAGCAGCTTATTTATATAAACTATAGTAGCACTTATCAGTTATCTACTGTGTATTCTGTGCTTGAATGGCTGTCCCCATGGCTACACAGCAGTTTGTTTATATAAATTACAGTAGTTTCTAAAGCAGACACCTGTTTTACCAGTGCAGGGCAACACTACATTATATTGTCATCCCTTTAAAACACTTCAATCTTTTTGTGTTACTGTTCCTTTAAATGGCTTTGCTTTAAATTGAAGAAAACAGAAAGTGTAAGTGGGCGTGGCTTATTATACCAGTGGGTGTGGCTTATAATTGTGTGCTGTGCTTATTTCTTCCACATACCATCCCTCCACCTTTTTAGGGACAATTCGAGCACTGCTTAAAGAAGAACCACCCCATTAAATGGATGGATTTACTTTGCAAAGTGGATCTTTACCTGAATATGTAGTTTCCTTGCATGAGTATTTTTGTTTTTGACAAGTTCTAAAAGACCCACAATCTCTACCCTTTTAAACGGTAATATTTAAAAATGTGCGGTCGAGCGTAAATACGCAAATGAAACCACAACGTGGGATAATTCCACTCAGAAGAATTTTAGTAAAGCTTTGTGAAAAAGCCAAGCAAAAAGTAATTTACATGTAAAATGTAGCCATACTGATCATCAATATGCAATGTAATTATGTCACAGCATACAACACCACAAATACAGTGTACCTATATATGAATATATGCACAATCCATCTTGCAAGAGTTTGGCCGCCATATTGAAAATACCCAGCTTATTTCAGCGAAGTGTAGTTCCAAACCTGCGAATCCCATAGAGTTCAATAATATTGTGTTTCCTTGGCGTATTGGCGTTTCTGCTAAAATTGCATATACTGGTGTTAATTGGCGTATGTTGGCTCGCAAGTGCCATCGTAGGAATTGCTATAGTGCATATTCCATTATTTAAAATAAATAAAAATAATTTTTATTGTTTTTCCAAGTTAAACAAAGAAACTTGACAAATGATGAAGGCTGAAAAGTGAAGCTCATTCAGTTATAAAACAGTAGATGGAGCCATCTTGATTGAGATTAAAGGAACAGTAACATCATTTTTTTTTATTAAAAAAATAAAAATTACAGCCTGTATATAATACCCATGTCCCAATAGAAATTACATATTCACCCTCCTTGTACCACAAAAGTCCCCAGTAAACACTCCCCTCCATGTTCTGAACTGATTTTGAAAAACGGCGATATGGCGATCAATGCTTATACAACAATACGTACAAGCGCGCTCCAGACAGTGCTCCTTCACCCAGGACTTCCGTCATGAAAGTAAACCCGGAAGTCAGAAGAGCTTCTGACAGGGCATGCATCCTACAACGCATAAAGTTCTCCCTCTTCTTGCCAGACTTTTTTCTTTTGTATGTGGGCAGTGAGAGGAACAAGGAGGGGAGGGGGGAGAGTACGGCAGCATCAATGGAGAAGGCTGGGGAGAGGGAAGGCAGTGAGAGGACACAGAGCGGAGACAGGGGGAGTGAACGGCTGCATGAAAGCACTGTGAGAAACGGCAGTGACAGGATACGGAGGGGAGTGAGCTGAACTACTGCATGAATGGAGAAGGCTGGGGTGAGAGGAACACGGAGGGGAGGTGGGGGAGTGAATGGCGAGGACCCTTGGACTCCATCCAGAAGCGGCGGTTTTGATTTTTTCGGATTCCTTACAAGACTACCTGGATTCAGCAGCGTATTGGAAGTTACTTAGCTAAGTACATTATTTTTGTCTGAGTTTGTAAAAAAGTGTTACTGTTCCTTTAAGACAAATGGGTTACACCAATCATACAACCAAACTACTAAACTACCTAACCTTAAAGTAACACTCAGCGAATATTACAAAATTCTAAAATAGTACACTTGTAATAAAATGAATAAAAATAAAGAATACAAAGACATTTTCATTGAACCTTTATGGATTAGCTTAATATTGTAGCAAGTCCAAAGTACCGTATATACTCGAGTATAAGCCGAGTTTTTCAGCATCCAAAATGTGCTGAAAAAGTCTACCTCGGCTTATACTCGAGTCAGTGGGCAGTAGCTGAGATTGCAGTCACTTTTAATCATTCCTATACTAACAGTTCGCTTGGGGAGAGACTGCATTATCACACAGCGCCCTCTGTTGGTTATATGAAAGAATAACAGTGCTCTGTCTGTTGGTTATATGAAAGAATAAGTGACTGCAATATCACACAGCGCCCTTTGTTGGTTATATGAAGGATTAACAGTGATGGCAATATCACACAGCGCCCTCTGTTGGTTATACGAAAGATTAACAGTGATGGCAATATCACACAGCACCCTCTGCACATGGTAGTGGGACAGTGGGAAAATGCACACAGTAATCAGTTTGGCAATTCTCTGTCACCATCAACTTTGCAAACTTTGCAAAGTCCGGTTGATCGTTGGGGGGGTCGCTTTGGCGGAATGTGGGCTGCTGGCAGACAGTGCTGTAGTTTTGTCTAGGCTTATACTCGAGTCAAAAAGTTTTCCCAGTTTTCGTAGGTAAAATTAGGTACCTCGGCTTATTCTCGGGTCGGCTTATACTCAAGTATATACGGTATATGATTTGGAGCTAGTGTCAATTTGATCCCAGAATATTGACCACAAAGTAAATGATCTTTTAAGGTGTGGTTGTGCTTCCATTATTTTCAATAGAGTTTCATTTTATGTGTATTTACTTTCGGTTGCACGTTTTCAAAAATGCAACATAAAAGCACCTCGTGTGACCTTGTCCTTAGGAATCCAGCACAGTTCCCTGGTTTGGTCACTACAATTAAAGTCAAGGTATGCTTATTCCCAGCATTTCTACACACGTTTATATAGCATTAAAAATGTGTATTAGGTGTAATGTACAAACTAAACATGGTTCATGCAAACACCATATTTTACTGCACAGGTTTGTATACCTTCTTAATTGATGTCATAAGAAAAATATATGTTTCAAAAATAATCACACTAAGACCACACAAAGACACTGGCATACTTAGGCATTTTTATAAAAGTTTTTATCGTAACTTTAAGGGTAGAATGGAAAACTTTTTTTAAAGCCAGCATATCACACACTACAACTCATTGAGAGGGCACACTTCTCATGGGATTTTTTTTTTTTTTTCATTTTTACTTTTCAGTTCACTTGGCTTGTTTGCCTTTATAAAAAAGCATTATAATTTATAAAAATTGCATGCCCCAACCCCCTCTGGGATTTATTTTAGCCTGGCAAAATTCTGAAAGTGCTCCCCCACTCTGGAGCATGAGTTGGCACCTTCCATGCTGACACGCTGGCTCGCTGACGCACTGGTGCACATGCGCAGTAGGCTGCAGCGCTGGTGCAAGACGTCAGTCACATCATTACAAAGGATCGGTTGGAGCATTGGGCAGCTGCAGAGAGGACCTGCTGTGCGCGCTAGAGTTGAGCACTCAGTCACACTGAAGAGACCTGCCTGTCCTGCAGGGGCCTGGGCACTTTTGGCAGCTGCACCTACCTTTTTCAGTTTTACTACTGTCTTTGACGCTTGCTGCTTTATAAAGGCTTGATAAAGGGCCCATGTGGTCTGAAACGTTGCCTTTTTTCTGTAGGTGTTTGGGGTGAATACATTTTACACTTTTTCAGCATTCAGTGTGCCACTGGAATTTCTCTATGTACCTGCATGACCCATATGGCAGGAGTGGGTCCCCCAGTGTAGCACCTGGTACCACAAAGGGTACATGATCAGGGGTGGAAACACTCTACCATTGTTGTTTTGACGCTTGCTGCTGGCACAGGTACAGATCATGGGAGCTTGGGCACAGCCTGGTACAGGTGGGGGTCTGGGCTTGGGGCCTGCAGTATTAAAGGTGGAAATGGCTGGGCCTGGGCTGGGCTCATTGTTGGCTGCTGGCAGTGGCACAGTCTGTGGGATACAGATCATGGAGGCTTGGGTAGGCCACAGGTACAGGTGTGGGCTTGGGGGCTGCAGTATTAATGGTGGATATGGCTGGGCCTGGGCTCATTGTTGGCTGCTGGCAGTGGCACAGGTACAGATGGGGGGGGTCTTGGGCCTGCTGGCTTGGGGCAATATTGATGGTTAATGGCTGCTGGGCTGGCACAGGTACAGGTGGGGCTTGGTCAGTATTGATGGACATGGGCTCAAGCCTCATTGGCTGCTGGCACATGTACAGATGGAGGGGACATGGGGACAATTATTGAAATATAATGGCTGCGGCCACAGATACTGATGAGGGGCTTGAGGCAATATTGATGGCTAATGGCTACTGGCACAGTTCTGGGGGCAAATATAGGACGGGGGGAGATGATTGGAACCCTTGCCTAGGGTGCCTAACTACCTTGGCCCGGCCCTGGATCCTGGCATCGAACACTTGGCTATACATCCAATATTAAACACACAGATTTGCAAAATTATGTGCAAAGGTCAATTAAAATGATTCTGAGCACAAGAGTGCACCCTTTCATGCTTATCCAAGAACACTTATGCTTTGGGTCTGACTGCACTCTGTACCTTACGCCAGAGTGTACCATCAGTGGGCACAGTACAGCCCTGTCCTTACTGTCTGACAGGGTGGTGTGAGGATAGGTTTAAATTCCTTGAGAAGCTTTAACAGAAGTCTGGACCTACACAAGGCCCCATATTACAGTATTATCGGCCTCACTTAGCCATACTTTTTTTGTATTTGAAAGTTGTTTAAAACTATAATTATGTTCAGATAGAAAGAGGTATAATTAATTTATACCAATACCACGCCACTGCACTATTGACAAAAAAGGGGGGGGGGCTGCTTCCTTGAATATCACCGTTCACACCAGGTTAAAACGACACAGGAAATCTGAAATAGAATGCAAAAGGAAGCGCACACATAGAGTAGTATTGTCTCAATTAAGATAAGCAATTAAGCCCCTAGAGCCACAGAGTGTTTAAAAATGGTGCCTGGAGAGCTATATTGCAGAAGATCCACCAGTGTGGAGATTCCCCCTTTCGGGTATATACTCACAAGATTTCTTGGATTTTTGATGCATATAGTTATGTTTATTCTTCACCTTATAAGTTTTCTCCAGTCATCCACCAAGTAGTATAATGAAGATATAAAGCAAAATATAGTATAATATTACTTTAATAAATGTTAAAAATCACCATAAAACAAATGATTTTCTACTCACAAGGATCGCCAGATCATAAAGCACATAGTACCCAAAGCAAAATAAAAGTCCGGAGTTCTCTGGGTCCAGGAAGGTTTCTCCTGTTGAGTCTGTGATCAATGAATAAGTCAAACTGCTCCAATATCCAACGCGTTTCACAATCTCGCTTGACCGCTTCCTCAGGGAAGTCCTTGTTAATCATGTCGGTGCTGCTCTCTCCCTGTTGCAGACTTACCCGTTTATACAGTATTTATTGTGGCATAATTACCCGCAACTTGATGTTCACATTTTAACATTAGCAGCAAATACCCAATAAACATATAAACATATTCCAAGAAATTCACAGTGTATTGTGATTATGACAGTTAATCAAATAATTTTGTCTAGTTTAGACCATATCCATTAAAAATGCTAATTTATGCATATTTATTCAAACGTGTTCTCTTGAGACTGATGAGCTAAAAACTCTCATAAATAGTTAGTAACAATAAATTAATAGTTAGTAACAATAAATTAAGATAAGAACTGATTAAACTTGTTAAATTAAAAAGCTGCTAAATCCAAGTCTATGTTAAGACCTCTCGGATTTAGAGAATTCAACCTGTAAATCCAATATGTCAGCTTGATAAGTCTATCACCACCCTTATGTTTGTGGCTTATTTGTTCTAGTACTACATATTTTAATTTATGAGGATCATGTTGGTGGATTTCCTTATAATTTTTTGGTACACTATGGTTGGTGCGCTCTTTGCGAATGTTATTTACGGGTTTGAGTACCAACAGTTCTCTTAGTGCGTCCTATCTACAACATACAACATTCACATATTATTGCATAAACTGCATATATTGTCTTGCAATTATAAAATCTTTTAGGCTGTGGTAACCCTATCTCTTCATAATTGAATCCCTTCGGGGCAACAAAGTGGCAGGCTGTACACCTCTTGTTGGAGCTGGAGCTATCCTGTCCCAAAGACATCCGTCTGATGGAAAGTTGCACCCATGTGCGTATTTCTCTAAGAAGTTCTCTCCTGCCGAACAAAATTACAATCACCTCCATGAAGGTTCCTCGATCCCAGTCACGATCTACACAGATCATAAGAATCTTGAGTTCATTCAGACAAGCAAGGTGGGCTCTCTTCTTCTCTCGATTTAACTTTGTCTTGACTTATCGCCCTGGCTCCAAGAATTGGAAAGCCGATGCTCTGTCTCGAAGTTTCAACCCGGTGGATCGTACTCCTGAAAGACAAGAGCCAATTATTCCTCCTGTCAAGATCATCGCTTCTTTGTACCCTCAATTTGCTGATCAAATTCTGGATGGTCAATCTTCTGCCCCTCCTGATACTCCCATCGGAATGGCATTCGTACCTCCTGAACTTCGTCTGCCTATCCTGCAACAGACTCATAGTTCCAAGCAAGTGGGACATCCTGGTCCTGCTAAGACTTTAGAACTTTTACGGCGTCTAGTCTGGTGGCCGACTATTCGTAAAGATGTCAAAGACTTTGTTGCTGCTTGTACTGTTTGTGCCACTTCCAAGCCTAGCCATGCTCACCCTAGCGGGTTACTACAGCCATTGCCTGTCCCCTCTCGTCCTTGGACGCATTTGGCAATGGACTTCATAGTCGAACTTCCTCCCTACAGTGGGAAAATCGTGATCTGGGTCGTCATAGATCGTTTTAGCAAGATGGCCCACTTCATCCCTTTACGGAAGCTTCCATTCTCTAGATGATCTGCCTATCATCCCCAAACGAATGGGGCAGCGGAGCGAGTGAATCAAGCAATAGAACAATTTCTGAGAAGTCATGTCTCCCTCTGCCAAGATGATTTGTCTGACCTTCTCCCGTGGGCGGAATTTGCCCATAACAACGCCTGTCATTCATCCACTGGAAGATCTCCATTCATGTCTGTGTATGGCCAACATCCCCAAGCCTTTCCGCAAGACTTTTTTTGTCTGATGTCCCAGCCGCTGATGACCATGCAGCCCATATGTCCACTATTTGGGCTGCAACCAAGTCTAATTTGGAGATGAGTGCTCTTGTGCACAAGACCTTCGCTGATCAGAGACGTAGGTCCTCTCCTCTCTTCAAGGTTGGTGATAAAGTTTGGCTTTCTTCCCAAAACATTTGTTTGAAGGTGCCATCTCCCAAGTTGGGTCCGAAGTTTGTGGGTCCATTTCCCATCTTGGAGATTATCAATCCTGTGGCTGTCAGACTTCAGCTTCCCCCTGAGATGCGAATCCCCAACGTGTTTCATGTCTCCTTGGTGAAACCCACTACCTCCAACCGCTTTTCTGTTGACCAGTCTCCCCCTCCTACTATCTCTGTGGATGGTCAATAAGAATATGAGGTGGAAAAGATCCTTGACTCCAGAATCTCCAGGGGTTCTCTTCAGTACCTAACCAAGTGGAAGGGCTTTGGCCTTGAAGAATGCTCCTGGGAAGGACACTCTGATGTTCATGCTCCTCGTCTTGTGAGGGATTTCCACTGTAAGTTTCCCCAAAAGCCATGTCCTGGTGGTCCAGAGGCCCCCCGTGGGGGAGGGGGTACTGTCAGGACTGCCAGAAGTACCTGACATTCTCGGCGGTTTACATTCTCGGCGGTCAGTGAAGATCCAAGATGGCGGCGCCCATAATGAACACATGGCTGCAGCGTCGCTGCATGATGATGTCATCACTGGTGCTGGGATCTCGTCATATAAGGGCGCCCAAAACACTGTGACGGCACCCAAGAATAGGATTCAAATCACTACTGATCCTGGGTTCCTGTACTGCCTGTTTTCCAGCCTTGATCCCTGCTCCAGCCCTGATTCCTGCTCCCAGCCCTGATTCCTGTCCGTAATTCCTGTTACCTGCCAGTGTTATTGAACTTTGCCTGGACTTTGGACTTTTGCATCTGTTCTGCCTGCCCTCGTTAACTCCTGCCTGTGACCACTACTACTGATTCTGCTTAACCCTTCGGATACTGCGACGTTGCTCCCACTAGAGGGCTTCCTCCTTGATCCAGACTACCTCCCTGGAGGGAGCTCCCGGCTCCCTGACACCCAGTTGTAATGTGTTATAATGCGGTGCACAGAGCCTCAGTCCAAATGAATCCGTAGGTAAGTGTTCATATAAGGAGGATAAATACATTATAAGTGTGGTGCTTGTGAACAATGTCAATACATCAAAGTGTCCACAAACATTGGGAATAGAAATTTGATGTTCAGATATCTGGGTCCTCATTTGTTTTCCCATTCCGTTCCTTTTTCTGTTTTTTTCTTCCTTTTTTTTCTCTCCTTTTTGATTTACTTTGTTGCTTTGAATGTAACATGGTGATAATGTGGTTTTGAGCCACTTCTACATTTAATCAATTTTTCATTTAAAAATGTACCGGTACTTGTTATTTTGTTCATCTGATTGGGTATATATATATATATATATATATATCTAAGACATCTATATCGAATAGCCATGGTCAATTTGAAATTTATAATTATAATTTGATTCTGTCATCATGCCATAGTGGATATACAGCCACAGTGATTATATATTGTACAAATCATTATAAAGCAGTTCATTTCCCCCACTAACAAGCATCATGATGACAAACCAGCTTCAAATTGGACATAAAGTTATTAATGCTATTGTGGGGTTATCATTTGCTATATAGAGAGCACAAGATTATGCGCAGAAGGGCTGTGACGAATATGACTACATTGCTGCCCACTGGAGTCATGTGACACTATCCTTATAATGACGTCATATTTGGATTGCCGGTCTCTTGACAAAGCCACGGTTGATGGCGAAACAGCTGTCGAGGCACAGCGCAGTGTGGGGACAACTGAAATCTCTCTCCCCCTTCTCTTGAGGACTGCGTGCATATTGGAGCAAGTGGACGCGTTATGAAATTTGGACATAAGTGCCGAGCGTTGACACATCGGGTGTGGGACGCGGCTAGTCACGGTCAGTATACATTTTTATTAGGCGGCAGTTTGCTGCCAGACTTGAGGCTACGCTTGGGTGATCATGATTATGTGCAGATCACATGCAATATCGATCACCATACCATGACGGCTGTATGACTAAGTTGGTCACCGGATGCACTAACTTGTTAGAGAATTCATTTTACATTGAATGCCCACATAGCACAGCACAAACTTTATTGCTGAATAAATATTCAATTCCCACACCGGCTCCGCTCTTACACACCGTAAGGCACAATATTAATTAATTCCATGGGACCAATTAGTTACCCACTACGGATTTAAGGACTTTATTGGTGCTAATAACCACTTTGGATCACTCTATATACTAATTTCAGATGTGACGGCACATATTTATCCTCCTTATATGAACACTTATCTACAGATTCATTTGGACTGAGGCTCTGTGCACCACATTACAACTGGGAACAATTTGGCGGTTGCATCTAACAGAATACAAATTGCATGCAGTTTCCTATATCCAATTGTATCTAATAGTGTTGGATAAGTGGGGTAGAGGGATCCCTATCCCCAAGGCAGCGCTGCTTATTTTAAATGGTTTTACCATATATGGCATGGTGGAGAATAAATATTGCCTTTTATCTTAATTTTCATTGCATGGCTATTTGTTACCTAATATTATTAGGATTGCATTTAGAGGCTAAGTCCCATATTGGTGTGTATATATTGTAATTCAGAGTACAAGTGGACACCTCCACTAATGCAGGCTAGGAATAGCTGTTGAATCTATCTATATATGCACATTAACTGGGCTAAATAGGTATTTGAAATTCTTCAGGATAATGTTCAAGCATCAGTCACAAAGTTGAAGTTTCACAGGGGTTGGATATTCCAACAAGACAATGACCCTAAACACACTACGAAATCTACAAAGGCCTTTATGTAGAGGGAGAAGAACAATATTCTGGAATGGCCATCAAAGTCTCCCGACTTGAATATCATCGAAAATCTATGGAATGATTTGAAGCAGGCTGTCCATGCTTGGCAGCCATCAAATTTAACTGAACTGGAGAGGTTTTGTATGGGCGAAAGGTCAAAAATACCGCCATACAGAATCCAGACACTCATCAAAGGCTATAGGAGGAGTCTAGAGGCTGTTACATTTGCAAAAGGAGCTCAACTAAGTATTGATGTAATATCTCTGTTGGGGTGCCCACATTTATGCACCTGTCTAATTTTGTTATGATGCATATTGCATATTTTCTGTGAACCCAATAAAATGTATGTCACTGCTGAAATACTATTTTTTCCAAGGCATGTTATGTATTAAAAGGAAGTTGTTGCTTTGAAAGCTCAGCCAATGATAAACAAAACTCCAAAGAATCAATATACTCAAGTGGTTTCTTAATAGCAGACCATCCATCAGGCACACCATGAAAGTTATATTTAATCTTGTAAATTATATAATTTATAAACGGTGAGTTCTGATGTCATCAGTTATAAACGGAGAGTAGTGATGTAATTTCTGTCACACAACTCACTACTCACTCACTGTGTATTATAATAAATAAAGTACCCCCTGTTGCAAAATATGAGGATATTAGAAGTTACCTCGGAGTTCCATGAGGCCTTCGGCCTCGTGTTTTTATATGTTCATGGAACTCCTCGGTAACTTATAATATCCTTATAATTTACAAGAGGCGGTACTTTATTCACTATATTAATCTTGACAAATACTGCATATTTTTCAAATACTGCACGTTCTAAAATCTGCATGTGAACCAAATTCAAATGATGTATTCTTTAGGGTCCAAACCATACGTAATTACTTACTTTTCTTCATGATAACCATATATACTTTAGCCACACATTAATGCTTTGATTCCAGCAGAGTATGCAGCTGTTCACTAATTAAATAATCAGAGCCATGCGTCAGTAAGGGCATTACTGTTTTTTAAGCAGCAAAAATAGAATACTTCCAATCACTAGACCTAACATGGAATGTGAAGTCTTCTCCTTCAGAGGCAGTGATTGGCCCTGGCCTATGACTGTGGGCATAGTGGGGGCATGCCTGCATGTTTCATGCTTAAATAAGTGCAGGTGTAAGCAATTCCAACCAAAGGCCCTCCTTTCTTAGCCAACCAGTATTTCAGATAGAAGCATCCTGATAGATCTATACATTTAATTGCTTCAGAAAATAGAAACATGCTAATTTATGCCTAGGTTCCATAACAGAATATATCTGTACTTGCTTTCAGAAGTGTGTGCTTAAAGGGGTGGTTCACTTTTACGTTAACTTTTAATATGTTATAAAATGGCCAATTCTAAGCAACTTTTCATGTGGTCTTCGTTTTTTATTTTGTATAGTTTCTATCATTATTTGCCTTCTTCTTCTGACTCTTTCCAGCTTTCAAATGGGGGTCACTGACCCCATCTATAAACAAATGCTCTGTAAGGCTACAAATGTATTGTTATTGTTACTTTTTATTATTCATCTTTCTATTCAGGACCTCTCCTATTAATATTCCAGTCCCTTATTCAATGCATGGTTGCTAGGGGAATTTGCAGATTGCGGAAATTGCAAACTGGAGAGCTGCTGAATAAAAAGCTAAATAACTAAAATCTACAAGTAATAAATAATGGAAACGAATTGCAAATTGTCTCAGAATAAAATGTCACTCTCTACAATCTACATCATACTAAAAGTTAACTCAAAGGTGAACAGCCCCTTTAAGACATTTTCCAAAGCAACTACTGAAAACTAGTTCAATGAAATCATAATGTTTAGTTTGCAACAAATAGACACCGTAAACATATATGCATCTACTATCTGAAATGCTTTGAGCCTGGAGTGTTCAGAATACGGGAGCTGTCTGTGATATGGCACATCATTCTTTAATGCTACTAAAAAAAAAATCATCTTTAAAAAAAAACCAAATAGGTTTGTTTTGCCATCAACATGGATTCATGCTAGTTCACTGACCATGAAGTGCAATCTTTCTTATTATTACAGAGAAAAAGCAATTTAGTAAAAAATTGGACACTATGGGCAATGCCAATCCCATAATTCAGAGCTT
Organism: Xenopus laevis; assembly: GCF_017654675.1. NCBI lineage: Eukaryota > Metazoa > Chordata > Amphibia > Anura > Pipidae > Xenopus > Xenopus laevis. The sequence continues at coordinate 80,079,890 of NC_054381.1, read as the reverse complement.
TCTGGAAAAAATGTCTCCAAATAATGGATCCCATGCCTATACAAGCAAACAATATTGCATTTGTTGTAGCTCAATCACATCTGTAGCTCTCTTCAAGCATCCCTTGATAGTATAACTTGCAGCTTCTCTCAATAAGTTTAGTCTCTCTGAGAATATTGGGAGTTGTAGTCGAAATATAGTTGAAGGGCAAAAGGTTACATATTGCTGGACCATGACACACTACAGTATGCATAAAGCTAAGTTGAAAAACTTCAGTTCATAACACTGCTGTCCCTGAGCCAATTACATCCACATTACCACTTCCCAAAAATCAGATCTGCATCTGATCCCAAAAATGCTTGCCGTCAGCGATGCAAAATGACATTGGTAGCATTTACACAAAGCAGCTGGAAATTATTTGCCTTGGCCCTCCTTCTCTAGGGGGTTTCTCTATCATTGCCTGGATGGAATGCAGTCTGAGTATGTGCAGTACATGAAAGAATTGTGGGATGCCGACTCAACTCCGGAACATTTTTCTGTGATTTTTTTTTTGTGAGCTATTGACCTGAGCCATCTTTCCCCTAGTTTGGAATTATAGGAAAATTAGATACTCAGTATATATTGCTTCTGTATTAGATGTTTATGTAACCCTTTCTTGACAAAAGGTGAATGATGTAAAGTAAAATAGTTTAGTGTTTTTCTAGTGACTAAATCAAGTTAATCTGTGGAAAACACCATCTGCTCTGGGATCAAATCTTGAGATGGTTTCCTAATCTGCAAACTAGAGACCATAAAGGAGAATCAAGTAATCCTGAAAACACACATATATATAGTAACTTATGTAAGGAAAACAGTTATCTGGAAAGCTCCAAATTATGGGAAGACTGCCTCCCATAGACCCCATTTTATCCATCATTTTAAAAATGATTCTATTTTTCTCTGTAATAATAAAACAGTACATTGTACTTAATACAAGCTAAATTATAATTGATCTATTGGAGACAAAACAGCCTATTGGATTTATTTAATATTTAAATGATTTTCCAATAGCCTTAAAGGGGGTGTTTACCTTTAAATTAATTTTTAATATGGTATAGAGAGTGATATTCTGAGACTATTTGCAATTGATTTTCATGTTTTATTACTTGTGTTTTTTGAGTTATTTAGCTTTGTATTCAGCAGCTCTGCAGTCTGTAATTTCAGCAGTCTGGTTGCTAGGGTCCAAATTACCCTAGCAACCATGCATCGATTTAAATAAGAGGAGAGGACCCGAATAGAAAGATGAGTAATAAAAAGCAGCATATATATCATAAGAAGGAGGCAAATAATTCAAAAACTATAAAAAAAGAAAAAATTAAGGATTAGAATTAACAATTTTATAACATACTAACAGTTAACTTTAAAGGAGTGGTTCACCGTTAAGGTAACTTTTAGTATGTTACAGAATGGCAAATTCTAAGCAACTTTTCAATTGGTTTTAGTTAGTTATAGTCAGTTGGTTTAAGTTAGTTATAGTTTTATAGTTATTTGCCTTTTTCTTCTGACTCTTAGCAGCTTTCAATTGGGCGTCGCTGACCCCTTCTAAAAACAAATGCTCTGTATATCTATACATGTATTGTTATTGCTACTTTTTATTACTCATCTTTCTATTCTACTCCTATTAATATTCCAATCTTTTATTGAAATCAGTGCATGGTTGATAAATTGGACCCTATCTACCAAATTGCTTAAAATGCAAATTGCATGAATAATAAGCTAAATAACTCAAAAACCTTAAATAATAAAAAATTAAAACCAATTGCAAATTGTCTAAGAATTTTACTCTCTACATCATACTAAAAGTTATCTCAAAAGTGAACAACCCCTTTAAAGGTCCAAATTACAGATAGATTTGTTATCCAGAAAACCCTAGGTCCTGAGAATTCTGGAGAACAGGTCCCATACCTGTATAATACACCCGTTTTATATGTATATTTCAATTTAAATCAGTTTGTTCTTTTCTGAAGGCATGTACCCACAAGAATTTGATGATATATTTGCTGAACCATGTGTTCTGGAGTGTTCCACAGTGAACAGTACTACCATAGGAATTTGTGGGTAGAATGTGATAAAAGTCCTTGCTTCTCACTTTGGTGGAGCAAACATTTATTGTTTTAATACCACTGTTTAAACATGCTACAATTGTTGAGATGATGCTGTTAACACTACTAAGCTTTACTTTTTGGAAAATATATCTTTGAAAACTAATAAAGTTAAGTGAAACATTAGACTCTACCTATATTTATAAATCTACCAACTTTTAATAAATATTTACTTTTGACCACAATCCACAACTGATTTTTTTTTCTATTTTCTTAACCTTTTCTTTTACACATGAAGATACAAGAACTAGTATAGTTATGAATTTCTACAGATTTGCTTGCTGAGTTATGCTAAGTAACCTCTTCTCTGAAAGAATCTTGGTTGAAAGGAAATTGCTTGATAAAGCAGAGTTATGATTACACAATTTTCATGACGATGTAAACACTGCTTAACTTGAGTATTTCTGCTTAAAAACATCCAAAACAATCACATACAGTGAGGGGCCAAGCCAATATCTGCCTCTCCTCAGTCTGTGGCTTTATACACATCTATAAATATGAAATATGTGTCACTTTCAGTTGTCTAGTTTGTCTAGTCACAACATACTTACATGATTTACTATGACTCTTGCATAGAAAGCAATTTATGGCTTGGGTTTAGAGATTTTCAACAGTCATATCATGTTGAGACATACTTTTGGTACTTGGTTCTCTCAAATATATTTTCAAATTAATCCTCTATATGTGATTTATGATTGCACCCCTAGTGACTGAAGTCTACATTTGTGCTACACTGAAAATTAAACCATGCTTTACTAGCATCAGCCTCTGTTAAAAGAAAAACTCATACAGGTCAATTAAATCCTTTTACACAGTAAAGGAAAGTGACTGCAAAATTGAAGATCCACCTCACACTGAAACATGCTAATTGTGTCTCAGTATCCTATAAACTGAATTGTGAACACTGTATTATATAGTGAATAAAGTACCCCCTCTTGTAAATTATAAGGATATTATAAGTTACAGCGGAGTTTTATGACCATATTTTTATACAGGTCATGGAATTCGGAGGTAACTTCTAATATCCTCATATTTTGCAACAGGGGGAACTTTATTTATTATAATACACATGTTTCAGTGAGTCATGTGACAGAAATTACATCACTACTCACCATTTATAACTGATGACATCAGTACTCACTGTTTATAAGGATATCATTTAAAAGATATTCATGGCTTTTGTGTATTATATATATATATATATATATATATATATATATATATATATATATATATATTTCCTCATGATCTGACCCGGATTACAATATAAGCTTATTTTTAAACATATAAACCCCTTCACCATAAAAGATCTTGGAAACATGTGATTGTGCAACTGCAACTATGGTACAAATTCCCTTAATATGAAAGGTTTCTGACTTCCTTTCATTGTCAAGCTAACATGAAGGGCCAAATTTACTTATGGTCAAATAACGAGGGTTAATTAACCCTCGATTAAATCATTCGAATCAAAGGATTTTCATCTATCGATCAAATGATTTTTCTTCTACCAAAAAAATACTTATAAAGCCTATGGGAACCCACTACGAACATTACTACAAGAAGAGAATGTACCATTAACAACCACCCTCTGTATCCTATCCTGTAGCCAGTTTCCTATCCATGTGCAAACAACTTCATTAAGCCCAACAGACCTTAGTTTAGAAAGCAGTCGTTTGTGGGGCACGGTATCAACCGATTTGGCAAAATCCAAATAGATACAAAATAGATACACATCTACTGCCCCCGCTGTCCAGCATCTTACCGCATCATAAAAAGCAATCAAATTTGTCTGACATGACCTATCCTTCATAAAGTCATGCTGATTGCTGCTCATAATGTCATTCACTAGGACAAATTTTGAATGTGATCCCTTAACAAGCTTTCAAATAATTTGCCCACCACAGATGTCAAATTTACTGGCCTATAATTGCTAGGCTGAGATCATAATCCCTTTTTAAATATTAGAATGACATGAACTTCTCTCCAATCCATAGGTACCATACCAGATGAAAGTGAATCTGAAAAAAAAATCGGGACAGGTATAAAACTAAGCTCTCTTAGAACCCTTGAGCCTTGTTTACATTAATTTGTATTAAAGTTTTATGAATCATATCTCGAGTCAGCCACTGACTAGATTGAGCTGAGCCATCAGTGCATCTATGAAGTGAGCCTGGGAATTCAGACCCCTCTATTTTTAGTGCTTCTACATTTACTCCATAGGGGAATAAATTGAGAACAGTAATGATTTAATATAATTTTTCTTTCAATACTTTTTATTAGCATTTCACAAAACAGAGACACAGGTAGCCATATGCAATCAGAGAAAAAAGAGAAACAGTACAATGAAGTAAAAGTCATATGTACATAAACAAATTCAGGGTGAGGCGATCAAGTACCTGCAACAAGCATAGATCAACATAGGAAAAACAGAAATTGGAGACAGTCGGTACTGTTATCTGTCATATCCCATGCTATGACTTATCCTGTGCAATGTATACCATATGTTAAAACAGATAAAACAGTATAATAAAAAAAAAAACAACAAAAAAAGAAAGTATATAGTAAAGAAAAAGACAACCTAAACTCTAGCCCCATCGAAACATACACTTAATTATGAGAAAATCCCCAATTGACAATTCCTAAATGCTAAGTAGTGCTACATAACCATCAGTCCCATATCTATATTCCAGCCATGGCGTCCATGCTAACACAAACTTACTATGCGAGTCTAAAAGAATACTAGTCAATTTCTCTTGCGACATTATCCAGTCTATTTTTTGTTTAGTTATGTCAATAGATATTTGTTTAGTCTTCCAAGCTCCCGCTATAGTTTTCTTAGCTGCAGTCATAATCGCAGTAAACAATTGGAATTGAATCTGTGAAAGTACCTCAGGTTGTTTACCTAAGAGAGCAGTTACTGGATGTTTCGGGATCACCACCTGGAATATAGAATGTAACATGGTGAAGATATGAATCCAAAACCTTTGGACGGATGGACACTCCCACCAGATGTGGAACATGGAACCCACCTGCCCACAACCTCTAAAACAAGCAGGATCCGCTGCAGGAGCAAATTTGGCAATACGAGCTGGGACCAAATACCATCTAAGTAAAACTTTGTAATTGACCTCCAATAAAGAAACATTTTTGGAAGATTTCATAGTGTTGATCCAAATTGATTGCCAGTCCTCCCTATCTATTTGACACTGGAAGTCCTTCTGCCAGGAGCCAGTGTACACTAAGTGGGAAGGTTCAACATCTTCGTAGAAATTGGTATATAACAGTGAGATCACTTTCTTTGCGTGGGGGTGCTGCAGACACCAATGTACAAAGAAGGTAGATGACTTACTCACCAACGGACACCGGTCCCACTGGGAGTGCGCAAAGTGCAATAATTGTCTCATGCGGAAATGCTCTGCTAGCGGAACCGTATACTTATTTATAAGGTCCTGGGGGGTGTAAGGTTTAGTTGACGTATATAAGTGTCCCAAGTTTTGTATATTAGCAAGAGACCACCATGTAGAGGCCGAATTCTGTACCCCAGGGTTAAACAAAGGGTTACCCCATAATGGCATAGCAGGGGAATGAGGTGCTTGTAACTTAAATTTTTTACTAACAGAATCCCACAATTTCAACGTGTGACGTAGACAGACACTCCCTGCAGGCGGACGAAATTTAGGAGGACACCAAATCAAAGCGGCCGGGGAATATGGAGCAGAATAAGCCTCTTCTAGAGAAACCCAAAGGGGGGTATCGGTTGTGGAATGAAATGCTAGAATCTGGGAAACTTGGGCCGCTTTATAATAAAATAACCAGTTAGGGAGACCAAGTCCCCCTCGATTCCTAGGGCACATCAGTATCGACTGGCGAACTCTGGATGGCTTCTGGGCCCAAACAAATCTGAGAATTTTAGCGTTAAAACGGGATAAATCATCTAAAGGAATTGGCACAGGAAGCGTCCGGAAAAAGTACAAAATTTTTGGTAAAAATTGTCATCTTTATCGAATGGATTCTGCCTATCCACGAGATATGATGATGTTTCCATTTATTGAGTAAAGCGAACAGAGTTTTAAATAATGGGGGGTAATTATATTTATACATAGTATTTGTACCTGGATAGAGAACTGGCTAAAAGATAGACTACAAAGAGTGGTGGTAAATGGAACATTTTCTAATTGGACCAGTGTTGTTAGTGGAGTACCGCAGGGCTCTGTACTAGGTCCCTTGCTTTTCAACTTGTTTATTAATGACCTGGAGGTGGGCATTGAAAGTACTGTTTCTATTTTTGCAGATGATACTAAATTGTGCAGAACTATAGGTTCCATGCAGGATGCTGCCACTTTGCAAAGTGATCTGTCTAAACTGGAAAACTGGGCAGCAAACTGGAAAATGAGGTTCAACGTTGATAAATGAAAGGTTATGCACTTTGGCAAAAATAATATAAATGCAAGTTATACACTAAATGGCGATGTGTTGGGAGTTTCCGTAAATGAAAAGGATCTAGGGGTCTTTGTAGATAACACGTTGTCTAATTCTGGGCAGTGTCATTCTGTGGCTACTAAAGCAAATAAAGTTCTGTCTTGCATAAAAAAGGGCATTAACTCAAGGGATGAAAACATAATTATGCCTCTTTATAGGTCCCTGGTGAGGCCTCATCTGGAGTATGCAGTTCAGTTTTGGACTCCAGTCCTTAAAGGGATACTGTCATGGGAAAAAAATTTTTTTTCAAAATGAATCAGTTAATAGTGCTGCTCCAGCAGAATTCTGCACTGAAATCCATTTCTCAAAAGAGCAAACAGATTTTTTTATATTCAATTTTGAAATCTGACATGGGGCTAGACATTTTGTCAATTTCCCAGCAGCCCCTGGTCATGTGACTTGTGCTCTGATAAACTTCAATCACTCTTTACTGCTGTACTGCAAGTTGGAGTGATATCACCCCCTCCCTTTTCCCCCCCAGCAGCCAAACAAAAGCACAATGGGAAGGTAACCAGATAACAGCTCCCTAACACAAGATAACAGCTGCCTGGTAGATCTAAGAACAACACTCAATAGTAAAAACCCATGTCCCACTGGGACACATTCAGTTACATTGAGAAGGAAAAACAGCAGCCTGCCAGAAAGCATTTCTCTCCTGAAGTGCAGGCACAAGTCACATGACATGGGGCAGCTGGGAAATTGACAAAATGTCTAGCCCCATGTCAGATTTCAAAATTGAATATAAAAAAATCTGTTTGCTCTTTTGAGAAATGGATTTCAGTGCAGAATTCTGCTGGAGCAGCACTATTAACTGATTCATTTTGAAAACATTTTTTTTTCCCATGACAGTATCCCTTTAAGAGGGATATAAATGGGCTGGAGAGAGTGCAGAGACGTGCAACTAAATTGGTTAGAGGGACGGAAGACTTAAATTATGAGGGGAGACTGTCAAGGTTGGGGTTGTTTTCTCTGGAAAAAAGGCGCTTGCGAGGGGACATGATTACACTTTACAAGTACATTAGAGGACATTATAGACAAATGGCAGGGGACCTTTTTACCCATAAAGTGGATCACCGTACCAGAGGCCACCCCTTTAGACTAGAAGAAAAGAACTTTCATTTGAAGCAACGTAGAGGGTTCTTCACAGTCAGGACAGTGAGGTTGTGGAATGCACTGCCGGGTGATGTTGTGATGGCTGATTCAGTTAATGCCTTTAAGAATGGCTTGGATGATTTTTTGGACAGACATAATATCAAAGGCTATTGTGATACTAAACTCTATAGTTAGTATATTTATGGGTATATAGAATTTTAATTAAAAGTAGGGAGGGGTTTGTGTATGGATGCTGGGTTTTCATTTGGAGGGGTTGAACTTGATGGACTTTGTCTTTTTTCAACCCAATTTAACTAACTATGTAACTAACTAACTATGTAAAGTATCATACGTAGCTGTCAATTTAACTCCTAAAATCGAAATAAAGTGTGGATGCCAAGTGAATTCAAAGTTAAGCTGCAATAATTTAACCGCTCCAGGGGACAGATTAACATTTAGTGCTTCAGTCTTATTATGATTGATTTGGAGACCCGATATAGCTCCAAAGACCTCTAACTGTCTAAACAGGTTTGGGAGGGAGGTGAGAGGGTTAGAGATCGCCAGAGTTAAGTCGTCTGCAAATAAGCTAACCTTGTGCTGAATACCAGCTACCTCCACACCTTTTATATCAGCATTAGCCCGAATCGCTGCAGCCAACGGCTCAATCGCCAAGTTGAACAGGATTGGGGAGAGGGGGCATCCCTGGCGCGTTCCCCGGTAGATTGGAAAGACAGTTGAAGGAAATCCCATAATATTGACTATCGCAGATGGATTGTAATATAAGGACTTGACCCAAGTCATAAAATTCCCCCCGAAACCCCATCTCCCCAGTGAATAATACAAATAGTCCCAATGGAGGGAGTCGAAAGCCTTACGAATGTCCAATTTCAGCAGCATCGTTTTAACTCCAGATAATTTAGCATGATGAGCCAACAAGATAAGGCGTCTAATTGCATCAGCTGCCTGACGACCAGGGACGAAGCCCACTTGATCTCTATGGACTATCTGGGGGAGAAAAGAGTTAATTCTAACGGCTGAAATTTTCCCCAAAAGTTTAACGTCTGTGTTTAAGACCGAAATAGGCCGGTAGTTTTTGCAATCTGACAAATCCGAATCAGGCTTAGGGATAGCAGAAATTTTAGCTTTCAACGTTTCTTTTTGGAATTCCCCTCCTACTTTAAGCTCATTCAACATGGTAGTTAAATGAGGACCTAACTCATTGAGGAATTTTTTATAGTAGACATTGGGGAGGCCATCAAGTCCTGGAGCTTTACAAGTATCTAATTGTTTTACAGCCTGTTGGACTTCCTCCAACGTAATATCATCTTCCATGTACTGGACCTGATCGGGAGTCAAAGATGGAATAGTAAATCCCCTAAAGAATTTGTCAAATTTCTCCACATACACCCGACCAGGTTCAGAATACAATCTCCGGTAAAAATTTGCAAATTCAGTAGCTATTTTACTCGGATTACCCGTCAAGGAACCTTGAGAGGACCTAATCCTATGAATCTGGGGAGGGGAATTACGCTCATTCAACTTACGGGCTAGCATCTTACCCGGTTTGTCAATACAACAATACATTTTATTTTTAGCCCATCTCAATTTTTTTTCAGCATTGGTTGTCATCAGTAAATCTAAATCCTTCTGAAGCTGTCTAATTTGCCTAGAGAAGTCTAACAAGGGGGAGTCGGTCTGCTGGGAGATCAATTTATCTAATTCCCGTTGCAAAGATTTTAGTTTGGATTCTCTATCTCGCTTTCGTCTAGAACTTAGCTGGATAAATTTACCCCGGATGACTGGTTTATGAGCTTCCCATAACAGCACACTTGAGGAAACTGAACGCTCATTCTCAACAAAGAACGCACCTAAAGAGTCCCGGATGGTAGAGACTACTTCAGGAATACTCAACAAAGATTCGTTAAGTCTCCAAAACCTAGATCTTGGTCTCTCCATAATACTCAACAAAGTAATCAGAACCGGACAATGATCCGACCACCCAATATTCAACATTTTAGCGGAACGAATAGATGGAACCAGGGTGGAGGAGAGAAAAATGTGATCAATTCTGGTGGACACTTTGTGTGGAGCAGAATAGTGGGAAAATTGGAGAACCTCCGGGTTACGTTCTCTCCATGCATCAATCAAATTATGGACATTTAACAGGGATCTAAATGCTATTGGCTCTTTACGATACGTAGAACTGTCCGACTCCTGAACTCTAATAATCATTGAATGGTCCCGGGCTTGGTCCCAAATCAAGTTAGAATCTCCACACAAAATCAATTGCCCTTTCTGAAGTTCCTGACATTTATGAAACAGGTTGTCTAGAAAATCCAACTGGTGGGTATTCGGAGCATAATAAGATACAATAGTTAGCGAGGAATCAGCAATTAAAACCAAGGCAATTATATAGCGGCCCTCTGGGTCAACATAAGTTTTCTCAACAGTAACAGCTAGGCTAGAGTGGAAAGCAATAGCGACACCTTTGGATTTCGTTTGACTTGTAGCCAGGAGTACCCTTGGGTAACGTTTATGGAAGTATTTAGGGTAGGAGGAGTGGGAAAAATGAGTCTCCTGCAAGCATAAAATATCCACATGCAATGAGGCGAAATATGTAAAGGCTTTGGTCCGTTTAACTGGCGAATTTAACCCCTGAGCATTAACACTAAGAATTTTAGTAGTCATTATGGGACTTAATAATGAGCATTAAGTGAATAACCATATGGCTGGAAGACTCAGTGGGGACATAAATCAGTGGGACTGTCACAGGTAAAACATGCAGCATGTAATCACATGGTAAGATAGCAGTCAGTGGGACCCAGAGTAGGCTGTCAATAAAATCAATAAACATAGAAAAACAAATAAACCAACATTTTACAAAAAAACAAAAATTTCCATAATATAAGGAGGATAAGAGAAACCAAATCAGAAAGTCTCCTGGCCTGCCTGGGAAACTTCTCATGGTTCACTCCCAGTGAGGGGGAAGCAAAGGCCAGCCGGCACTTACTGGTATAATATACAAACAGTGATCCAAAGTGCGGAAACACCGCAAAAAACACCTGGCACGGTGAAACAAGAAAAACTGCAAACTGTAGACATCTTGAAGTAGTGCAGGCGTACACTTCAAGTTAAGACCTCACGACGAGCCCGCAATTCTTGAGATCTGGACTTCACTTTTTCCCAAAGAGGAGTCAATTGAGACTGGGATCTCCGAGCAGGCGAAGAGACTGTAGAAGACGCTTCCAATAGGCCCAGTTTAAGAAGCAAGTTGTGACCCTCTTCCGGAGTGGAGATAGTATGTTGTTTATTACGGAAAGTAAATAGCAGGCGGAATGGAAACAACCAGCGATAAGGAATCTTTTGTTGCGCCAAAACTTTCGTAGTAGGAGCCATGTTACGTCTTTTCTGGAGGGTTAAAGGGGAAAGATCAGCGAAGACTTGATAAGGATGGGAACGGAACTCCAACTTACTGGCATTACGGGCAGCCACAAGAGTGGCCACTTGTGTCTGATGAAAATGGAACCTCAGAATAATATCCCTGGGGGGGTCTTCCGGACGCCGTGGGCGCAAAGTACGGTGGACCCTGTCCATTTCCAACCTATCCACTGGAGTGTCTGGCAATAGGGCCTGGATTAACTCCGTAATGGACTGCGGAAGATCAGTAATAGTCTCTGGTAGACCTCGAATCCGTACGTTATTGCGCCGCGATCTATTATCAGAATCCTCAATCTTTTCCTGCATCTCCAGGACCTGCGATTGTAGTGAGACAATATCTTGCTCGTGAGAGTCTACAACAGTGATTAGGTCATCAACCTTGGACTCGACATCAGAAGTACGCTGGCCTAAGTCTGCTACCTGCTTTGTGAGGTCTGAGGTAATTTTAGCTGCAGTAGCGTCAAGCTCCTGCTGTAATAAAAGCTTAAATTTGCCCAACAGTACCTCATCAGATGTCCGAGCTGTGTCCTCGCCCTCCTGGGCTAATGGAGGTTGACTATCGAATAGGCTAGATTGCGAAGCCATCGGGGAGGCCTGTTGAGCAGTAGCAGCAGGAGTAGGCCGTAATAGAAAGTCCGACACCGGCCGTGACGCAGCAGGTGAAGATTGAACTTTAGCCCCTTTGCGCCGGGATCGTCGGGACCGCTGGCTTGCCATATAATAGATCGAAGTCGAGAGGTAAAAGAGAGTCATCAGAAGCTGTTGCGGCTCGGTTATAACGCCACCGGATGCTGAAAAGTGCCGAGCTGGTGCGGAGCTGCCTCAAGGTGCGGCCATCTTGGACAGCGCGCGCATGCGCCCCCCCCGATTTAATATAATTTTAAATGACAACCATTTCTGTTCTGTGTTTTTATCTGAAAACATAATGCCCCAATCAATGCTCTGAAGGGCAGCTCACAATTAGCTTTTCTGAAATTCATGGTTTTTGTTGCCCCAGTGTTTATTTGTTTTTTGCACCAGACATTAAATGAAATAACATTATGGTCACTATTGCCCAGGGGTTCAATGACTTGCACATTTGCTATAAATTCTGGGTCATTTGAGATCGTTAGATCCAGAATAGCATTTTTTCTGGTTGGCTCCTCAATTACCTGTGCCCTACAATTGTCATGCAACAAGTTTATAAACTTGTTCCCATTAACTGATCTGGCAGTACTGTTGCTCCAGTCAATGCCTGGGTAATTCAAATCCCCCATAATCATTTCTTTACCCAAACTGGCAGCCTTTTCTATTTGCATCAGGAGATTAGCCTCCTCCTCCTCCTCGCTTACATTAGGGGGTCTATAGCATACAATTACAATTAATTTGCTGGACTCTTTACAATTGGTGAAGAGCTCCACCATAAGACTTCTGCACCCTCATTTTCTAACATAACTTCCTCCTTTATATAAGCTTTTAAATCCTGCCTAACAAACAGACATACCCTCCTCCTTTTCTATTGCCTCTGTCCCTCCGAAACAAAGTATAGCCTATAATATGAACTGCCCAGTCATGCGATTTATTCAGCCATGTTTCGGCCACACCAATCACATCATATATTCCCCTCCAGCACCAGCACCTCTGGTTGCTAAGGTCCAAAGTACCCTAGTAACTATGCACAGATTTAAATAGGATACTGGAATATCATTAGGAAAGAGCCTGAATAGAAAAAATGAGTAATAAAAAGAAATAACTATAAATTTGTAGCTTTACAGAGCAATTGTTTTTTTTAGATTGGGTCAGTGAACCCCATTTGAAAGCTAGAGAGAATCATAAGAAAAAGGTAAAAAAATTAAAATAAATAAATAAATAATGAACACCAATTGAAAAGTTGCTTATAACTGGCCATTCTAGAACATACCAAAAGTTAACTTAAATGTGAACCACCCCTTTAACAAGAGGGAATTGCTGCAAATGGCATTCCTTTATAAAACGCAGAAACAACTATATCATGAGAATCAGAACGTAAGTGTTTCTGGCATTCTCAAACCAGATGGTCGTTCATTATAAGATATAAATGTTGCTGGATCTAAGATGTACAAGTGTCACACTTGATAAAAGAGGTAATCCACAAATAATGTTGTGTGCAATAGCCAAACATGTCAACGCACACAAGGATGTCCCTCTGACTTAAAGTGCAAGGAAAGAAGTAGCTAGAAATGTTGTACATTTTGTTTTGGGCTTCTGTATAAGCCCAAGGCAACCGCAGCCCTTTAGCAGTAAAGATATCTGTTTCAAAGATGCCCCAGTAGCTCCCCGTCGTCTTTTCTGCTGATCCACTGCACATGCTCCGTGCTGCTGTCACTTACTGAGCTTAGGGACTGACTGAAAATATACAGTACACAGAATATAAATGTCCCAGTATAAGGCTGATTAGTAATTAATATGGATAATTACTACATGGCAGCACAGAAACCAGTGCAACTAGCATCCGAATTTAGTAATCAGTCCTGTTGCATCAGCTTATATTACAGGTCAACCTCATTTTATGCTTGATAATTTGCGACAACCCCTAAGCTTAGCTTCTCAACAGCTGCTCAGAGCCCACTGAGCATCTGAGTGTCGCAGACACTTTCCAAGATGGTGACACCCTGTGACAAGTTTGAAGTCCTGCATCATCGCTGCTATTGACAAGCTGAAACTTTAAGCTGGTGCAATAAGTTCAGTATATAAAATATAGTATTTTTAGCCATATTCATATGTTAAAGTTTAGTTGCCCTTTAACCCTCCATTCCCAGCTGGCAGTAATTTGTCCCTGAACTTACCCCCACTGTACTGAAAAGATGCAGTCAGATCACAAAGACTTGTCAGGGTACAGTGACATGGGCAGAATGAGGCATGGCCAGGGTGGTATGCAGTAGGGTCACGATGCACCAGTATCTGAAGGGGTCCATGCATTTAGACAGAATACTTAATACTTTAAATGGAATTTAACATAAGAAAAAATAGCCAAGTGTTAAATAGGTTTTTGAAATTTTCAGGTGAGTCTTGCACTTCTGTCTATATCTTGTACTGCAATTTTAAATGTATGAGAGTTGAGGCATCAGGCACATGTTTTGTGGCAAAGATAATTCAACCAAAAGCCAAGATTTGCTAAATGTGTCACTGCCCTAAATCCATTGTTTTCTGACCTTTTCACTTCAAGCCCATGCTCCTGTAAGAGCTAATATCAAAGTCAACAACGTTTGAGTTTTACGTGGGTCAGTTTCGGTCAACTGCAGTTTCTACTATACATCTTGTGAATTTTGGCACCAAGTATAAGTATTGCAAAATACAACAGTAATGAATGGTTTACATGGATTACCAAAAAGTTTATCAATAAAGTATTTTTTTGCAATATATTAATTAATTATCAGATTCAATATAGACAGTTAACAGTCATAATTATTGTTATAGCCACATCCCCCTTGCCCACCCTCACTCCTACTTGAATGGCACATGTGTCATTTGGGTAAAAGAGGGATATAGAGTCCTTAGACTCCAGATTTAGCCACAAGTCTCCAGTGGCAGGTTGGGGGTTTACCAGAAAATGCAGTTTCTTCTTTAATATATGCACCGCAATACCAGCCACCAAAAGATGCCGATGCTAGGCACACAACTGCTTGACCTATTGTTAAGCCACACACCTCCCAGAAACCACCAGCAGGTTAAGGCTAACAGTGAACACTAACAGATGGAGGACAACAAACGCTTAACCGCCACAAGTTCAATAGCAAAGTGTTGCTGTGTTTGTACATTATGCATTCCAACTGGAGTTCTTACAGACTATCCCCCATATGTAATATACCGTACTATTAATGCTTTTTGCAGATTCACTCTATTAAACAACACAACTCCAACCAACACAATTAGAAGAGGTTTTGTTTCACATTCATGTGGGGGTAAATATGCAATTTATATCAATATAATTATGATAGTAAAGGATCAACAAAGGGAAGAAAAGTTTCATTCTATGAGCATGTATTCAGCTTTCAGTACAATGCAGATATTCTACAGTGGCTTTGTATTCTGATTTCTAGCTGAATATCACATTTTCCTGTTTGAATTCCACCCTTCCTACAGCCTGTACGTGCGCTGCACATAGCTCTGCAGTCTTTTCTCTCAGCAGCCTTACTCAGGGCAAGACAAAGCTTTGATTAGAACATTAATTTCACACAGCGACTACCAGTAAGGGAAAGGCAGGCTCACTGGACCAGCAGGAGACAGCTCATTTCCTGTCACTCTTAGAGGTGGTAACAACTTGACTCCAAACCTGATGATGTCTCCAAACCTGATGATGGATAACATACATTCTGTACACAAACCTAAATGTGCAGTAAGACAATACAGCAGCTGAAATCTTGTGGTTGGAGGTGTGTATAGAAAATACAATTAAATCACCCATATTTATTTCATTCTCTAAAAAAAACAACTAAAGCAAACATGTATTTTAGCATCAGGCATATTCATTACTATACAAGATCTAATCAATATTGCAACCATGTTTGTCATGAAAATGCTTGGGGGCCACAGTGTATCATGAAGTGCTTAGTGAGCTATTTGAGGGGGTGTGGCCACAATGTGGGCACGTCTAATAATTTTGACTCCACGCTACGCACAGCAGTTAGTAAGGTGTGCAGTGATCTTCCTGCCATGTCTGGCATTAATTCAGTATTCTGAATCAATTTCTTGGATACTTGGATGTTTTATTGTTGTATGTTGAAGTAAAACTACCTGCATTTACAGGGAAGGCAACTTTTACACACACACACATATATATACAGGTATATATTATATATATATATTTATTTATTTTTTTATTTTTTTTCGTCTTTTATTTTTGTGCTACTTTTGAAATTGCTTTTGGCTAGTTTTGGGCTGGTTTTGAGACTGACTTTGGCTCGGAAAATTAAACCGAGTAACCTGCCCCAGAGAAGCAGATCTATCTACACCTAACCAGATCCATTCAGATTAACATTCCTTATGAGGGAAAGAAGAAACTCCCGCACAGGGCTAAAAGAGTTAATCACTAGCAGGGATTTCAACTCCCTCACTGCACATACCTTAACTAACACCCATTTCTATATGTCAATTTAAAACCCTGCTCGCCTGCCTTGCAGAATGTTTTGTGCTTTTTCAGAGTATATATATACATTCTGGACACAACTATTTAATTCCCCCATAACAACAAACAATGCTTAATAATATCCCCCTCTCTACTTGGCCTCCAAACCAATAGCTTTAACACCACTCATTGCCCCCATCCCTCTTTATCCCACTATACCTATACCTTGTCCATTATATGATATCATAGATAGCCCCCCTCATACCAGCCATTAACACAAGGGGGGGTTTCCTGCACCATCATTAGGTAGCCCCAAGTCCCCCAACTCACCCTCACTGCCGTATTTGCCATTGTTCGCTCCCATCCTGGTGACTTCATGATCTCATCATCCCCGAAACACCGATATTTCCCACAAGTCAGGCAGCCACAAATCCTTTGAGCGGGCCCACCTCCACTTCAGTTACACAATAGCGTAGCGAGAAAGCAGTAAGCTGTCGTTCTGCTCAGCAGAGTTGGAAACTGAACAATGTTTGGAAATCGCAATTGTATCCACTTAAATCCAAATATCCATCACATTATAATCCATAAGAGGGTAGGAGCTCATATCCATGATGATCCCTGCAGTTACAACAACCCTTGAGGGAGCACACTTAAATCCATGTGGAACTACGCTCGGAACCCACTTGATGCGCAGGAATCTACATCCCTAAGGATGAACTGGGGATGCAAGGACTAACGGTAGCGCACACAAACCCAGCACATCCTTGCACTCACTGACCAAACTCTACTTGCCCTGCTGTTACCGTACGCTATGGACAAATGTAGGAGGAACGCCTGTCTAGGTTACTCCCATTCTCCTCCCACATCTAACGTCAAGTCCAGCCCCTCTTTTTTACTACCTCACTCTTGTAGGAACCCGAAGGAAAATGTCTGTCATATCCGAATAACACTGTTGCAGTGAATAACTACAAGACGCTTACCTAAAGCTTTGCTGAGCCAGAAACACATTAATGTTTCTACTGACATTCCTATTATAAATGCTAATGGAAGAGGATGCAAGAGGTACCGAGCCTGGAGAAAGCAGGTTAAAGGAATTGTTCAGTGTAAAAATAAAAACTGGGTAAATAGATAGGCTGTGCAAAATAAAAAATGTTTCTAATATAGTTAGTTATGCAAAAATATAATGTATAAAGGCTAGAGTGATTTGATGTATAACATGTCAGTCAGAACACTACTGCTACCAGGCAGTACCCAATCAGAGACTTGAGGGGGGGGCACGTGGGTCATAACTGTTGCTTTTGAATCGGAGCTGAATGCTGAGGATCAATGCAAACTCACTGAACAGAAATGTACCATGTGGCCCCCCTTCAAGTCGCTGACTAGCTCAGAGTTATAGAACTGAAAAGCAGGAAGTTGGATTCTGGCTGTTTTATTAGACATCTGTTCACTCCAGCCTTTATATATTATATTTTTGGCTAACTAACTATATTGGAAACATTTTTTATTTTGCACAGCCTATCTATTTACACAGTTTTTATTTTCACACTGAACTGTTCCTTTGAGTGTGGAAGGGAGATTACACATTGTTAAAGGTGGAGGGAGGCATGAACACTGAAGGGGATGGCAGCACCAGACGGAGGGGTGGGAGAGAGTTGGAAAGTTGAAGGGAGGTGTTGGAGTGCACTGGGAACACGTAAGACCGAAAGTTATAAGTGAACTGAGTGGTTTTGAAAATCTGTGGCACAGTATGATAAAGGGAATTATATCTATCATCTTCCACTAGGAAATTAGAAATGTTGAGGGCCAAAATGTAGAAATGTAATGTAATGTGCAACACTGGCTGTCATGTAACTCTGTGGGACTTGCTGTCATAAGGGCAATGGCAAACAGTGTCGGCTGGGCTAGCAGGCCCCACCAACCCAGACCCAGAACCCCACATCCACGTCTAAACCTGTTGGTGCTCGCCCAAATGTTAAAATAAAAAACTTTGGTGGCCAGACCCCCCATAGTTAAAAAAACATTGGTGGCCGTGTCCCCCCCATTAAAGTGAAAAAAAAATGGTGATGAGGGCTCTCCCTCCCCTCATAAAAGTTTAAAAAAAACATTGGTGGCCAGGGATTTAAAGAAAAAAAAAAAAAAGACCACTGGTGTTCAGTGGAAACTTACCTTTAAAATTTGGCAGGCTGTTTTCTTCAAGCAGCTTCCGGATAACAGCTTTGGCTCCCATTTGGCCGATCACAGCTTTGGCTCCTATTCAGTGGCTCACAGCTTTGGCTCCTGTTCGGTGGCTTGCAGCTTTGTCTCCCATTCGGCAGATCGCAGCTTCGGCTACCATTCAGTGGCTCTCAGCTTCCATTTGGCAGATCGCAGCTTTGGCTCCCATTTGGCTGCATGCAACTGAGGCTCCTATTCAGCAGCTTTGGCTTTGGCTCCCATTCAGCAGCTTGCAGCTTCGTCTCCTGGCTTCAGTTCCCTGCTTTGGCTCCCATTTGGGGAATGGGTGTGCGTTGAATGGCAGGTGGGCGCTAGGACCATCCGGCCTAGGAGTGCCAAAGAGGGATATCTGAGCCTGCTTAGGGTACAATATTTCATAAAATGTTTGGCCCACTGTGTCTGTCTAAAACTCTATTGCTCTTTGTGCATCTGGTGTTGCCATTTAAACCATGGAAAAAAGGAATACATTTGTAAACTGGGCATGTTATTTGGTGACTTAACCACAAAATGGGGATGGTAAGAAATGCCTTTTTGCCGCTTTATATGTAGCAGATCTTTTTGTCTATCTTTCTGTTTTTCAAATCTTGGGAGCTATGATAGTACATGAATTAGAGTTAGAATTAGAGTTAGAATTTATTTTAGCCTTTGAAGATGCTGATATCTTATAAAGCTCCAACATCTGTGTCATATACAGGCTGTACCATTAATACACCCTGCCAATATTTAACTGGCCTAGCCAGAAATGTAGGTCTTAAAGTGATACTGACACTAAAAATTTTATTTTCAAAATATTAATCTACATGAAAAGTTACCTATAGGTCACGTTGATAGTTTTTCGCTGATAGTTCTGCTTTTATAAGTAATTGTTACTTGAAGTTCCTAAACCTGACTGTTTTGTCAACCTGACTGTCCCTTCTCAACTTGTCAGTTAGAGTTTCTAATGCTAACGGACTACTGCTGCACAAATATGGCAGCCCCTCATAGTGGAATATGGGGTTAAGAAATGTCATATAAAAGCATCAGGCAAAAACTTTTATGGCAAAATTATAAATAGCATTCAAAGATAATGTTATTATAGATATTAAAAAAGTTTATTTTCTGTTGTCAGTATCTCTTTAAGGGCAGGACTCCACGGACGATTCCGGCGCGATCCGACACGCTGCGCAAAAATGCAGGTGTCACGTCGGATATAAGGTAAGTAATGCTATTGTCGGATCGTGTCGCATTGTTAATGCGGCGCGACTGTCAGATGCAGACGCAACATGCAGCGTCTGTATCCGACAGTCGTGTCGCGTCGCATCAACGCTGTGACACGATCCGACAATGCCTTATTTCCGTCACATCCGACGTGACGCCTGCGTTTTTGCGTAGCTCGTCGGATTACGCCGGAATCATCAGTGGAGTCCTGCCCTCAGGCTAGTGCCAGTAAAGATAAATTACTTGCAACTACACCGGTAAAAACAATTGATATGTGAGTTCTGATGCAAGCCTTTACTAACTGGACCAGGTCTCTGGTGGGGGTCACTGCACTTTACATCAGATCCACATCAGATTGACCAATCAACGACCGTCGTGCTATAGCCCCGCCGTTGATGTTACAACCACTCTCATCTATGTCATGGCCCGCCCACTGACGTCACCACTTTCAACAAAAAAGATAACAGTGGTATGTCTTTCATTTTCCAGAAACATAGTACTGGGGTGATTTCTGAACAAATATTTTTAGTGAAACAGTATTCAGTTGTATAAAACTAAATCAAATGTGAAAAACTGTCTTTGCAAAAATTTGGGTTCCCTTGTAATTTTGCTAATTTGAATGCATGTAACTGCTCAATACTGATTACTGGCAACACCAAATTGGTTGTATTAGCTTGTTAAAACTTGCACTTCATAGGCAGGTGTGTCTAATAATGAGAAAAGGTATTTAAGGTGGGCATTTGCAAGTTGTGCTTCTGTTTAACTCTTCTCTGAAGAGTGAGAGCATGGAATCCTCAAAGCAACTCTCAAAAGATCTGAAAACAAACATTGTTCAGTATCATGGTTTAGGGGGAGGCTACAACGGGCTATCTCACAGGTTTAAACTGTCAGTTTCAACTGTAAGGAATGTAATCAGGAAATGGAAGGCCACAGGCACAGTTGCTGTAAAGGCCAGGTCTGGCAGGCCAAGAAAAATACAAGAGCGACATATGCAGGGGATTGTGAGAATGGTTACAGACAACCCAAGGATCACCTCCAAAAACCTGCAAGAACATCTTGCTGCAGATCGTATATCTGTACATCCTTCTACAATTCAGCGCAGTTTGCACAAAGAACATCTGTATGGCAGGGTGATGAGAAAGAAGCCCTTTCTGCACTCATGACACAAACAGAGTCACTTGTTGTATGCAAAAGCTCATTTAGACAAGCCACAGACATTTTGGAACAAAGTGCTTTGGACTGATGTGACAAAAATTTAGTTATTTGGTCATAACAAAAAGCACTTTGCATGGTGGAAGAAGAACACCGCATTCCAAGAAAAACACCTGCTACCTACTGGTGGAGGTTCCATCATGCTGTGTGGCTAGTTCAGGGACCCTTGTTAAAGTCGGGGGTCAGATGAATTCAACCCAATTTCAACAAATTCTTCAGGATAATGTTCAAGCATCAGTCACAAAGTTGAAGTTACGCAGGGTTCAGATATTCCAACAAGACAACGACCCTAAACACACTTCAAAATCTACAAAGGCATTTTTTCTATTTATTATTCTAAAAGTGAGTAAAGACTTCAAATGCATGCCATTTTGGAGCAGGATGCTGGGTAAGCAGATCAGATAAATTATTATAGCATTTCTCTGATGCGTGTTGTTTTGGAGTAGGCTGCATGGAAAGTGGTTATCACAACATTGCAGTACTATGATAATTTGTCTCATCCGTTTGTCCAACAGCCTGCCGAATCAGCACTCCTTAGAAAACTTTGCCCATTTTTAGATGCATGTTTATTTATGGTTCTTGCGCTTTAAAAGCACATAGAGACACAGTAGTAGAATTTCTACTTGAGACTGGGCAGCATAAGTACAACTAAGGAGGAAGAGGCTCAATGGATGAGCAGACATGTGACAGATACTATGGAATGGGAGGCAGGAAAGAGAGGGTAGAGAGGGAGGGGATAGGGTTGCCATTTGTGTATTGCTCATGTTACTCATGTCTGCATTAACTCAAGGGATGAAAACATAATTATGCCTCTTTAAAGGTCCCCGGTAAGGCATCATCTGGAGTATGCAGTGCAGTTTTGGACTCCAGTCCTTAAGAGGGATATAAATGAGCTGGAGAGAGTGCAGAGACGTGCAACTAAACTGGTTAGGGGGATGGAAGACTTAAACTGTTACGGTTGGGGTTGTTTTCTCTGAAAAAAAGGCGCTTGCGAGGGGACATGATTACAATTTACAAGTACATTAGAGGACATTATAGACAAGGGGACCTTTTTACCCATAAAGAGGATCACCGTACCAGAGGCCACCCTTTCAGACTAGAAGAAAATAACTTTCATAGGGGGTTCTTCACAGTCAGGACAGTGAGGTTGTGGAATGCACTGCCTGGTGATGTTGTGATGGCTGATTCAGTTAATGCCTTTAAGAATGACTTGGATGATTTTTTGGACAGACAGAATATCAAAGGCTATTGTGATACTAAACTCTATAGTTAGTATAGGTATGGGTATATATAATTTATGTGAAAGTATGGAGGGGTGTGTGTGGATGCTGGGTTTTCATTTCGAAGGGTTGAACTTGATGGACTTTGTCTTTTTTAGACCCGATTTAACTATGTAACTATATGTATCACTATGTACTGTTCAGACCCAAGTTAGAAGAGACGAGTAAGAAAAAGGGTTATGAATGAAAATTGGACAGAAGAAAGAATCACAACAGGCATGCAGTACAGAATCAAGAGACAAAACGTAGTTGTGGTCACATGCCGGGTCAGAATACCAAAGTAGTGGGTTCAAGACAGGATCCAAGAGAATGGTCAAAGTACAGGCCAGGGTGAGGACTGGCAGCAGACATGGCAGGAACAGGGACAGGCAGGGTCAAACACAGAAGATTCACACTAGAAACACACCCAGGAACTATCATAATATAGACATATGTTGGGTAATGAGTAACTGCCCAAGGCCCCTTTCAATTTTCAAATTTTGTGCCAAGGCACGATAACGTCATGACACCATCGCGCGTCAAACCCAGAAGCTAGTGTGTAAAAGAAACAATGTGCATCAGCATGCTGGATTTAAGGCTACGGTCGTCCCCAAGAGAGGCGTGCTGGGCTTCCCTGCCACCTCGCTAGACCACCAGGGACAGGAACTTTCCTTACAGAGAGGAGGGGTAAATATGAAAGCCCAACAGCAGATACTGGCAGAAGAAAAAGATTGCAAATGGATAATGAAGAAAGAAAGGGACAACAAGAGTATATGAGTAGGATGTTGTCAATTTTATTTACATCTGCAGTATACATGGTTGTGGGCCTCTGTCTCTGCCCCAGATTGTGTTGTACATTATCTGCAAATATATAGTTTTGTGTTAGCTGTGAAATGTTCTTGGAGTGCCAGAATCACTGCCTCTCACTGTTTATAATGTTTTTACCCGGCAGAACAAAAATGTTGGCACCTTATTCTATACACCGCACTGTACAGGGCAAGCAGAAGTTTTTCCCACTTACAAAATGGTATTTCATTCAAACTAGCGTCATTAAAGATGGGTTATTGGATTTTTATGAAGAACCTGATGAACCTGATGAATCTTCAGAATCTGTAAGCAGTGTCCAAATTCATGGTTTAAATTGCTTAGAAA
This sequence comes from Xenopus laevis, assembly GCF_017654675.1. NCBI lineage: Eukaryota > Metazoa > Chordata > Amphibia > Anura > Pipidae > Xenopus > Xenopus laevis. Next base: position 80,056,644 of record NC_054381.1, on the reverse strand, counting down.
TAAGTACAAACAACATCATTGCTTATACTGCGGATAATGCATGTATAAACTATGGTAAAAATTGCTCAGTTTATCAAACTAAGGAATCCAACCAGGTCCTATTAAGGCAAACTGCAACTGCCGTGTTCTAAATAATACTACAGGACCTTTACTAAAAGTGTCTAAGCTTCGATGTAGAAAACCTTGCAGTAAAGATTTATAAAAAGTTTCATACAGTGCAAAACATGTAAGTGAAATCAAAACATGTTTTAAGTTTGTCCATCAATTCTATCATAATGTTCTCTGCCATGTTCAAATCCATTGGTTAAGTCCATCACTTACATTAACAGAGTTCTACATTTATTTTGTCCACTCTTTTATGTCTTATTTTATCCAAATATATTAAGACAGGTAAAGGAACAGTAACACCAAAAAATTAAAGTGTTTTAAAGTTAATTTAAATGTAATGTAGTGTTGCCCTGCAATGGTATAAACTGATCTGTTTGCTTCAGAAACGCTACTGTAGTTCATATAAAGAAGCTGCTGTGTAGCAATGGCGGAAATTGAAAAAATGCTAGAAGGCATTTGTTAAATAATGGATAACAGATAACACCAATATGTTCTACATAGCTTATGTAACAGCATACCCTTTGCTATTCTGTTGTTGATCTTGATTCTGACTACCCGTTGTGACCCCTGCCTGTTCCTGACGATTCTGACCTCTGTATCCTGATCCATTGCCTGAATGCCGACTATCTCTTCTGCTTAATCCATCTAATTGATCTCCTGGTTTTGACCCTTGCCTGCCTGACCACGCTTCGAACTCTGCCTATTTACTGTATATAAACAATAGTAGTGTTTCTGACACAAACACAGCAGTTTTACCAGTGCAGGCCAACACCGCATTATACTTTTATAACTTAAAAACACTTTAATTTTTTGGTGTTACTGATTATTTTTCTTGTTTCAGAGTAAATAAAGGTCTGGTAAACTGCCTGATTAGGAGCAGAGAAAATTCCACCCGGAAGTTGTCGTGTGCTTTGACCGAGCCCTTGTATATTTAACCCTTTAAATGCCACAGATCGTAGAATCTACGTTCTGTGGCAAAGGTACTTGAAATGCCACAGAACGTAGATTCTACGTTCTGCAGCACTTCCGGGTTCAGAAGCGGAGGAGCGGCTGTTAGAGCCGCTCGCTCCGTTCCTGCTCGATCCCCTGCCCCTAGGCAACGAGCAGAGCAGGGGATCGAGTGGCCCCTGGGGCGCGATCGCCCAGGGGCCCAAAAACAGCAGCAGGCACGTGTTACTTACGTGTCCTGCTGCTGCAGCCTGCACCGGATCGACGATCTCCGCCCCCACAGCACACAGACAGGAACCACGAGGCAGATGTCTTCCAGGGAGTCTTCCTGATCGCCTGCAACAGTCTCCAGCGATTTTTTCAGGTTAGTGCAACAATTACACACACAAACACACCAACACACACTTATTACAGTAATACACACTTAGATTCACACTTACACACACTTACACATACATTTTTGGGGATTGGGGGGGTCACTTACACTCACTGCACTTACACACATGTGCACACGCACACACGCACACATAACATGTAATTTACCATTTGTACACACGCACACGCACATACATGGCATTGTGGCTTTTTTTTTTTTTTTCTTATCGCATCGTCTCTTTTTTTGGCTGAAAAAAATGTTTTATTGCCATTACGAATAGCGTATTCGCTAACCGTACTGTGCAATATCTTTTTATGTTATTTCGGTGATTATATTGCAATTTTGGGTATTTTGGTGCATTTTTAGCCATTTTATTGAATTTTTAGCCATTTTATTGCATTTTCAGCTCTGCGTATGTTGTGTTCACTTGTTTCTAGCCGTATAACCTGTTTGGCCCAGCTAAAATATTCAAAACTGTGATTCTGACGGCCGAATAACACTAGTCTGGAAAAAAAACATTGATTTTTGTGGTTTTATTGGATTTTTTTGCATTTCACTCTTTACTGCCTTATTTTGTTTTGCCTTGTAAATTTTATCTACTTTATATCCATTTGGGGTCTCTGTGCGCCACATAGTTTGGTATATCTATGCATATTGGGCATCAAAGTGTTCAGTAGACCCCTGGCGTTCATATTTAGGATGTTTTATGCTGATACGTTACGAAATGTGGGGCATATAATGGGGTAAAATTCAAGCTTTGTGACGATTTTCAGAAATTTGATAAAAACCGTTATGTTCAGCATTGCTTTGCAGTTTGGCAGTTTGCAGTAGAAACACTTATTTACCCATATTGGATTCGTCAGAATGTGTACTTTCTGAAAATATATGGTTTTCTGGGGTCTCTGTACTGTTAGGGGGGTCTAATGTCGCATAATACACACACCAGGTGCTCATATTGCAGCAGCCAGCGCGTCAGCCGTGAAAATGTATATACACTATTGTCATTTGGGGGTCTCTGTACACCACATAGTTTGGTATATCTATGCATACTGGGCATCAAAGTGTTCAGTAGACCCCTGGCGTTCATATTTAGGATGTTTTATGCTGATACGTTAAGAAATGTGGGGCATATAATGGGGTAAAATTCAAGCTTTGTGACGATTTTCAGAAATTTGATAAAAACCGTTATTTTCAGCATTGCTTTGCAGTTTGGGCAGTTTGCAGTAGAAACACTTATTTACCCATATTGGATTCGTCAGAATGTGTACTTTCTGAAAATATATGGTTTTCTGGGGTCTCTGTACTGTTAGGGGGGTCTAATGTCGCATAATACACACACCAGGTGCTCATATTGCAGCAGCCAGCGCGTCAGCCGTGAAAATGTATATACACTATTGTCATTTGGGGGTCTCTGTACACCACATAGTTTGGTATATCTATGCATACTGGGCATCAAAGTGTTCAGTAGACCCCTGGCGTTCATATTTAGGATGTTTTATGCTGATACGTTACGAAATGTGGGGCATATAATGGGGTAAAATTCAAGCTTTGTGACGATTTTCAGAAATTTGATAAAAACCGTTATTTTCAGCATTGCTTTGCAGTTTGGCAGTTTGCAGTAGAAACACTTATTTACCCATATTGGATTCGTCAGAATGTGTACTTTCTGAAAATATATGGTTTTCTGGGGTCTCTGTACTGTTAGGGGGGTCTAATGTCGCATAATACACACACCAGGTGCTCATATTGCAGCAGCCAGCGTCAGCCGTGAAAATGTATATACACTATTGTCATTTGGGGGTCTCTGTACACCACATAGTTTGGTATATCTATGCATACTGGGCATCAAAGTGTTCAGTAGACCCCTGGCGTTCATATTTAGGATGTTTTATGCTGATACGTTACGAAATGTGTGGCATATAATGGGGTAGAATTCAAGCTTTGTGACGATTTTCAGAAATTTGATAAAAACCGTTATGTTCAGCATTGCTTTGCAGTTTGGCAGTTTGCAGTAGAAACACTTATTTACCCATATTGGATTCGTCAGAATGTGTACTTTCTGAAAATATATGGTTTTCTGGGGTCTCTGTACTGTTAGGGGGGTCTAATGTCGCATAATACACACTCCAGGTGCTCATATTGCAGCAGCCAGAGCGTCAGCCGTGAAAATGTATATACACTATTGTCATTTGGGGGTCTCTGTGCGCCACATAGTTTGGTATATCTATGCATATTGGGCATCAAAGTGTTCAGTAGACCCCTGGCGTTCATATTTAGGATGTTTTATGCTGATAAGTTATGAAATGTGGGGCATATAATGGGGTAAAATTCAAGCTTTGTGACGATTTTCAGAAATTTGATAAAAACCGTTATGTTCAGCATTGCTTTGCTGTTTGCCAGTTTGCAGTAGAAACACTTATTTACCCATATTGGATTCGTCAGAATGTGTACTTTCTGAAAATATATGGTTTTCTGGGGTCTCTGTACTGTTAGGGGGGTCTAATGTCGCATAATACGCACACCAGGTGCTCATATTGCAGCAGCCAGCGCGTCAGCCATGAAAATGTATATACACTATTGTCATTTGGGGGTCTCTGTGCGCCACATAGTTTGGTATATCTATGCATACTGGGCATCAAAGTGTTCAGTAGACCCTGGCGTTCATATTTAGGATGTTTTATGCTGATACGTTACGAAATGTGTGGCATATAATGGGGTAGAATTCAAGCTTTGTGACGATTTTCAGAAATTTGATAAAAACCGTTATGTTCAGCATTGCTTTGCAGTTTGGCAGTTTGCAGTAGAAACACTTATTTACCCATATTGGATTCGTCAGAATGTGTACTTTCTGAAAATATATGGTTTTCTGGGGTCTCTGTACTGTTAGGGGGGTCTAATGTCGCATAATACACACTCCAGGTGCTCATATTGCAGCAGCCAGAGCGTCAGCCGTGAAAATGTCTATACATATTGTCATTTGGGGGTCTCTGTGCGCCACATAGTTTGGTATATCTATGCACATTGGGCATCAAACTGTTTAGTAGACCCATATGTTTATATTTAGGATGCTTTATGCTGGTAATGATACATGGACAATACGATGCTGGAAAGTTGAAGCTTTGAGGCAATTTCCAGATATTTCACCAAAACCGCCAAATTTGGCAAAGCCTTGCGACTCAGTAGTTTGGAGCAGAAAGGCATGGTACCCATTTTAGATTCTGTAGAATGTGTACTTTCCCAAAAATATATGGGTTGGGGGTAAACATCTATTTCTGTGTTTTTACCCCACAAAAAATGCAGTGAATGTGTAATTTTTCATTAGCTGAAGTTACCCACCGGACAATTTGTATGTGCTAACTTCATTTTGGGGCCTCTAAATGCCATATACTTTGGTAAACTTATGAACGATGGCCACCAAAATGTTCTGAGGAACCCTGGCAATCATATTTAGGGTGCTTTTTCTTAGTACGTAATGACACATGGGTGATATGGTGCTGGAAGTTGAAGCTTGAGGCAATTTTCAGATATTTCACCAAAACCGACAACTTTGGGAAAGCCTTGCGACTCAGTAGTTTGGAGCAATAAGGCATGGGTACCCATTTTAGATTCGGTAGAATGTGTACTTTCCAAAAATGTATGGGTTTGGGGGTAAACATATATTTCTTGTTTTACCCCACAAAAATGCAGTCAATGTGTTGATTTTTCATTAGCTGAAGTTACCCACGGGACTGTTTGTATGCGCTAACTTCATTTTGGGGCCTCTAAATGCCAGATACTTTGGTAAACCTATGAACAATGGCCACCAAACTGTTCGGAGTAACCCTGGCAATCATATTAGGTGCTTTTTCTTAGTACGTAATGACACATGGGTGATATGGTGCTGGGAAGTTGAAGCTTTGAGGCAATTTTCAGATATTTCACCAAAACCGACAACTTTGGGAAAGCCTTGCGACTCAGTAGTTTGGAGCAATAAGGCATGGGTACCCATTTTAGATTCGGTAGAATGTTACTTTCCAAAAATGTATGGGTTTGGGGGGTAAACATATATTTCTGTGTTTTTACCCCACAAAAAATGCAGTCAATGTGTTGATTTTTTCATTAGCTGAAGTTACCCACGGGACTGTTTGTATGCGCTAACTTCATTTTTGGGGCCTCTAAATGCCAGATACTTTGGTAAACCTATGAACAATGGCCACCAAACTGTTCGGAGGAACCCTGGCAATCATATTTAGGGTGCTTTTTCTTAGTACGTAATGACACATGGGTGATATGGTGCTGGGGAAGTTGAAGCTTTGAGGCAATTTTCAGATATTTCACCAAAACCGACAACTTTGGGAAAGCCTTGCGACTCAGTAGTTTGGAGCAGAAAGGCATGGGTACCCATTTTAGATTCAGTAGAATGTGTACTTTCCAAAAATATATGGGTTTGGGGGGTAAACATATATTTCTGTGTTTTTACCCCACAAAAATGCAGTCAATGTTGATTTTTCATTAGCTGAAGTTACCCACGGGACTGTTTGTATGCGCTAACTTCATTTGGGGCCTCTAAATGCCAGATTACTTTGGTAAACCTATGAACAATGGCCACCAAACTGTTCGGAGTAACCCTGGCAATCATATTTAGGGTGCTTTTTCTTAGTACGTAATGACACATGGGTGATATGGTGCTGGAAGTTGAAGCTTTGAGGCAATTTTCAGATATTTCACCAAAACCGACAACTTTGGGAAAGCCTTGCGACTCAGTAGTTTGGAGCAATAAGGCATGGGTACCCATTTTAGATTCGGTAGAATGTGTACTTTCCAAAAATGTATGGGTTTGGGGGTAAACATATATTTCTGTGTTTTTACCCCACAAAAATGCAGTCAATGTGTTGATTTTCATTAGCTGAAGTTACCCACGGGACTGTTTGTATGCGCTAACTTCATTTTGGGACTCTAAATGCCAGATACTTTGGTAAACTTATGAACAATGGCCACCAAAATGTTCAGAGGAACCCTGGCAATCATATTTAGGGTGCTTTTTCTTAGTACGTAATGACACATGGGTGATATGGTGCTGGGAAGTTGAAGCTTTGAGGCAATTTTCAGATATTTCACCAAAACCGACAACTTTGGGAAAGCCTTGCGACTCAGTAGTTTGGAGCAAAAGGCATGGGTACCCATTTTAGATTCAGTAGAATGTGTACTTTCCAAAAATGTATGGGTTGGGGGTAAACATATATTTCTGTGTTTTTACCCCACAAAAATGCAGTCAATGTGTTGATTTTTCATTAGATGAAGTTACCCACAGGACTATTTGTATGCACTAACTTCATTTTGAGGCCTCTAAATGCCAGATACTTTGATAAACCTATGAAACAATGGCCACCAAACTGTTTGGAGGAACCCTGGCAATCATATTTAGGGTGCTTTTTCTTGGTGCGTAACGATACATGGGTGATATGGTGCTGGGAAGTTGAAGCTTTGAGGCAATTTTCAAAATTATTTCACCAAAACGACAATTGTGGGAAAGCCTTACGACTCAGTAGTTTGGAGCAAAAGGCATGGGTACCCATTTTAGATTCGGTAGAATGTGTACTTTCCAAAAATATATGGGTTTTGGGGGTAAACATATATTTCTGTGTTTTTACCCACAAAAATGCAGTCAATGTGTTGATCTTTCATTAGCTGAAGTTCCCCACGGGACTGTTTGTATGCGCTAACTTCATTTTGGGCCTCTAAATGCCAGATACTTTGGTAAAACTTATGAACAATGACCACCAAAATGTTCAGAGGAACCCTGGCAATCATATTTAGGGTGCTTTTTCTTAGTACGTAATGATACATGGGTGATATGGTGCTGGGAAGTTGAAGGTTTGAGGAAATTTTTCAGATATTTCACCAAAACCGACAATTTTGGGAAAGCCTTACGACTCAGTAGTTTGGAGCAGAAAGGCATGGGTACCCATTTTAGATTCAGTAGAATGTGTACTTTCCAAAAATATATGGGTTTGGGGGGTAAACATATAATTCTGTGTTTTTACCCCACAAAAAATGCAGTCAATGTGTTGATTTCTCAGTAGCTGAAGTAAAGTCCTGAACAATTTGGATGTGCTAACTACATATTGGTGTCTCTAAATGCCAGATACTTTGGTAAACCTATGCATAATGGGTATCAAATTGTTCAGTGGACCCCTGGCAATCATATTTCAGGTGCTTTTTCTTGGTACCTAATATAGTTTGGGATATGCGGAGCAGCAAAATAAAACCTTTGAAATGATTTTTTCAGAATTTTGAATTTTTTTGTTGAAAAACCGCTATGTTCAGACAAGCTTTTATGTTTTGGTAGTTGGGAGTAGAGAGACATAGTTACCATTTTGTAATCGGCAGAATGTGTACTTTTCAAAAATGTATGGTTTTCTGGGGTAAACCTACGGTTTCAGGATTTTTTGCCTTGGAATCTAAAGCATGCCGTTTTCTGCCTTAGTGCTTTCAAATTTTGGGTAATAGACTGCCGGGAGTTTTTGCTGTACAGAAATCCTAAATCTCCCTAAAACTATACATATCTGGTATTGGCACGTTCGAGAGACATAAGGCTTTCCAAATCAGTTGGATTTTCATCCGTAAAATGAAATATTTTTCTGGTATAAATTGATATACGATGAAAAATGGTAATTTTTCATTTTTTTTTGGTATTTAGCACTATAAATTTTTTTGCACAGGTGTAAATACATGAAAACTCAGGCAGATTTAGAAAGCTCAGTTTCTACCGAAAAAAACAATGTATAGTTTTCCTAGGTAAACTATAGGTTTCCCCTCAGAAAATGCCCCTAAAGTGAGAGAGCACAAAATGTTTCAAAAACGGCTGGCATTTCGCGTAACCAAAATGTGAAATTCTGCTGGCACTTAAAAGGTTAAATAAGCTATTTGATTTTGAATCATCTTACAGATACGTGGCATGTTTACCTTTTGAGAAGATGCTATCACTAGAGGATGGCATCTTCTCAATGGCATTTAAAAATAGACAGTTAATAGAAGCAGCCAGCAGCTCTTCTGCTTAATAAATAAATAAAAAATCTTTTTACAAATCTTTTTATTTGACTATTCCATACCATCTGCATTTATAGGTTAACATTTCGTTAACACTAATAGGTTGTACTTTGTTTAGTGGATTCACTCAGAATTATTCAGTATTTTTTGGAGATTGTTCTGATTATTGTATGTGAGGGATGCTGTAAGAGCAGGCTATTGTATGGCATTAGAAGCTGAATTTGCATTGCGGCTGAGGCGAATACTAACCCCAAAAAGTTTTTCAGGTATATTAATAGTAAAAAGATGCGGGTTGAGAGTGTTGCTCCTTTAATTAATGGTACTAGTATGGTTGCAAGAGATACAGACAAGGCAAATGTGCTAAATCAGTTATTTTCTTCAGTGTATACAAAAGAGGAGTCTGAGATCCAAGGCTCACTTCATAGCTGCACTGATGTCTCAGCTCAATGTAGTCCGTGGCTGACTGGATATGATTTATAAAGCTTTAATAAAAATTTATGTAAACAAGGCATCAGGGCCAGATGGCATACACCTCTGGGTTCTAAGAAACCTTAGTTCAGTTTTAGAGCGGCCCCTATTTTCTCAGATTCGCTTTCATCTGATATGATGTCACTGCTCTCCACACATTTTCCCGTTCTCTTCACCATTTAATTGCGTAGCCAGGGCATGTGGATGGAAATCAGGTCCCCCATTCTGGTGCCCAAACAAGATTCTGAGATGATGCAAGGCTTGCCTTAATAAAAGTGTCCACAAAATGGCTCCTGCCTGCATGCTATAATTATGAATTCCCAGCCTGAAGGAAATAAGATTCAAACAATTTAAACAATGTAATTAAAGTTAATTTTGCTTGGGGGCATGGCTAGCTGGCAAGCAGCGTGGACGCAGTTTTTTAGGCGCTCCCAGGGTCCTTGTTCAAAGAGCTATGAACCCCCATGAATACAACCCATATGGACTACTAGTGGTCGCTTGCAGCTCCAGGGGGGGATCCGCTCCCACCCGAAACCGGAACCACCGCTCCAACATCTCCCGGCCAGCCACACGCCGTGCGGCCTAGTGTCGCGCCAAAAGCCATGGCCTGGAGTAAGGCTTTAACCCAGATGCGCACCGACCCGGAAATCCAACCCCGCCGGATAGGGCCGAGATCGCAGTGTGTGGCCCAAGTGACGAAAGGTGGGGTGAGTGCCTGGCTGACCCTGGGGGCACCCCATATAACTGTTTATTTGGCCAAATCCCTGCTTCCACTACCTACAAGCTTGGGGGCATAAAGCAGTGAGGCCTATTGATACTCCCTGCGTTAGAGGGATAGTACATCTGCCTGAGGCCCCAATTGAACTGGTCCCAGGGGAAAGCATCCAGTGTGCTAGTAAAGTCCCCCAGGGGCGTGGCTACCGCACCTATGTGAGAGGTTACATCTCTGTTGGGTTCCGCCAGCTAACACAAAATTCCTCCCTGGTGAGATAACGTGCCGCTCCACTACTGTCTATTCTGACCTCTTTGTCCAGACCTGCCTTCCTATATCAAGATGGGCCCCAGTAAAACCTTCAAGAAAGCCCCAGAGGCAGCTGCGCGACTGGGAAGATTCGCCCGAGATAGTGGGCCTATCAAAGATAATGGAAATCAATCTGCGTCTTCCTCTCCAGGTTCCTCACCCGCGCATAGCCCTGCTGCAGCACAGGAACCAACGCTAGCTGATCTGCTTGCTGAGATAAAAGCGTCCAGGGAATCCTGCACAACACTGATTACTGCCAAAACTGAAGAGCTTAAAGTGGAGTTTTCCATACTTAAACAGGGCATTCAAAAGCTTCGGGAGCGAACGGTAGAAGCAGAGCACCGTATTAACACCTTGGAAAATACATGTGCACCTGTCCCACAACAGATTAATGAGCTCCAGCAGGCACTCACAGTGTGTCAAGCAAAATCAGATGATTTGGAGAACTGTCTACGCCGGAATAACGTACGGTTTTTGGGCTTCCCTGAAAGGGTGGAGGGGACGGAGCCTGAAAAGTTCCTGAAATCCTGGATACGAGACACCTTTGAAGTGCCCTTACTCTCTCCTGTCTTCACAGTAGAAAGGGCCCACAGGATCCCGATGCGCCCTCCTATTCCAGGAGCTCCCCCTAGGGCTTTAATTGCACGGCTATTAAATGCTAAAGACAGAGATGCCTTACTCAGGATGGCAAGAAACATGCAACAGATCACTTTTCAAAATACCAGGATTTCTCTCTACACAGATTTCTCGCTGGAAGTTCAACAGCAAAGGTCACGGTTCCAGGAGGTCAAAAAACGCCTGAGGGAAAGGAAAATCGAGTATGCCATGCTATATCAAGCGAACGGCAGCACCCAATTTTTTTCTTCTCCTCAAGACGTCTCTACATGGTTGGATAACGCGGCACTGTAAAGTTTATTTCTTTGACGTCCTCACAGACCCCTAATTGGATTACAAATTTTTTTTACTTCAGCTTTGTTCGTGGGGACCTTAGTATCTTCTCCTGGGTGACTACTATTCACGTGAGCATGTGGTTAATTTCTTTATAATGCTATTTACTTTTGCACACAGGACACTGTATGACTTTTCTGAATGGATCCATGATGACTTCTTTTAGACGCATTGGTGTCGCAATATACCCTTTTTTTTTTTATATTCATTCTAGCATGGATTATCCAGCATTTTGCTTTGTTTCTCTACCCATGGCTCACACTATGCATCCTGGCTGTTGGCCGGCGGGCCCAGTATAATTTAACTGTTCTCAGACTCCTCTCAGCTGTCAAGTTAAGCATTTCAACGGTTAAACTATGTTTCAATAAAAATGTGTTTTTTTGTTAGTAGGTTCAGGGATCAGTTGGGTCTCGGCAGAAAGGGAGGGACTCCCCACACTACTGTGCAGGGGACAGGAGTTAATCAGTTATTCAGTTTGAAGGTTACACGGGTAGCTCTAAAGTGTTTACATGTCTATATTACCTACAGGCTCAAGAGGCTTTTGTGCCTTCTCTCCAGGATCACGTTCACTGTGTCACTGAACTGTTTGCATGTCTTTATATGCCACATGTCTACGTGGCTCTGTATGCCTTATCCCCAAGACCACAATGTTAACAATACCTCCTCATGGCTTCCAACTTAAAATTTTCCCTACTCTCCTGGAATGTAAGGGGCTTAAATGGTCGGATTAAGAGAAAGTTGGTGATAGATCATGTCAAATCGCTTGATGCGGAAATAATAATCTTACAAGAAACCCACCTTACAGGAAGTAAGATTTTATCCCTTAGACGTCCCTGGGTGGGTTGGGCCTTTCACACCACATATTCTCCTTACACTGGGGGGGTATCGATCTTGGTTAAAAAATCTGTGAACTTCCAGCTACCATCTTTGAGGTCTGACCCCAAGGGCAGGTTCATCTTTCTGTATTGTAAGATTAACTCTGTAAATACTGTTTTGGCCAATATGTACATTCCGCCTCCGTACACGGATGAGTGTGTTATTCAGTTTGTAAAATATGTAGCGGATTTCCCATATGCCCAAATTATATGTGGTGGCGATTTTAACATAGTTTGGATAGAGTAAGGAGCTCTGGTGCTCCTTACTCTATCCAACATCTAACTTAGCAGCTTTGTCGGTGGATGTCTCTTTGGTGGAGGCGAGGCAGCACTGCCACCCCTCGCAGCTAGATTTCTCCTGCTTCTCCACAACTCACATGTCCCTCTTGAGGTTAGATATGGTGTTTCTCTCCAAAGGTCTCCTTTCGAATATACAAGGAGCTCATTATCAAACACGAGGTATCTCAGACCACGCTCCCCTTAAGATAACGTGGCATACTGGCCCCGCTTCCCAAGGTACTAGGCAATGGTCTTTCAACCTTTAAGAATGGCTTGGGTGATTTTTTGGACAGACATAATATCAAAGGCTATTCTGATACTAAGCTCTATAGTTATTATAGGTATGGGTATATAGAATTTAATTAAAAGTAGGGATGGGTGTATGTATGGATGCTGGGTTTTCATTTGGAGGGGTTGAACTTGATGGACTTTGTCTTTTTTCAACCCAATTTAACTATGTAACTATGTAACTATGTAACCCCGTCTGGCTCAATATTATAAATAATGATGCATCAATCGCCAGCTCCATAACGAAATACTTTTCCTTAGATCACACCCCTGTTAACACCCCAACAGTTTGGGAGGCCTTTAAGGCCACTCTCAGATCTACTCTCCACACTGAGATTACAGCCGTTAAAAAAGCCTCACGCCATCTTGAGATGCAGTTAAGCCGAGAACTTGATACCCTTACTGTTAGTGTGCAAGAAAACCCATCTCCACCCACATTATTAGCGTCACGCCAAGCGGAACAGGCATTTGCTACGCATATGCATGAAAAGACCAAGAGGAAACTGCTCTTCTCCAAGGCTACCTTTTATGAGCAAGGTGAGCGGGCCGGAAAACTACTAGCATATATGGCCAAGGTACAAGCCTCCCCCCGGTAATTACTGAGCTTTATAATTCACAGGGAGTGCTATATAGCCAACCTAGGGAGGTGCTAGGGATTTTGCAAGATTTTTATACCCACCTCTATACCTCTAAAACTACAGCTTTCCCTGAGGAAATGTCAGCATATTTTACTGATATTCGCCTACCTAGCCTAACTGTAGAGCAGGTCAGGACCCTGGATGCAGATATCTCAGTCCAAGAACTCTCTGAAGCTATTGATGCTTTCCCTAGTTGCAAGGCATCAGGTCCAGACGGTCTACCGATCAAAATTTATAAACGATTCAAAAAAGAAATTACCCCAAAACTGTGTGAGACCCTTAAGGATGCGGTGCAACGCCAGTCCCTACCTCCGTCCATGTACACTGCTACAATTGTGCTACTCACCAAGCCTGGTAAGGACCCCAAATATTGTGATGCATATTGCCCAATCTCACTGCTTACTACGGATGTTAAAATTTTAGCAAAGGTCTTGGCCATGAGATTCTGGTTCACGAAGCTCAGACCGGGTTCATGCCTGGCAAATCCACGGCCCTAAATATCCGTAGACTCTACACTAACTTTTCCCTTTCCCATGATAACCAGGGTAGGAGGACTGTGATTGCCCTGGACATAGCCAAGGCGTTTGACACGGTTGAGTGGCCGTATCTCTGGCAATTGCTGAAAGAATATGGTTTTGGCCCAAACTACATCAATATGGTCAAATTATTATATAATGCTCCTACTGCCTCTATTAAAACTAGTAATATCTCTAACCCTTCCTTCCGTCTTCACCGAGGTACGAGGCAGGGCTGTCCACTCTCCCCTCTACTGTTTGCATTAGCCATCGAGCCACTGGCCTATCTCATCAGATCTCATAACAATATAAAGGGGTTTGTGCTGGGTAATAGGGAGGATCGTATCCAGTTATATGCAGACGATACCCTCTTATATCTGGGGGATAGAGGTGTTTCACTAACAAACGTCCTTAAGGTCTTAGCAGAATTTGGCGATGTCTCTGGACTGGTAATAAATAAATCCAAATCCACTGCCCTTATGCTAGACCTGCTGGCGGAGGAGGAAGACATGTCTACCTTTCCTCTTAAGATAGTCTCGGAATTTACTTACCTGGGAGTCAAGGATACAGCTCTCCCCAAACAATACTTGAATCTCAACTTAGACCCGTTGAATGATTGGATGTCCCAAAAACTTAAGTCATGGGCCAATTTACTGGTTGGACCCACGGGGCGGGTGCATCTTATTAAAATGATTATTTTACCCAAGCTGCTCTATGTGCTACAACAAGCTCCTGTATGGATTCCGAAGTCTTATTTTCTTAAAGTGCATGCCATATTTAGGCAACTGGTGTGGGCTCATTCCAGGCCACGACTAAAACTTGAAACATTAATGTGTGCTAAAAACAAAGCTGGCTTGGCCCTTCCAGATATGTTTTTATATTATTTGGCAGCACAATTGTCCCACCTCGCTACATGGGTGGAAGGTTCGCATCATAGAGTGCTGCATTCACTTTGGGCTCAGTTAACTGGCTTTCCTGATAACCCAATAAGTTGGATCCTAGGAAAATCTGTCACTACATCTCAGGCATTACTCTCGCCTCCCATCGGATCCCTACGTAGGGTGTGGAAAATGGCAAACACTCTTCTTAATTCTCCTGCCACTGACCCACTTACACCATTATGGAGCAACCGAGATTACCCCTTACTGTTAAAAATAGGTCCGATGAGTCTCTGGTCGGATTGTGCGTGAATACGTTAGGTGATGTGTGGCATGATGGCAAACTAATTTCTTTCACGCAATTGAAGGGCCAATTCCAAGTCCCACATACCCAATGGCTGACCTTTCACAAGCTCAGCCGTGCTCTCAATGCCACACACAAGAGCCACGACTTATCACTGTCCACGCATCCCCTCTTGCTATATATTAAGAGAGGTCATACGAAAGGTCTGGTCACTATGCTTTATGCTAAGTTGCTACAAGAAGTGCACAACAACAACCTAGATGGGCTATAGTCAAAATGGGAGGTAGATGTGGGCACAATCCTGGATGAAGAATGGCAGGAAGCGCAGGAATCCCCTCAGTTAGTATCCCCCAACCATAGATTACGGCTAATTCAACTGTATATTCTCCATAGGGCTTATTACACCCCTGTATCCAAAGGATGTGAGGATCTCCAAAAATAAAGAGACAAATATAAAAAGTAGAAAAATTTATTAGGACATGAAGACCTAACGCGTTTCGTGCCTATAGGGGCACTTACTCATAGGCTAAATGGCACACCCCTGTACACCTGTTATATAGGGGCTGTGACCAATCACAAGATTACAAACACATGTTACCACTCCACACAATAAGTGAAGTTCCACCTAGTGGTGAAAGCATAAAATGTTACATACATATCCTAAATAACAAAAGATACACCTCAAAAATTAAACAAAAATAAACAAATGAAAAAAGAAAAATTATATATATAAATGAAGCGATGAACAAATAATTGAAAAGATAATAAAGTAATTACAAATGAAATTATCTATAAAGAAAGAAAAAACACTAAAGCCGAAAAAGTTAAAATTTACAATACATAATATGATAAGGTTTCCCCAGTATATATTTAATTTTATACCTTTCGTATATACATGTATATTATATTGTGTGTATTTGATGCATATATAGCATATCGGTTGGCCTACAATAAAGGACAGACCTCTATTCAAAGAGAAATTGAGATATATTTAATTTAAAAATAGACTATTCAAAAAACTCAAAAAAATTTTGCAAACAAAGTCAAAAAAAGCATGTGACGTCAAAGTCGCTATTTAGACCAAGAGGTTTTCTACTCCCCAAGAAAAATATCAATTTTGTTTCCAACCGGAGTAGTTTTGGCAGGACATCTCCCCCTCGTTTTCCCCTTACCACTCTATCAATACCCAAAACAGACAATTTAGTAATGTCTCCCCCATTACACTCCTGAAAATGCTTTGCTACTTGGGAATCCCTATGTCCCTTCCTTATATCCAGAATGTGCTCTCGAATACGATTTTTTAAAGGGCGAGAAGTTTGACCTACATATTGGATATTACATACTTTGCATTCTAAAAGGTAGATAACGAATGAAGTGTTACAGTTAATATGCCATCTGATGGTGTATTGACGTCCCGTTACACTAGACCTAAAGAATTTTGTCTTGGTGACCTGCGCACAGGTTAAACATCTA
The DNA here is from genome assembly GCF_017654675.1 of Xenopus laevis. NCBI lineage: Eukaryota > Metazoa > Chordata > Amphibia > Anura > Pipidae > Xenopus > Xenopus laevis. Next base: position 80,040,496 of record NC_054381.1, on the reverse strand, counting down.
GACGCACCACATTTGTACATGCCCTTGGTGTTTAACTAGCTCGTATTGGTAGTGGGTGCTTGAACCAAGCTGGGGGCAAGTGTATTTCCTATTGTACGAGTCCGACGAGTGACTATTTTGTACCCTGAGTCAAGTACTTGATCCAAGGCTGGGTCTGTTCTTAAAATGCTTAAATTTCTTTCAAATAATCTCTTTATATGATTATACTGCGAACTAAATTCTGTGATGAAGTGAACAGGATTATTTATTTGTTCTGACTGTGTGGTGATGTTAACCGGTGTATTGTTATCTGTTCTTAGACACGGGCTCTCTCGTCGTTCATTAGGATGGTAATTAAGAGCTTTATTAAAGGCTTGATTTAAATGTCTTTCTGGATAACCCCTGGCTCGGAATCTTTGTCGTAGTGCTTCTGACTGAGATACGAATTCTTGTACGTTTGTACACAGTCTTCGTAATCTCATGAATTGCCCAATTGGTACTGCCTTAATAACATGTTTGGGGTGGCAAGAGGAAGCTTGTAGCAAAGAGTTTCCGGAGTTTGGTTTTCTATATATAGTGGACAAAATTCGGCCACTATCTTGATAGAGAGTTAGATCAAGAAAATTAATAGAATCTCTACTTACAAAATGTGTGAATTTAAGTCCTATTTGATTCGAATTTGCGTATTCCACAAATTTCGAAAAATGCGCCTGTGTGCCCCGCCAGATCACAATCAGGCCGTCGATATACCGACCGAAGAATACAATGTATCTGCTAAAAGGATTGTCCATGTTGTAGACAAACTCTTCTTCCCACCAACCCATCGTGAGATTAGCATATGAGGGGCAAATTTTGCCCCCATCGCTGTGCCACGTTGTTGTAGGTAAAATTTGTTATTGTACAGAAAGTAATTGTGGGTTAGTAGGTATCTTATTGCATTAAGTAAGAAGGTTTGAAGATGTGGAGAATAAGTACTATATGTGGTGAGGTGGTATTTAATTGCTTCAAGACCAACGTCATGAGAAATGCAGGTATATAAAGACACCACATCTAAAGAAGTCCACATAAAACCTTCTTTCCAAGCAATGTTAGATAGTTGTCCCAGAATATGTTGACTATCCCTAATATAGCTTCGCAAGCGTAGAACAAGTGGTTGTAAATATGTATCAACTAGTTGCGCTAGGGGTTCTCCTAGGGATCCTATACCCGATATTATAGGTCTCCCTACAGGGGGACGTGTATCTTTATGTACCTTGGGTAAATGATAAAAAATGGGGATAACTGGATGTTTTACTTTAAGAAAATCAACCTGATTCTCATTCAGCAAATTTGTTCGTACCGATTCATCTATGAAAGCAAATAAGATCTGTTGAAATTGTATGGTTGGGTTGGAGGGAAGAAGAGCATATGAATCGACATCGGACAATTGTCGTAATGCCTCTTGGTCATAGTCGGTGTAGTTGAGTACGACCACCATACCCCCCTTATCGGCAGAGCGGATGACAATGGAGCTATCCTTCTCCAATGAACAGAGTGCTTCCCTCTCACCCTGAGTCAAATTACAAAAAGATTTTTTGCATTTTACTGTTTTTTCATGTAATAGGCTTAAATCTCGTTCCATCTTCTTTTGAAAGAGATCAACTGCTGGAGTCCTTTGATGGACAGGGTAGAAGTGGGACCTAGATTTGAATTGATTCAGGCGAGACGGAGGAACCAGAATACCAGTCCTTCCAATTTCATTATTGGTCTCACGTTGGAGCGATTCCAAAATATTGAGGCTTCACACGTCAGGAAATTCAACCACATTGTCATCCACTCTTCCTACCTGTACAGTTAATAAATCGCTATCAGATTTGTTGTTCAAAAAATGCTTTCTAAGAACTACCTTACGCACAAAAGAATTGATGTCAATAATGGTCTGAAAGAGGTTAAAGTTCTTTGTTGGGCAAAAGGACAAACCCTTGGCCAATACCTTCAGTTCATTTTCTGTTAATGTGCGTCTGGATAAGTTTAGAACTTCCGTCCCTTGTTTTTCTCCCGCAGGCCATATCCCTTGTGTTGTTGTTGGGGGTCCCCTTCCTCCCCTGAGTTCGGATAGAAAACTTGAAAAGATTTCTTCTTTTTGTTTATCTCTAGTGAACTTTACATTTTTATTGGTCATGATCTCTGCTTCTAGAGTTTGCAAACGTTTCTGTAACATAACATCAAACTTCTCAAATTCGCTGTGTAAGTGATGTTGGGACAAGTCAGTTTGTAATTGTGTCAAATCCTGTTTAATCGTGATATAAGTGCCCTGTTTCTGTTCAAGTATAAGTGTCATTAAACGAATAGAACAATCAGTAAGAATAGCATTACATTTTGTTACAAATTCATCATCATTACCAACAAAAGTTGGAATTTTTTTTATACGTAAACCTCGTGGGATTTTATACCTTTCGTATATACATGTATAGTATATTGTGTGTATTTGATGCATATATAGCATACCGGTTGGCCTACAATAAAGGACAGACCTCTATTCAATATTTACTATTTCGTTATTATTACATTTTCTTCCTTTGAGGACGCCATTATCCATATGGCTTTATGAAAATGGTGCATACCTAAATCTTTATTAACTTTGAACAGCCAAGCAAGAGGATAAACTTAGACACCTGGCTTGTGCTCTGCTTTGCAGTAGAGTTGTTTTTGCTGAACTTTATTTATTTAATTATCAGCATTTACCAGCTTTTTTCGAAGTATTAGTTTATGCAGAACACAAGACGCTGGGGAGATCGAGATCTCGCGAGAGTGGTGACGTCAGACGCTTCACGTGAAGGTGGGGACGTCAGACGCTACATGCGCCTTTGTGGTGCAGTTTCCCTAATCCATTACACGGCGCTTGGAATCGCCCCCGCATAAGGACAAGGTGCCGGTTCCTTAGCAGTGGCAACATTTTCAATGCGCTCTGCAGCGCCCGGAGACGCCGTGGTGCAAGCAGATGTAGTCCATCTTTAGACAGCCCTTCACTCCACGGCTAAGAAGGAAGGCACCAAAGGACCCGATATAAAAGAGCCTCTATACCACTGTGGGCTGTTTAACCATACGCCAGGTCCGGGGCCACGTGCACCTGGACGCCATCTTTAAAAGGTGAGAACTGATTCCACTATGTTCCATGGTATTCTCGATCTTATGCACTCTCTGGCGTTTTTTTAATCGCCCACCACAAGTGTTAGGTCCGGGGCTGGCAGCACCCGGGCACCTTCATCAGATGGTGAGCTATTCCATATGTATTTAACCATATCTACATATTTATAAAGTGTTCTCTGATGTCCAGCTGATACACACTTGTGTTCTCCCTAAGCGGATGTCTGGGGCTTGGTGCACCCAGACACCATCCTTATCAGGTGTTTATGTTTAAAGTAATACTATCCGGCCAATGTTAGCCTGAGTTTGAATATTAGTGAACCTCTTTGCTAAGGGCACATGTGCCCTATATATATTTTTTTTTACCTTTTTGCCTTTTTTTGGCCCTTAGGCACCACTTTATTACTTACTTAGCTTATTACTACTTTATTTCTAGAATGTAATTTTTAAAATTTACTAAATAAAATATTAACTTTTTATTCTAAATATATGCAACATATATTCATATTGTTACCATTTGAGCATCTAACTACTGTAGTTGAGCGCCATTTTGCTAGTATCTTGGATATTTCATCTATAAAAAACTTTTTAACCATTTAATCATGGCTGAAAGTACACAGCCTTTAACCCCTTTGAATAGATTAGAGGCGCGTTTACTAGATAGAACACACCGCATTGATGAGGGTTTTCTCCGGTACGCCACATAAAGAAGATACAGGCCTTAAAGAAATGTTGAATCAGTTAGAGAAATTGTCATATAAGGAAACAAAAACATGGTGGGAAATCACTTCTTTTGAAAAATATATTGAGAAAAACATGATCCCACGAGGTTTACGTATAAAAAAAATTCCAACTTTTGTTGGTAATGATGATGAATTTGTAACAAAATGGAATGCTATTCTTACTGATTGTTCTATTTGTTTAATGACACTTATACTTGAACAGAAACAGGGCACTTATATCACGATTAAACAGGATTTGGCACAATTACAAACTGACTTGTCCCAACATCACTTACACAGCGAATTTGAAAAGTTTGATGTTATGTTACAGAAACGTCTGCAAACTCTAGAAGCAGAGATCATGACCAATAAAAATGTAAAGTTCACTAGAGATAAACATGATTATGATACCAATAGGGTCTACTATTGGCCTAAATCACCTAATATGTCCTATACTGAACACAGAGCTAAATACACTAGCACCCATCACAAGTCCATTTTGAAACCCCCAAATAAACATCAAATAAAAAAAGTAAGCTTTTCAAGCACGGATGTAGATTCTTTTGACAATGAAATTGATGCAAGTTCAGAATACTGCTCCACTTCTCCTTTTTCTCCCCAGACTAGGCATCACTCACAAGTCGCTGCAGTTTTTTCCGGGGAACACCCTTCCTCCAGCCAGATGGGGAATTTTGCAAATGGCAACGAAAATCCTACAACAAAAAGAAGAAATCTTTTCAAGTTTTCTATCCAAACTCAGGGGAGGAAGGGGACCCCCAACAACAACACAAGGGATATGGCCTGCGGGAGAAAAACAAGGGACGGAAGTTCTAAACTTATCCAGACGCACATTAACAGAAAATGAACTGAAGGTATTGGCCAAGGGTTTGTCCTTTTGCCCAACAAAGAACTTTAACCTCTTTCAGACCATTATTGACATCAATTCTTTTGTGCGTAAGGTAGTTCTTAGAAAGCATCTTTTGAACAACAAATCTGATAGCGATTTATTAACTGTACAGGTAGGAAGAGTGGATGACAATGTGGTTGAATTTCCTGACGTGTGTAGCCTCAATATTTTGGAATCACTCCAACGTGAGACCAATAATGAAATTGGAAGGACTGGTATTCCGGTTCCTCCGTCTCGCCTGAATCAATTCAAATCTAGGTCCCACTTCTACCTTGTCCATCAAAGGACTCCAGCAGTTGATCTCTTTCAAAAGAAGATGGAACGAGATTTAAGCCTATTAAATGAAAAAACGGTAAAATGCAAAAAATCTTTTTGTAATTTGACTCAGGGTGAGAGGGAAGCACTCTGTTCATTGGAGAAGGATAGCTCCATTGTCATCCGCTCTGCCGATAAGGGGGGTATGGTGGTCGTACTCAACTACAGCGACTATGACCAAGAGGCATTACGACAACTGTCCGATGTCGATTCATATGCTCTTCTTCCCTCCAACCCAACCATACAATTTCAACGGATCTTATTTGCTTTCATAGATGAATCGGTACGAACAAATTTGCTGAATGAGAATCAGGTTGATTTTCTTAAAGTAAAACATCCAGTTATCCCCATTTTTTACCATTTACCCAAGGTACATAAAGATACACTTCCCCCTGTAGGGAGACCTATAATTTCGGGTATAGGATCCCTAGGAGAACCCCTAGCGCAACTAGTTGATACATATTTACAACCACTTGTTCTACGCTTGCGAAGCTATATTAGGGATAGTCAACATATTCTGGGACAACTATCTAACATTGCTTGGAAAGAAGGTTTTATGTGGACTTCTTTAGATGTGGTGTCTTTATATACCTGCATTTCTCATGACGTTGGTCTTGAAGCAATTAAATACCACCTCACCACATATAGTACTTATTCTCCACATCTTCAAACCTTCTTACTTAATGCAATAAGATACCTACTAACCCACAATTACTTTCTGTACAATAACAAATTTTACCTACAACAACGTGGCACAGCGATGGGGGCAAAATTTGCCCCCTCATATGCTAATCTCACGATGGGTTGGTGGGAAGAAGAGTTTGTCTACAACATGGACAATCCTTTTAGCAAATACATTGTATTCTTCGGTCGGTATATCGACGACCTGATTGTGATCTGGCGGGGCACACAGGCGCATTTTTTGAAATTTGTGGAATACGCAAATTCGAATCAAATAGGACTTATTCACACATTTTGTAAGTAGAGATTCTATTAATTTTCTTGATCTAACTCTCTATCAAGATAGTGGCCGAATTTTGTCCACTATATATAGAAAACCAAACTCCGGAAACTCTTTGCTACAAGCTTCCTCTTGCCACCCCAAACATGTTATTAAGGCAGTACCAATTGGGCAATTCATGAGATTACGAAGACTGTGTACAAACGTACAAGAATTCGTATCTCAGTCAGAAGCACTACGACAAAGATTCCGAGCCAGGGGTTATCCAGAAAAACATTTAAATCAAGCCTTTAATAAAGCTCTTAATTACCATCCTAATGAACGACGAGAGAGCCCGTGTCTAAGAACAGATAACAATACACGGTTAACATCACCACACAGTCAGAACAAATAAATAATCCTGTTCACTTCATCATAGAATTTAGTTCGCAGTATAATCATATAAAGAGATTATTTGAAAGAAATTTAAGCATTTTAAGAACAGACCCAGCCTTGGATCAAGTACTTGACTCAGGGTACAAAATAGTCACTCGTCGCACTCGTACAATAGGAAATACACTTGCCCCCATCTTGGTTCAAGCACCCACTACCAATACGAGCTGGTTAAACACCAAGGGCATGTACAAATGTGGTGCGTCTAGATGTTTAACCTGTGCGCAGGTCACCAAGACAAAATTCTTTAGGACTAGTGTAACGGGACGTCATTACACCATCAGATGGCATATTAACTGTAACACTTCATTCGTTATCTACCTTTTAGATTGCAAAGTATGTAATATCCAATATGTAGGTCAAACTTCTCGCCCTTTAAAAAATCATATTCGAGAGCACATTCTGGATATAAGGAAGGGACATAGGGATTCCCAAGTAGCAAAGCATTTTCAGGAGTGTAATGGGGGGAGACATTACTAAATTGTCTGTTTTGGGTATTGATAGAGTGGTAAGGGGAAAACGAGGGAGAGATGTCCTGCCAAAACTACTCCGGTTGGAAACAAAATTGATATTTTTCTTGGGGAGTAGAAAACCTCTTGGTCTAAATAGCGACTTTGACGTCACATGCTTTTTTTTTACTTTTTTTTACTTTGTTTGCAAAATTTTTTTGAGTTTTTTTGAATAGTCTATTTTTAAATTATATATATCTCAATTTCTCTTTGAATAGAGGTCTGTCCTTTATTGTAGGCCAACCGGTATGCTATATATGCATCAAATACACACAATATACTATACATGTATATACGAAAGGTATTAATTAAATATATACTGGGGAAACCTTATCATATTATGTATTGTAAATTTTAACTTTTTCGGCTTTAGTATTTTGTCTTATTTTTTCTTTCTTTATAGATAATTTCATTTGTAATTACTTTATTATCTTTTCAATTATTTGTTCATCGCTTCATTTATATATATAATTTTTCTTTTTTCATTTGTTTATTTTTGTTTAATTTTTGAGGTGTATCTTTTGTTATTTAGGATATGTATGTAACATTTTATGCTTTCACCACTAGGTGGAACTTCACTTATTGTGTGGAGTGGTAACATGTGTTTGGTCACAGCCCCTATATAACAGGTGTACAGGGGTGTGCCATTTAGCCTATGAGTAAGTGCCCCTATAGGCACGAAACGCGTTAGGTCTTCATGTCCTAATAAATTTTTCTACTTTTTATATTTGTCTCTTTATTTTTGGAGATCCTCACATCCTTTGGATACAGTGTTTTTGGTTTTTGCACCTTGGGACTGAGGTGAACTGTGAGTGTTTTCTCCTTATTATTTTTTCTATTATATATTTTTGTATCTTTACTCATCTAACATTCATTTGCTGAGTGGTACCATACATATTTTTTTTATGTGGCAGTAGCACAAACCAAAGTATTTTGACTTATTACACCCCTGTCAGACTTCATTATATTAATGCCAGCACCCCGGATGTTTGCACTAAATGTGCTTTGGAAAAGGGTACTCTGTTACACATGCTGTGGAGCTGTACTAAGCTCTCTGCATACTGGAGGAAAGTCCCATACACCTTAGATGCGGTGCTCCAGGTGACTATTACCAGGTCGCCAAAGGTGTGCATCCTGGCCATAATTCAGGACTTGAAGTTGAACCATCACCATTCATTTTTTCTTCTTGAGGCCTTACTACTAGCTAAGAGATTAATCACTCAGAATTGGAGAGCGGTGGCTCCTCCTACCTTCTCTTCCTGGAAAGCAATAATGCAGGATACCTGTAACATTGAATACTTAATGTACCTGAAAAGGGGAGTCCCCACCAAATTTCATAAAATTTGGGGGCCCTGGGCCGACCTTTACCCCCAACATCCAAGACGACTTCTAGCAGTTTAGACTGTCAGGGTTCAGGGAAGGTGAAAGGTGTGATAATAAAGATGTGTACTGTTGTGCCTATGACGTAGTAATGGCTGCATGTTATTTTTTCTGCATTATGTTTTGTCTAAGACATGTAACATGTGATGCAATGTTCTTCCTTATTTTGATTTTATTTTGTAAACTGCTTATGTTATCTGCTCAATAAACTACCCAAATTTAAAAAACAAAAAGTTAATT